>NW_022437018.1:6578467-7127311 GCF_009761245.1 Sapajus apella
AAAAAAAAAAAAAAAAAAACAACCCTAGAAGAAAGTCTAGGCAAAACCATTCAGAACATAGGCGTAGGCAAGGACTTCATGACCAAAACACCAACAGCATTGGCGACAAAAGCCAAAATAGACAAATGGGACCTAATCAAACTCCAAAGCTTCTGCACAGCAAAGGAAACAGTTATTAGAGTGAATCGGCAACCAACAGAATGGGAAAAAAATTTTGCAATCTACCCATCTGACAAAGGGCTGATACCCAGAATCTACAAAGAACTAAAACAGATTTACAAGAAAAAAACAAAGAAACCCATTCAAAAGTGGGCAAAGTATATGAGCAGACAGTTTACAAAAGAAGACATACATCAGGCCAACAAATATAGAAAAAATGCTCATCATCACTGGTCATTAGAGAGATGGAAATCAAAACTACATTGAGATACTATCTCATGCCAGTTAGAATGGCGAACATTAAAAAATCTGGAGACAACAGATACTGGAGAGGATGTGGAGAAATAGGAACACTTTTACACTGTTGGTGGGAGTGTAAATTAGTTCAACCATTGTGGAAGACAGTGTGGCGATTCCTCAAGGGCCTAGAAATAGAAATTCCACTTGACCCAGCAATCCCATTACTGGGTATATATCCAAAGGATTATAAAGCGTTCTACTATAAGGACACATGCACATGAATGTTCATTGCAGCACTGTTTACAATAACAGAGACCTGGAACCAACCCAAATGCCCATCAGTGATAGACTGGACAGGGAAAATGTGGCACATATGCACCATGGAATACTATGCAGCCATAAAAAAACGATGAGTTCGTATCTTTTGTAGGGACATGGATGAAGCTGGAAACCATCATTCTCAGCAAACTGACAGAAGAGCAGAAGATCAAATACCACATGTTCTCACTCATAGGTGGGTGTTGAACAATGAGAACACATGGACACAGGGAGGGGAGCATCACACACTGAGGTCTGTCAGAGGGAGACAGGGGAGGGACAGTGGGGGGTGGGAGTTAGGGAGAGATAGCATGGGGAGAAATGCCAGATATAGGTGATGAGGAGGAAGGCAGCAAATCACACTGCCATGTGTGTATCTATGCAACAATCTTGCATGTTCTTCACATGTACCCCAAAACCTAAAATGCAATTAAAAAAAATCAGAGATTTGAATAGACATTTCTTTAAAGAAGACAATAGATGACAAATAAGCTCATGAAAACATGTTCGACATCCTGTCGTTAGGGAATTAGAAATCAAAGCCACAATGAGACAATGTCAATGGTCCCCAAATTATGGTGTTGCTTTCAATTCATAATTTTTCAGTGTTACTATGGGTTTATTGTGATAAAACACTATTGTTAGTCAAGGAGTTTCTTACAATTTACTATGAGGTTACAGTTTCTACTGAATATGTATGGAATTTGCGCCTTCATAAGGTCAAGAAATCGTTATGCCAAACCATTGTTAGTTGGGGACTATGTGATGTTCTGCCGGCATTAAATGTATTTAACAATATTATCTGTTGTTAAATATGATGGATTTGTGGTGGGGTAACCCCATTACAAGTTGAGGAGTATCCATACTTCACACTCACTAGAATGACTGTAATATAAAAGAGCATGACAAGTGTTGGTGAGGATGTGGAAACATTGGAACCTTCTTACATTGCTAGTGGAAATATGAAATGATACAACCACATTGGAAAACGGTTTGTCAGTTTCTCAAAAAGTGAAACATAAAGTTGTCATATGACCCAGAAATTCCATTCTTAGGTGTTCTCCCAAAATAAGTAACACATGGTCACGCAAAGGTATTTTCATTTGTGTACACAGATGTGGACAGCAATAGTATTCATAGTAATCAAAAAGTGAAAACAACCCAAATGAACATCAGCTATGAAGGAATAAACAAAATGCAGTATGTCCATGCAATGGAGTAATATTTGACCACAAAAAGGAGCACCGCACTGTTAGATAATACAACATAGGACCTTGACAACGTAAGCTAAGTAAAAGAAGCCAGTGGTAAAGGACCACATGTTACACAACTCCATTTCTATGCAGTGTCCAGCATGGGCAAATCTATAGAGATAGAATGTTGATTAGTGATTGCCTAGGCCTGGAGGAAGTGGCTGTTAATAGGTACAAGTTTCCTTTTTTGGGATGATAAAAATGTTCTAAAATTAGAATACAGTGATGGTTGCACAACTTTGTAAATATACTGAACTATTAAATTGTGTACTTTAAACAAGTGAATTTATTGATATATAAACTATATCACTATAAAATTGTTAAAACACACTATTTCTCTTGATTACTGAGTGTTTTGGTGCCCCCAGCCCCCCCCCAACCTTAAATTTTGTCCCTGGGAAAGTGCTTCACTTGCTTCATGTCCTTGGTCCAGGACTGGGGAATTAGGCTCCATTGTGTTTACTGTAGGGAACCTTCAGAAGGTTTTCAGCAGGGGATGGTCAGGTTTGCCTTTGAGATGTCTGGCTTTGGCTGCAATATAAGGGATAGTCAGAGGTGGGCAATGACTGAGGCAGGAATGCTACTAGGAGGTCATTCTGAGAGCTTCTCTTATAATGAACATGGCATGAAGGTGGCTGATTAGAAGAGGAAAGGGACAGAGCTTACACTGGGAGAGAATGTCTGGGGAGCTTCTTAGGCTTCTGGTCTGGGTGACTTGGTGAATCTCAGTACAACTGACAGGGGCACAAGAGATGATGATTACAGTTTTGAACCTGGCTGAGACTTGGCTGCTCGTGAGGCACACCAAAGATTATAAGCCACGATTTCTTTAGTAACTGTCACTCCCTGCTTAAACATTGTATGGGAATCTTCTGATCTTAAAATAAACTCCAATCTCCTTGCCTTGTCCTCCCAGGCCTTATGCTGGCCTCTCCAGCTCCATCTCATTCTCTCTCTCTCTTTCTCCATCAACTCACTCACTCAGGTCTACTTTTTGGAACATGCCAAGACATGTCCCTCTGGAACACAGTACAAGCTCTTTTTTCTACCTGCTATCTTCTCTCAGCTTTTTAAAGGCTAGCTCCTATTGTTTTTAGCATCTCACTAGACTGTTGTATTTTAGTGAACCCTCTGAAAAGGTCCTCTGTACTTACTATTGATGTTATAACTCTTTGCATTAGTTGTCTATTGCTGCTTTAACAAATTACTACAAAATTGGTGTCTGAAAACAATACAAATTTAGCCAGGTGCAGTGGCACAAGCCTGCCATCCCAGTGACTTGGCAGGCTGAGGCAGGAGGATCACTTGGGCCTAGGAGTTTAAGAATAGCCTGGGTGACAGAGTAAAACCCTTGTCTCCAAAAAACAAAAAACTTAGCCTAGGATGCTGAGGCAGGAAGATCACTTGGGCTCAGGAGTTCAAGGCTGCAGTGAGCTACGATTGCCTCACTGTACTCCTGCCTGGGCAACAGAGAGAGACATGCTAGGTATTTCTGAGGTGCCAAAACATTCTATTCTTGTTCTGGGTGGTGATTACATTGCTATATTCTGTTTGGTTTCACCCAGTTCTCATTGCCTCCACCAATTTCTAATGCCTTTAAAAGTAATCACTTTGAAATCAGTTCAGCATT
Source organism: Sapajus apella (assembly GCF_009761245.1). Lineage (NCBI taxonomy): Eukaryota > Metazoa > Chordata > Mammalia > Primates > Cebidae > Sapajus > Sapajus apella. The sequence continues at coordinate 6,582,068 of NW_022437018.1, forward strand.
TTTTTTTTTTTTTTTGAGACGGAGTTTCGCTCTTGTTACCCAGGCTGGAGTGCAATGGCGCGATCTTGGCTCACCGCAACCTCCGCCTCCTGGATTCAAGCAATTCTCCTGCCTCAGCCTCCCGAGTAGCTGGGACTACAGGCGTGCGCCACCATGCCCAGCTAATTTTTGTATTTTTAGTAGAGACGGGGTTTCACCATGTTGACCAGGATGGTCTCGATCTCTTGACCTCATGATCCACCCGCCTCGGCCTCCCAAAGTGCTGGGATTACAAGCGTGAGCCACCACGCCCGGCCTCAGCATTTTTTTTTTAAGGTGTCTAGTGGAGCATTGACCTGCTCTGACCTAGAAAAAGAAACAAAACCCCATTCCAATCATTTTTGGTGTATGTGTAGGTATATATATTTTTTGTTTTCTTTTTTGGTTAGGATTCTTGGTTGAAAATAGAAGAAATAGACTTTGGATACATTAAGTGTAAAGGAAATGTATTGGAATTGCGATAACTCGCTTCATTAGGTGAATGGCTAAAATCAAGTTTGGGCAGTAAACTTAGCAGGGAAGGCATTGCCAGCACTCCCACAGGATCATTCTTCTTAGCAGGTGCTACACCAGATGGACATTTGCCACTGTCTCCCCTGGCATAGCCGTCTCTGGACCTCTTACTCCCACATAGGGGGTGAGCCTCATGGTTGTAAGCCTCATGCCACTGGAACTTCCATTTCTTTTCTGCTGTCATGAGCAAAATTCCATAATGATGTGTCCCCTCCTCAAGGGATGGATGCCTTGTTGGGAGTCTCTGGTCTGCTGTTTCCTAGATTCTATATGCCAGAATGGAGAAAGGCCTTAGCTATTTAACATGTGTAAGTGCTGATGCCATTTTTATTTGGCTCCTGTCTTTTTCTTATGTGTCACTGTTACACAGTGTTTTTGAGTATTGTTTATCTGAATTTTTCCTGTATCTATGTAGATTTTATTATACAAGTTTGTATCACATTATGCTTTTTAGGAATGTTTGTGTCATATTATAATATAATTGGCCATATTATAATTATTTGGTCTTATGTGTTCTCAGAGTCCTCACACATAGCACTGATAGAGTTCTCAAGAAGCAGACATTGAGATATAGTTGGGGTGCAACAGGTTTTTAGGGACCAACGCCTTGGAAAAGAAGGAGGAGGAAGCAGAAATGGGCCAAGGAGGAAGCCAAACTGTGGTGCAAGTTAAAGCTTTAGAAGGGAAGCTGGGAAAAGTATTATTAGTGTGTCCCCATGAAGCTGAAATGGCCAGGCCTTTATAACCCTGCTTTACTCAGTCAAAAGATCTGGTTGTGGTGGTGATGGCAGCAGTGGCCCATCTGGAGTGGCCTCTGCTAAGATGCCAGCTGCAGTGGAAGGTGCAACCGGGGCTGCAAACTCCATGGAACAGTGGGAGCTGGGAATAGGTGGGAGCCCCACCGCGTTCCGAGTTAGTGTGGTGGGGGGCGGGAGCCCTGCCCTCCCTGGTGCAGCTGTAGCTGCCCAGCCTTGGCTGTGGACCCAGGCATCTCTGCACTCTTGGGGACCCTGGGAAGTCCCCTGCCCCCACAGGCTCAGAAGTGCCTGCTTCTATTGCCCGGCTTCTCCCTGCTCCCAGCACCCACTCTGGAGCAAAGCTGAAATTGAACCTGGATGTTGTCACAGTCTGGCCAGGTATGTGTGCACTCGAGATGGCGCTGATATGCCCACCCCCTGCTGTCTTGGTCCTCTGCAGACATTGGGCACCAACGAGCACGGGAGGTGGGAGAGCAGGGTGCTAAGGGCGGCTCTGCATAGGCCTGTAGGCATCCCTCTGCAGGAACAGTTTGGGCACAGTAGGCGACATGATTGATGGTGGCAGGAGGCATACAGGCTCCTGGGTGGAAAGGGGTGGGTTCCCAGTGAAGCTCCCCAAGCCAGGGATGGCCTGAAGCCTGGGAGCCAGGCTATCAGTTCTCACTCTGGTGGAGTCCACACCAGAGTGAGAACTTACGGTGCTTTTTCTGGGCCGGACCTGGCGGCCCGTGGACCATCAGCATGCACTTACTCCCTTCTGAAGCCCATACAAATTCCAGGCTCAGACAGACTCACAGAGACATGGGGACCACCAGCTGTAGGAAAGACCTACCCACTCCAGGTCTCCTCTCCACTGAGAGCTGAACGCCTGGACCTGCCTGCAGAGAGGAGCTACTCATTCTGGGCCTCCTGAGAGCTGTCTGACGCTCAGTGAAGCTCCGCTGCATCTTGCTCACCCTCCGGTTGTCCATGTACCTCAGTCTTCCTGGAAGCAAAGCAAGAACTCAGGTGGGACTGAAAGAGCTGTAACACGAACGGGGCTAGAACACGCCCCCACCCAACTCAACACGTTGTGGGTGAGAAGGATAGAAGAGCTGTGGCCTTAGGGGGAGCCCAGACCTAGGGGCTCCGCAAGCCAGGGCTGTGACACCCTCTATGGGATCCTGTGGTTCCTGGCATCTCCAAGCTTCTGGGTGTCGCCGTGTTCCTCTGTTCAGAGGCGGGTGGTTGCAGTAAAAGTCGCATGCAGTACATCTGGTGCAGCTGTAGCCTCACACGGAGCTGGCAGCTATGTCCCTGCCTAGAGCTGCTTGCCCCACCACAGCAGCTGGCATGCCTGGCTGTGTGCAGTGGCTTGACCCCAGTGCTTGCTCACCCACGCACCCCTTGCAGTTCCACACGTGGCTTGCCCTTAGCAGGTGTAGGACCCAGGCCAGTAGCATAAGCCAAGCACAGCCTGCCAAGAAATACTCAGGCAGAAGGCACCAGTGGCCACAGAGATTTATGGTTGGCAAAGCAACACCCCAAGGACCCTGTGACAGTGGGAAGGGCATGGGCTTGGGCATGGTAACTGTCTGCAGTTGCAGCATGTCCCAAAGGAGTTGACAACTGGGGACTGCCTGACAACCACAGTCCCTACAGTTGAGCACTAAGGCCTTTCTTGAAAAGGAATATTATTGAAATGTATCGTGATATAGACATTTATCTCTTCATTTCATTGTATCTTTTACATTACTTTTAAACACTTATTTTTTAAATAATTGTAGATATGCAATATAATGTAAAATTTTACAGAGAGAGACTTGATTGACTTCACTTGCCTTCCCCTGAGGTTAATATCTTATATAACTCCCACACAATGATCAAAATCAGGATATTAACAATGACATAGTACTATGAACTAGGCTACAAGTCTTAGCCAAATTTCACTGATTGTTCCACTAATTTATTTTTGCTGGAAGAAATTTAATTCAAGATTCCATCTTGTGTTATGAATTATGTTTTATTTTTATATGTATATACTTCTGTGTGAGATCCTGAAAGGCGAGTACTCTATACGTAAAGTGCTTGGCACATATAATTTTCAGGCAAATAATAGCGAAATAAATAAGCTCTACAAGCTTTTCAAGGGCAAGTCTTTGTTTAAACTTAATTCTTAGTGTTATACCCATGATCGGTATTCAGTTTGTTTAGTAATTCATTTAGCAATGAATGATATTGAAATTTGAAGTATATAAATTGGGTATATCTAAAATCAGTAATACAAATCAAGGAAAAAGGTAGTCAGTTTCCTAAAACAACTTTTTAAAGCCACTACATTTGAAATAAGTAGAGAACACAAATATAAGAGATAATAAAGCAAAACATCAGAAATACCTTAGGGAGATAATTTTGAATTTTATTTTGAAATGTGTAATTGGCATGGGAGTAGTAGAGAAGAGAGAGAGGCTTGTTTGCAGAGGATATATAAAGCCACAGAAGTACAAGACCAGCATATGAGCACAAAATATGATAGTCCAGAAAAGAGGTTATCTCTTTCATTTTTAGAATCAGGCAGATAAAATTTATTTAAAGACCCTCATCCAAATAAACAAGTAAGGGTTTTGAATGATAAATTTCTTTTCTGACCTCATGTGAATTTTGTATGATTGATAAAAGTTTGTTCTTTGCTTTATTTCATCCGCTCCTCTATCTATTCATTCATACTTTTTTTTTTTTTTTTTGAGACAGAGCCTCTGCCAGAATCTTGACTCATGGCAGCCTCTGCCTCTCAGGCTTAAGCAATTGTCATGCCTCAGCTTTCTAAGTCGCTGGGCTTATAGGTGTGCCACACCACACCCAGCTAACTTTTGTATTTCTAGTAGAGACAGGTTTCACCATGCTGGCCAGGCTGGTCTCAAACTCCTGGCCTCAAGTGATCCACCCGCCTCAACTTCCCATAGTGTTGGGATTATAATTGTGAGCCATTTTGGCTGGCCTCATTCCTACTTTTGATATCTCAGAAGTCTGTAATCATACAAACTAATTGCCTACTGGGAGAAGGGAGGTGGATTTGGAAATAATAATTCAGAGTGAAATGCAGATTTTCTTTTTAGTCTTGTGGCTACTCTAAGATATGATACAAGTGGTTTAAAAATATCTCCAGTTTGAAGTACAATGTACCTGGCTAATCAGTTTAATAGATAGTAATTACATTATTCAGTTATTGATTTATAGAATATATTCATGATGCCAGTTGTTTTCTGAAGAGGGTGCACAGTTGTCAACTACTCTCCTTTCATTTTACCAAATGCATAGCAATATATTTGTTTTTTCATTGGAAGACACAATTTATTACCTGGCTAAGTGCCTATTTTTTGATAACTCAAAATTTTGGATTTTGTTTGTGTTTGGAAAGCTTTACTTTTTCTGGAGTGTGATGGAGTGAGATTTTAACTTAAGGTTGGCACTATCTTGGGTGAAAGGAATTAGCACACTTAATGCAACTACTTTCCTTCTCCTGAGACTTTAATTCTCCTTCAAATAATTAGTTGAGAAGGCAACCTTTAAGGACTAACTGGCATAATATTCAATGTTTTGTTTTTTACCTGACTTTGAAAGCCAACTGCATAGCCAGTAAAAACAGCCAGACAATGTTAGAATATTTATTGCATTTAAAATATTAGAGCAATATTTCTTCATCTTTTAATAATAAAAACACTTTGGGTGCTAGAAGACACCTTGAGCAACATGATTTTTTTAAATGATAATATTTGTGAGAAGAATTTAGATGCATATGAAGTTGTGTTACAGCTCTGTTTGCTTACATTAAAAAATTGGCAAACCTGTTTGATTTGGGAAGAAATGTGCTCAGTCACAAATATCAGTTGTGTGGCCTACTTACTTAAGCATCCATAGTTAGTCGGCTGATATGTTGAAATGTGTGAATCAGACTCCTCATTATCTCTTGCAACACTGGTCCTTCCTTTCTGCATTCTGTGTCTCTGTTAGTGGCATCATAACCTGTGCAGTTGCTCAGATCAAACTCACAGTGTTGGTTATTTGCATGTGGGGTCACACTAGAAGTTTGTACGCTGCATTTGTGTCTTCCCTGGGAATGATCACTGAAATTTAACACTTTGTTTAAGAGATGTTTCCGTAGAAGGTAGCATGTCTGCTTCTTAATTCTAGACCTTAGACCATTTTCTGATCTAATACATATCTGAGGAATGATTACAGGATTAAATGAGTGAATAATTTCTTTCTGCCTCTCACATCTGATTAGTCTCCAAGAGCTATTGGTTTTACTTTTGAAATATCTCTCATTATTTTAAGTTCCGTGGTACATGTGTAGGATGTGCAGGTTTGTTACATATGTAAATATGTGCCATGGTGATTTGCTGCACCTATCAACCCATCATCTAGGTGTTTAGCTCAGCATGCATTAACTATTTCCTGAGACTCTCCGTCCCAGCTCCCCCTACCACAGATCTCACTCTGTGTTGTTCCTCTCCCTTTGTCTATGTGTTCACATTGTTCAGCTTTCACTTATAAGTGAGAACATTCAGCATTTAGTTTTCTGTTCCTGTGTTAGTTTGCTGAGGATAACGGCTTCCAGCACCATCCATATCCCTGCAAAGAACATGATCTCATTCCTTTTTATGGCTACATAGTATTCCCTGGTGTATATGTATCACATTTTTTTTATCCAGTCTATCATTGATGAACATTTAGGTTTATTCCACGTCTTTGCTATTGAGAATAATGCTGCAATAAACATATACATGCATGTATCTTTATAATAGAATGATTTATATTCCTTTGGGTATATATTCAGTAATAGGATTACTGGGTCAAATGGTATTTCTAGTCAGAGGTTTTTGAAGAATCATCACACTACCTTCCACAATGGTTGAACTGATTTACATTCTCCCAACAGTGTAAAATCATTTCTAATTCTTTGTAGCTCCACCAGCATCTGTTGTTTTTTAACTTTTTAATAATTACCATTCTGACTGGAGTGAGATAGTGTCTTATTGTGATTTTGATTTGCATTTATCTAATAACTGATGATGTTGAGCCTTTTTTCATATGTTTTTTGGCCACGTGAATAACCTCCTTCAAGAAGTGTCTGTTCATGTCCTTTGCCCACTTTTTAATTTTTTTTAAATTATAAATTTGCTTAAGTTCCTTGTAGATTCTGGATATTAGCTCTTTGTCAGATGGATAGATTGCAAAAATTTTCTCCCATTTTATAGGTTGTCTGTTTGCTCTGGTGATAGTTTCTTTTGCTGTACAGAAGCTCTTTAGTTTAATTAGATCCCATTTGTCAATTTTTGATTTTGTTGCAATTGGTTTCGATGTTTCTGTGATAAAATATTTGCCCATGCCTATGTCCTGAATACTATTGCCTAGATTGTCTTCAAGGACTTTTATAGTTTGGGGTTTTACTTTTAAGTCTTTACTCCATCTTGAGTAAATTTTTGTATAAGGCATAAGGAAGGGGTCCAGTTTCAAGTTTCATCATGTGACTACCCAGTTATACCAGCACCGTTTATTAAATAGGAAATCCTTTTTCCATTGCTTGTTTTTGTCAGATTGTCAAAGATCAGATGGTTGTAGATGTGTGGTGTTATTTCTGAGTTTTCTATTTTGTTCCATTGGTCTATTTGTCTGTTTTTATGTCAGTACCATGCAGTTTTGGTTACTGTAGCCTTGTAGTATAGTTTGCAGCTGGGCAGCATGTTGCCTCCAGCTTATTCTTTTTGCTTAGGATTGTCTTGGATATATGGGCTATTTTTTGGTTCCATATGAATTAACAATATTTTTTTTCTAATTCTGTGAAGAATGTCAATGTTATTTTAATGGGAATAGCATTGAATCTATAAATTACTTTGAGCAGTATGGCCATTTTCATGTTATTGATTCTTTCTTTCCATGAACATAGAATGTTTTTCCATTTATGTGTGTCCTCTAGAATTTCCTTGAGTAATGGCTTGTAGTTCTCCTTGAAGAGGTCCTTCTTTTCCTTTGTTAGCTGTATTTCTAGGTATTTTATTCTCTTTGTAGCAATTGTGAATGGGAATTCTTTCATGATTTGGACCCCTCTTGTCTGTTGTTGGTGTGTAGAAATGCTTATGATTTTTGCACATTGATTTTGTATCCTGAGACTTTGCTGAAGTTGCTTATCAGCTTAAAAAGCTTTTAGGCTGAGATGATGGCGTTTTCTAGATATAGAATCATGTCATTTGAAAATAGAGGAAATTGCCTCTCCTCCTCTTTAAGTACCCTTTATTTCTTTATATTGCCTGATTGCCTGGCCATAACTTCCAATACTATGTTGAATAGGAGTGGTGAGAGGGGGCATCCTTGTCTTGTGCCAGTTTTCAAAGGGAATGCTCCCAGCTTTTGCGCATTCAGTATGATATTGTCTGTGGGTTTGTGTCATACATGACTCATTATTTTGAGGTATGTTCCTTCAATACCTAGTTTATTGAGAGTTTTTAACATGAAGAGATGTTGAGTTTTGTTGAAGACCTTTTCTACATCTATTGAGATAATCATATGGTTTTTGTCTTTAGTTCTGTTTATGTAATGAATTATGTTTATTGATTTGCATTAAGTTAAACCAGGCTTTCATCTGGGAATGAAGCTGACTTGATCATGATGGATAAAAGCTTTTAGATGTGCTGTTGGATTCGATTTGCCAGTATTTTATTGAGGATTTTTGCATTGATCTGCATCTAAGATAGTGGCCTGAAGCTTTCTTTTATGTTGAATCCGTGCCAGGTTTTGGTGTGAGAATGATGCTGGCCTCATAAAATGAATTAGAAAGGAGTCCCTGCCTTTCAATTGTTTGGAATAGCTTCAGAAGAAATGATATGGGCTCCTCTTTGTCCCTCTGGTAGAATTCAGCTGTAAATCCATCTGGTCCTGGGCTTTTTTTGGTTGGTAGGCTATTTATTACTGCCTCAATTTCAGAACTCGTTATTGGTTTATTCAGGGATTCAACTTCATCCTGGTCACGCATAGGCTCAAAATAAAGGGATGGAAGAAAATTTACTAAGCAAATGGAAAGCAGAAAAAAGCAGAAGTTGAAATCCTAGTTTCTGATAATACAGACTTTAAACCAACAAAGATTAAAAAAAGACAAAGAAGGGCATTACTAATGGTAAAAGATTCAATTCAATAAAGAAGAACTAACTATCCTAAATATATATGCAGCCAATAGAGGAGCACCCAGATTCATAAAACAAGTTATTAGAGACCTACGAAGAGACTGAGACTCCCAAACAATATTAGTGGGAGACTTTGACATCTCACTGTCAATATTAGACAGATAATCGAGACAGAAAATTAACAAAGTTATTCAGGACTCGAACTTAGCTCTGGATCAAGTGGACCTGATAGATAGCTACAGAACTTCTCCCAAAACAACAGAATATACATTTTTCTCAGTGCCACATGGTACTTTAAAATTGATCACAGAATTGGAAGGAAAACACTCCTCAGCAAATGCAAAATAACTGAAGTCATAACGAACAGTCTCTCAAACCACAGCACAATCAATCTAGAACTCAAAATTAAGAAACCCACTCAAAACCACATACCTACAGGGAAATTGAACAACCTGCTCCTAAATGACACTTGGGTAAATAATGAAACTAAGGCAGAAATCAAGAAGTTCTTTGAAACAAATGAGAACAAAGAGACAATGTATTAGAATCTCTGGAACACAGCTAAGGCACTGTCAGGAGGGAAATTTATAGCTCTAAATGCCCACATCAAAAAGCTAGAAAGATCTCAAATTGACATACTAACATCACAACTAAAATAACTAGAGAAAGAAGAGCAAACGAATCCCAAAGCTAGCAGAAGACAAGAAATAACCGAGATTAGAGCAGCACTGAAGGAGACAGAGACACAAGCAACCCTTCAAAAAATCAACAAATCCAGGAGCTGTTTTTTTTTTTGAAAAAATAATAAAATAGATAGCCTGCATGCTAGACTAATAAAGAGGAAAAGAGGGAAGAATCAAATAGACAATAAAAAATAGTAAATGGGATATCACAGGTGACCCCACAGAATTATAAACAACTATCAGAGAATACTATAAACTCCTTCATCAGTTTTTTGTGCCATCAGATAATCAATAAATTAAGTTAAGAAAAAATATTTTTTGTAGATAAGAAATACAGAATGATACTTCCATATATCATTTTTATTTTACCATGTCCAAGTTGTTACTATAGAGATAATTTTTATTTTGTTTTAGAGTGTAGTAGATAACTCTTTAGATAATTGGTATGATTAATTGTTCAGTCAATTTAAGTTTTTTTATTCTTCACTATTCATTCTACCTTTTGTAGCTCCTATAGAATGTATATCCTACTTTTTTTTATCAGTTAAGTAGGAACATAGGGACATTGAAGACTGGTTAGGGAATGATATTTTGATAGAATAGGGATTGATTGTGAAATTGTGAAAGAGGCTTGACTCTCCCATACACGATTATAAATCTATGAATGGAAAAGCTTAATACATTTTTTCACCATTATTTTCTTTCACACCAGTGCCTGGCATATAATATCTACTTTATAAATATTTGTTGCATGCATAGATAAATGAATAAATTAAATGAGAGTTTATTATTTCACTCTTTTGCTTTGATAGACTTGTGTATTGATGTTGAGCTAGGCATGCCAACATAACCCTCATAGTTAATTGAATGTTTCCAAAATATTTAGGAGATGGGCATTGATCTCATTTTATAGCTAGGCTATGGAGCTATGGTACATAGGGCAAGAAGAAATCTCTTGGAAAACGCCAATCACAAAACTTGGAAGTCTGTCTTAATGGAGTCGCCAATCTAGGAGTAGAGTTATAGAAAAGCCTAATAGTGGCCAGGCAAGACTTGGGTACAAAGGCACATTATCATCAGGTTTATGTCCGTGAGTGTTCCTAACAGAGCTTTAGGCCGGATATTATGTTTACATTTTTATCATCATCATATGTTTCTATATATTGCCTTCATTTCTACATTGAGATCCTCCCAGTTTCCAGTAGTTTGTACTAAATTATTTGATGTGATAAGTTTTCTCAATTGCTGAGCCAGCTTTAAAACCCTTATCAAGTACTTTTCTCACTACTGGAGATATCCCTAATACCTTATTAATTATGTGGTGTAGTTTTTGATCCATGTTAATAAAAACAACATGAGTAATAGTGGCTTGCATTTCTGAGCACTTACTGTATACACCAGATGCTGCTCTAAATATTTTAACATATTAGTTTTCATCTTCATAATGACTGTATAATTAGGCAGTGTTACAATTTTGATTTAAGCTACTAGGAAACTCAGCGGGAGAGAGGTTAATTGGCTTGCCAAAGTTTTTGCAGTTAGTAAATGTTGAAGGCAAGCATTGACCCCAGGAAGCATGGTTCAGGGTCAATGCGCTTACTCACTGTTACACTGCATATTTGTTATAACATAGGCTTATTGAGATTTGAAAAGAGTAAGAGCTTAAGATGCAAATTATGGCTAAAGAAAGAAAAGTTTATTAAAGTAATAGGGTTGAGCTAGAAAGAGGAACACAACTGATATATTGAAGGGCTTTAAAATGGGAACTATGAGAAACTGTATACATTTATTCTCAACCTATATTGAACATGTACTGGATTTTAAGCACTGTCCTTGGCACTGAGATCATACTTCTATCATTGGATAAATTTGTGTAAATGCAATAACTAAGCTTTATATATATTATATTACATATATGCATTTGTTTTTTAGACAAAGCCTAGCTCTATCACCCAGGATGGATGGCGTGCAGTGGCACAATCTGGCTTATTGCCGCCTCCACCTTCCGGACTCAAACTATCCTCCCAGCTCATCCTCCTGAGTAACTGGGACTACAGCCATGCACCACCATACCAGCTAAGTTTGATATTTTTTGTAGAAACGGCATTTTGCCATGTTGACACACTGGTCTCGAACTCTAGAGCTCAAGTGATTTGCCTGCCTTGGCTTCCCAAGGTGTTGGGATTAGAGGCATGAGCCACCCCGCCTGGGCTAAAATACATTTTATTGAAAAAAAAAAAAAAAAAAAAAAAACAACACATTAATCTTCCTATACAAAAAAATTGCCATTTTTTATAGCAAATTTTCTTATGCATGATATGGTTTCAATTCGAAGATGTAGAACATCTCTTCATGGTAGCCATAGATTTGTGCTACTCAGGTAGCTTCATGATAGCTCGTCATGAAGAACACAGTTGATTAAGAGGCTATATTTGGAGTACATCTGGATCTTCTCGCATTCTCACCAATGATTTGCTTTCAGTGGGTTGTTCCAAGCCAATAACTGAGCATGGAGTTACAAGTACCACGCCATTCTACCAAAGGACAGAGAATGCTTGGGAATTCCCTTTCATCTTGGCTGAGACTCCTCAGACCTGCATTTCAGCCAGAAACTTTTATACCTAATTTTTTTCCTCTCTCCTTTCACAGGTTTTAGAACTGCATCTTGGTGGGGAGGCTGCTTTTTTCCCTGTTCCCTCTCCTCTCTCCTTTAGCTTTTTTGGGCATATCCCTCACTAATTATAGAGGATTTCTGACCCCATGGTGATGTCTGTTTCTTAAAGGCACTGACTGCCATGCTATATAAATTCAGAAAGTCTTTTGCACCAAGAATTTCATGATCTTTTATGCATACTCTTTATGTGCCACTTAATTCAATCAGAATTCCAATAGCATATTTGACTGTATAAGATTATTCACCAGGTGAGACAGGGGCACATTATCATCAGGGATTCATGAGGACATTATTTCCTTCAACATTCCCTTTCAAGACAGGGAGGTGCCATACATAACAAAGAAGAAAGTGCCTTTAAACAAGTCTTTTTAATTTTTTACTTCCTTTGACACTAAGTCTTTGCCCAGAGATAGTCATAAAAATTGCAAATATTCCAATTAAATTTATAAAAATATGATCTTCTTTCAAGCATAGCATACATTTAATCTTAATATTAAGCATTAAAATGACAAAAACCACATCATAGAAATTCAGAGTACCACTTGTCTGTCTTCATGATTACAGATTTCTGCCCTTTCACTGTTTCTTCTTTTAAAAAAGACCATGTTCACCCTCAGCACTTCCTATTTATGTGCCTCACCCATAGCCTAGTTAAAAACTGATTTAAAAGCATACGTGCAGAGCATTATCATCCCTCTGTGGCTCTTAACCCTCTGTTTTACCTGTTTTGTTATAGGATGCAAAATACAAATTTCTGGCAACCTACAGATAACAGAAATAATCACTCTAAAAATAAATTTTATGTCATTTTAATTTTTTAATTAGCAATAATTTTTTTTCTGGGAATTGTTATTGCTCATCTGTGTTTAAGAAGTAGATGCAACTTGTAATGAATCACATTCTAATTTCCTAGTTTTTCCCACTAACTAACAAATCATAAAAGACCTTATCAAGTCTCTCTATCTAGTTTGGGCCCTCAGCTCTGCTGTTTATTCTTACCAGGATTGATTTCTTTTGTAACTATAATCTTCATAAGTCCAGACGGAAGAAAGTTAGCAGTTTTTGTTTGTTTTGCAGAACTGAATGAGATTTTATTGATGAATAGCATTCAGGATGCCATAGGAAACTGAGAGAGAAGAAATTGAACCCTGATTCTGTGAAAAACTCTTAATGAGAAAGACTTTATAAGTTACAAATTTATATTAACATCCTAAACCTCCTCACCAATATAATGTGGGAGTCGCCAACATCTGAAAGAATATGAAAGACTAGGCCAGGCATGATGGATGATGCCTTAAGCATTTTGAAAGGATGAGGCAGGAAGATCACTGGAGGCCAGGAGTTTGACATTAGCCTGGGCAACATAGTGAGACTTTGTCTCTACGAAAAGTTAAAAACAAAATTAGCTGGGTGTGATGTTGCAGGCCTATGATTCCAGGTACTTGGAAGGCTGAGGTGGGAGGATTGCTTAAGCCTAGAAGTTCAAGGCTGCAGTGAGCTATTATCACGCCATTTAGCTTGCCTGGCAGCCTGGGCTGCAGATGCAGAGCGAGATCATGTCTCTGAAAGAAAAAAAAAAAAAGTGAGAAACTAAAGGCAGACAGAGAAGAGGAAGAGGCTATTCAAACAAGGAGAAAACCACTTATATCACAATACTGGCCAATCATCTTGTTATTTTCGCAGTGTTCTGTTTTTGCAGATCTCAAGGTATCTAACTTTTGCATACCAGAGGGTCATAAAAAATAATAGGCAAGAAGGATACATAAAATCCTTGGCAAACTCATTAAACAATCAACTAGAATATTAGAAGAATTAAAAACAGCCTAAAGCAGGTGTTATCATTCTATGACTTGCAGACTAAATCTAACCTGCCACCTGTTTCTTTTAAAAAATGTTATTGGAACATGGACATGCCCATTTATTTACATATTACTAATATATATATATATATATATGTATTACTTTCACATTAATGCAGAAGAGTTGAATAGCTGCAACAGAGACCATCTGGCCCTCAAAACCTAAATCTGGCCCTTTAGGGGAAAAGTTTGTTGATCCCCAGTCTAAAGACCACCTAAGAATGCAGTTCAATCATGGCCAGAGAAAGTTTTCCTGACTAATGAGAAATGTATTCAATTAATACCACATCACCAGTGTGAATATAAACAACATCTTTGATTATGTCTGAATAACACATGTGGAGTTTGTTTCTTTTAAGGAAATGTTTATGTAATGTTCATGCAATTTTCAGACTTCTAAAATAAAATAAATTATCTGGATTATAAACAGGAAACAGTACATATCATTTTTAGTTAGCATAATGCAACAAACTCCAAAAATAATAAAACAATCTTTGCAAAGACCTATATATTAAGATTTTCTGTTTTATAAACTTGGTGAATAAAGGTTTGCTGATTACTGTGGCCTTTTCTCAGAGTTACATGAGCAAAGACAACTAACTTTTCATTTCTCTGCCACTTTTTTCAGCTGTCAATAGACAGCAAGGTCAAGTGAACTGAAAATGATGATGTATAGTGTATAAAGTAATTTTTCTGCTCTGTTAACACAATTGAAAATGTGTATATGTCTGCAGCTTTATTGGTATTTTCTTTTTTGTTTTGTAATTTTCCTTTAAAAGAAAAACTAAACAACATGATATATGTATCAAAACCCCACTTACCATTTCTCGTAGCCTACCTACATCCTTTAAAGTTGGTATACATCACTCTCGTGTATTTGTAACACAATATCTATTGCTTTATGTGTTTTCAATTTTACATTAATTAAATCATACTGAGCACATTTGCAACTGTATTTTCCACTGAATATTGTTTTTAGTATTTATCTTTGTTAATATATTTAAATCTAATTCATTCATTTTAACCTGAACTGAAGTAGCCAATGCCAAGAATAGACATTGTTTTAAAAACTTTAGAAATATTAAAACTTTACTTTGATTAATTTAGTGTTGATAAACCTCTTTATGTGTAAGCCACTGCATTTTGTCATTCTTCTACCGAGAAAGAATTAGTTTGTTCTATTTATTTATTGCTTATTCAAATGGGCACAGTGAATATCTTTACAGATCACTTTCTTGTACAGTTTCTTTGTGCATCACTTTCTTGTAAAGAATTTTCTTTAGTGTACTCACTTGTAGAGTGCATGCCCTATAAAATGACTACATATTACTGAATTACCTTCTCAAGCTGTTGTTCCACCAGTATGGTCATTCTCAAAAATTTGCATTTTTCTCCTTGTTAACAAAAACTAGTTTTTTAGTATTGTCCAATTATTTCCTTCTTATCTGAAGTGTCCCTTTATAAACTTTTTCTCTGTTTTTTCTGTTGTGTTATCTCTTTTTAGCTGATGAAAGAAACTCTTCAAAAATTCTGTATATTAATGTATTGTCATTTATTTATATGGGATATGTAGAAAGGTAGACATTTGACCATTTAAAAACTGCATAATAACCAATATTGTTCAACCTAAGAACCACACATATCTTCTCCAGTCTATTAATTATCTAATAACTTTTTATGTGAGACAACTATGTTAAAGCACAGGATGATAGGCCAAGTTTTGAGTGAAGGCACTCAAAACTGTAATCTCTCAATGAAGAGAACTTATGAATAAGCCCTCTAATTACCCAAGCTCTGTGTCATGGGAAACATCCCAATTGTGGTGCAGAAAGAAGAGCGTGGTGGCCATGAGCTGAGAAGGCAGAGATCAGAATCTTGACAGGTAAAGCAGCTGAAATATGCAATCACTAGAAAGTAGCTGAACAATGAGGATAGAGAGAGACAGGATGAAGCAGAAGTCTGTATGGAGGCTCTCTACAAGGCCTTGGCTGTGGGTAGTATTATGGTTTCCCCAGAGAGGATTGTGTGAAATTATCAGCTGCTCTTGGGTTGAGAGGAAAACAAAATAAATAGAAGTCAGTCAGTGTGATAGCAGACATTTGAGTTCAGCACAGCCGGAGTGGAGAGACCTTGTTAACACATGGGTATTTAATTGACATGGCAGAAAGATCACGCCTTTGAAATAAGGCCCACATTATAGAATAAGGCCTACTTTAGACTCCTCTGAATCTTAAAACATAGCCAAGCCAAAATATATAAGGTAGTAAGAACTAGGAGTTTGAACACTAACAAGTTAGAGGAGCTAAATCCATCCTAACACAACATAAATCTAAGCCCATATAAATTTAAAGAGGTCAGTCAATAGTTCCCTAGGGAAGAAAAATCAACACTACACAGAGACTGATAACGGAATGCAAAATCTATATATCAATTATAATATCCAAAATATAATTAAAATGCTGTTTTTCCAAAGAAATATGAAATTTTGACTCATAGCCAAAAGGATATATATATAGAGAAAGAATAGAAATATACCTCAAGATGTCTCAGATGTTAGATTTAGCAGACAAAGTTTAAAACAGTATTATAAGTTCATCTGAGGACTTAAAGAAAAATATGGTCTTAATGAGCAACTACATAAAGAACCTTGGTAGAGAACAGAAATTACAAAATGCAACAAAATGGAAATACTAAACAAGTGATGCAAGAACTGCAGTGGAAAGTTTACAGTAGTTTTAATAGTAACTGGGAGTAGATTTTTTTAAAAACTGGAAAGATAAATATAAATCAAAAGGCAGCATTCAATAAGATAACTGGATTTGTATAACTAATCAGTTAATTCAATCAGAAGAATATAGGATAAAAATTGAAAACAAAACAAATCAAAGCAAAATAGGGCCATAGTGACATATAACCCCTATTATACCAATAATTACATTAGATATATATGGACTAACCATTCCAATTTTAAGTCACAGATTGTCAGACAGACAAAACCCAACTATCAAAGACGTGATAGAGATATGCATATAGAGTTGAGAGTGAGAGGAAAAAACGATATACCATGCAAACACTAAACATAAGAAAGAAGATATGGCTATAGTAATATCAGCCAAGGTAAGCTTCAAGACAAGAAACACTATCAGAAGTTATTTCACTTGCTAAAGAAACAATTTATCAAAAAGACCTAACACTCCAAGATGTAAAAGTAAAAACTCTATAATAATATACGTAAAAGAAAATACATATGACAACACCCCCAATGAGAGAAAAATAAACTAATTATCAGGGTCGAGAATTTTAAGTCACTCTTCTCAGTATTTGATCAAATGAGTAATGAAAAAATCAGTAAGGATCTGATCAAAACTGTCAACCAATCTCAATTTTTTATACCACTGGATATAAAAACTATAGAATTTGTATTATTTCAAGTGCATATGGAATATTTATCAGTATAGACCATATGTTGGGCCATCGCACAAGTCTTAATATATTTCAAATGATATAAATACAGCAGAGTAGTTCTCTGAAAATAATTAAATTAAAAATAAAAAACCTAGAACATTCCCCAGTATTTGGAATTATATAACCTACTTTTATTAAAAGTCATAGGGTAAGAAAATTAGAAAGTATTTTCAGCTCAAAATATTTTCAGCTCAACATAACAGAGTTTTTAATGAAACAGAAGTTCATAAAAAACTCTTGTTAAGATATGTCAAGTTCTCTGAAAATAATAAATCAGAAACATAAAGACTAGACAGTTCCAACATTTGAAAATTATGTAACCTATTTGTTTTGTTTCAAATGAAGCATCATTGAGATGTATTTAGAGACATAATTTATACAAGTTTCTGCTTATGACTTATCTTTGGAGGAAACAGTAATTCTGTTTATGATAATCAGAAGAAAGCTCCTTGCTCAACTTGAAAAGTTATTTGGTAATAAATGGTAAGACCAACTATTTCCATACACTGTATATATGCATATATATTTGTACTGTTTTTAAACATTGTTAAATAATGATGATAGAAAATGTATCCTTAATACAAAGCTAAGCCTGAGAAATAAATTTAAATTAGTATTTTTAAAAAGAATATTTCCTTTTAAAATAAATAGTGCTTTTACTGAAACTGACTATCTCTGTCTCCAAGCCAAGGCAATTTGAAACAGTCTGTTTGATAAGTGTCTTCAGTGAAAGAACCCAGTTCCCTGACTATGCTGATTTTCAGTGAATCAACAAAAAAAGTCTCAAAGAAAGGATGATATATTTCTGAAATAGAGTGAAAGTAACAAAGAAAAGTTTAGTCAATTACTGTAAAAAGTCTTAGCAAATTTTTAAAAGTAAATTCTTTATAATTAAGTTTTCCACATAGATGCAATATCCAATTTATCCTCTTCCTTTCAAGGGCATAATACTTTTTCTCAAACCTGTTGTGAATGTATATAGCTGGGATGATTCATTTCTCTGAAGAGCTAACCTGCCCATACTAATAAGGAGTCCAGTCTTTCTCTTTTGTATCTGTTCCAAGTCTGACATTCAGAAATGTTCAAGAATCAAGGAACTTTACTCGGTCTATCTATTTTATCTATCAATCAGTCAATCAAATTGCAATTTTGATATGAATGCTATTGATAAATACTATGATCTTTTCAAGAGGGAAGGTAAGACTTTTCCTAATGAGTATAGGTTGTAACTGGGTATTTTGTATTGTAAAATAGAATTTAACCAACGTGCTGATGAGGATACACTTGTAATAAACAGAATTCATTTTGTGAACTTGCCTTTCTGGAAATTTCCCAGAGCAGAGAGCATTTAGTTTCATTTATTTGTTCATTCAGTCATTTTTTTTCAGTTCAGTCATGGGCCCATTCCAAATAACAGATATTATACGTCTACCGATGACTGAAAACTCAGTTTTACATGACACTTGAAAATTAAAATGATCCTAAAATATATAACATAAAAATCTATTAAGTTAACAAGATTTGTAAGAGTCTCAGTTATTAGTATGAGTAATATATTGGAAATGCAAAGTTGTCTATACTAACAATGCATTCTTTTTCTTCTTTCTTTTTGCCTATATATTTCTTTCTATTTTATAGACTTTGTTTTCTATTTTAATAAATGTGTAACAAACAAAAAGCATCTAACTTATGGCAGATCAAGATTTTAAAAAATTTTATAAATTCATTTGTTGTGATAGTTAATTTTATGTGTCAATTTGATGTGCCATGGAGTGCCCAGATTAGGCACTCTTGATTGATGGATTGATTAAGATAGAGTCTTGCTCTGTCACCCAAGCTGGAGTGCAGTGGCGCCATCTTAGCTCACTGCAACATCCGTCTCCCCGGTTCAAGCCATTCCCCTGCCTCTGCCTCTGGAGTAACTGGAATTACAGGCACCTGCCAACATGCCTGGCTGATTTTCGTATTTTCAGTAGAGACAGGGTATCAGCATTGTTGGCCAGGCTGGTCTTGAATCCCTATGCATTATTTCTGGATATCTTTGTGAGAGTGTTTCTGAGTGAGATTAGAATTTGATTCAGTGAGTTGAACAAAGTAGAGAGTGCCCTTCCCAAGGTGGGTGGACATCACCCAATCTGTTAAAGACCTGAGTAGAAAAAAAGAAAGGAGGAATTTACTTTTTACTTCTGGTCTATCTGCTTGAGCTGGGACATTGGTCTTTTTTGCCCTTGGAATGTGATTTGCATCACTGGCCTTCTGGTTCTTAGGCCTTTAGACTCAGACTGGAATTATATCACCAGCTCTCTTGGGTCTTCAGCTCATGGAAGGCAGATCATAGAACTTCTCAGCCTCTGTAGTCATGTAAGCCAATGCTTCATAATAAATCTCTCTCTGTCTCTATGTATATCTATTCATATATAATATAGAATTTTATGTAGTTCTTAATATGTATTATATATCTTATTTGTTCTACTTCTCAGGAGAAGTCTGACTCATATACTAAGTGTATATTATTAAAAGAAATACTTTCTGGAACAGCTAAGTGGAAATTCCCTGGTTAATGCAACTTGCAACTCAGTCGACATTTGGTAAAACTATAAGAAATAGTAAAAATGTTGTCTTCTATCACTGTCATAATGTGCAGTCCATAAGAACGATACTTAGCTCTAGGGCTTTAGAACTGACAGTCATTTCTTTGATAATAGAAATTTTAAAATGTACCAGTTCTACAAAAGTAAGTTTATTTAGATGATTAATATATATTTTTTTCAATTTAGATATTGGGACTTAATGAGGCATGAATTATAAAATTGAAAACAGTTTAAAATGTCTACTTACAATTCATTCAGCCTATTGAAAGTATAGTATATCTGCTGGGATAGTTATTAAGGTATTGTTTTTCAGCTCTGAACTTACCTTCTATTTGCTTTATGATTTTGCACCTGGGATTCTGCAAACTATATTCTTCCTTTGCCAAAGCCTGTTAAAGTATGCCTATAGGGTGCACTGGAGAGAAACTAAAAAGCAAGAGGTATGAAAAAAAAAGTGCTGCTTCCATTATTTTTTTCCCTTGGTAGAGTCATCTCAGTAAAGGACCTTCCTGTAAACAATGGCAATTGGTTCTAGTGTTCATTCCCTGCCCCGCGCCACTACTCCAACATTCAGCCTTTGGAGGGTACCCACGGCAGCCAGGCAGTGACCTCATCAGATACCTGAGGCCCAGGTCCAGGCCCTCACCTTCACACTTTAGCTTCTGATAACACAGGATTCCTCCTTTATTGCCCCAGCCTTAGGAGATGAATGGAGCTGCTTTGCGCAGTTCCTATTTATGTTCTCATAAACTTTGTTCACTCAGATTTCAGAGGTAAGAGAGATTATGATAACAATACTTGTTATTATTTATCTTTTTGATAATAGCCATTTGAATAAGTATGATATCTTATTATGGTTTTGAATTGTATTTCCCTGATAATAGTTATGATAAGCACTTATTGGCTATTTTTAAATGGTTGCAAAAATATTTATTTAGGTACTTTGCCCATTTTAAAATTGCGTTATTTTATTTTTACTCTTCAGTTGTTTGAGTTCTTTGGCTATTAATCCTAACAGATGTTGGTTTGCAAATGTTTTCTCCCATGCCACAGGTTGTTTCTTCGTTGTGTTGATTGTTTCCTTTGTTGTGTTGGGGTTGCTTTTTAGTTTGACACTATTCAATTTCTGTAGTTTTGCTTTTGTTGCCTATGCTTTGGGGGTCATATCCAAAAAATATTTCCCAGACCAATGTCAAGGAGGTTTTCCCTTACTGTTTTCTTCTATTCATTTTATAGTTTCAAGTCTTATGTTTCAGTCATTTATATGTGGATATACAGTTTTCCCAAAACAATTTATTAAAAAAAAAAATCCTTTCCGCATTGTGCATTTGTGGCACTCCTGTCAAACATAAGTTGACTGTAAATGTCTGAATTTATTTTGGGGCTTTCTATTCTGTTTCATTGATCTATGTGTCAATTTTAAGCCAGCACATTACTTTTTTGATTGCTGTAGTCTTATATATTGTGAAATCAGGAAATACAATTCCTCCAGGTTTGTCCTCCTTGCTCAATATTACTTCATATGTTCCTGTCCTTTCGTGGTTCATATAAATTTTAAGGTCTTTGGTTTTTATTCCTCCAAAACAATGCCATTGAGATTTCTATAGGAATTTCATTGATCTTTAAATTGCTTTGTGTAGTATGGACATTTTAGCAATATTAACTATTCTAATCCATATACACAGGATATCCTTCCATTTGTGTCTTTTCAATTTCGTTCACCAGTGTTTACAGTTTTCATTGTACAGATTTTTTTTCTTCTTGGTTAAATTTATTCCTAATTATTTTATTTTTATGCTATTCCAAAGGGGATTGTTTTCTTGATTTCTTTTTCAGACAGTTTGCTGTAAGTGTAACTAAATACTGTGAATTAGGTTCACTATGCAATAATTACCAAGTTGTCTGAGTCTGGTAAGGCAGATTGTCCACAGGCAACAATTTACATGAAGATTTGACTTAGTTTGGTTGTCTGGGGCAGCTAGGAGAAGAACAGATTCCTGTAGCTGTCTTCGCCATACTAGGCTTGAAGAGGGTACAAAATTCATGCACTTTCTATAATAATGTCATTTCAATGTAATCCCTTTAGAGATTTATATAAAATATAAATTAAAATTTTAGAATTAGAATATATGACTTTAAGATTTTTTTTTCTTTTGAGACAGAGACTCGCTCCCTTTCCCAGGCTGGAGTACAGTGGCATGATCTTGGCTAACTACACACTCTGCCTCCCGGGTTCAAATGATTCTCCTTCTTCAGGCTCCCGAGTAGCTGGACTACAGGTAGGCACCACCATGCCCGGCTGGTTTTTGTATTTTTAGCAGAGATGGGGTTGTGCCATGTTGGCCAGGCTGGTACCTAACTCCTGGCTGTAAGTGATCCGCCGGCCTCAGCCTCCCAAAGTGCCGGGATTACAGGTTTGAGCTACTGCACCCGGCTGACTAAGATTTTAAAGACCCTAGGAAGACATTTTATCCTTAATTTTCTCCATACATAACTACACTGATGAGAGAATTACGAATATCAAGTACTTCTATTGAAATTTTGCAAATAGCTAAGAGTTTTGATTATACAAGAAAATCAAAATCATATTATGAACTAATTTTACCTAAATAGTCAGCATTCAAAATAAATATTAAAACTTCTGTTGGACTAAGGTTTTTACTTTATCCTATTGCTATCTTGTTATAAACTTATTTGAAAAATAGATCAACACAGACATTTGAAAGGA
Organism: Sapajus apella; assembly: GCF_009761245.1. Lineage (NCBI taxonomy): Eukaryota > Metazoa > Chordata > Mammalia > Primates > Cebidae > Sapajus > Sapajus apella. The sequence goes on from NW_022437018.1 coordinate 6,604,535, forward strand.
AATCTATTTTCTAGAGAATATTTCCATTCACTCTGAAATAGCAGCTCAGCATTTATATCTGACAGTTCTATTTATCATTGTACTGTAGTGTTAAGTAAAAATGATAGGTATGCAGAATGCTTTTCTATCTCATAAGAGGCAATTGTGATGTATCTGTATGTAAGTTATTCAGTCTTACTACAGTGTATTCTTTCTGAGAATATAATGAAATGAAACAATCTGTAATTTTTAATTGGTGTAATAAGGCTAAAGGCGACTGGATTAACAGAAAATTGTTCATTGCCATCTCCTTGCAAAGAATTTCCTGACCACGCTTGTCAGCCTGTTAAATTCCGTCATAGCTTATTTAATTTCTTTTTGCACAGTATTAAATACATGCTTTATTAATTATTTATTGCTTCTTCCATCTTATCAAGATACAAGCTTTATGAAGTCAGGGACTTTGTTTTGTTCATCATGTGCCCTGGCACAGTGCCGAACACATTTTAAATACTCAAAACCGTTTTTTAATAATTTTCATAGATTTAGGAGTAGAAGTGCAGTTGTGTTACATAGATATATTGTGTGGTGCTGCAGTCTGGGCTTTTACTGTATCTATTACCCAAATAGAGTACCTTGTACCCAATAGGTAGTATTTCTTCCTTCATCCCTTCCCACTCCCCACCTTTTGGAGTCCCCAATGTCTATTATTTCAATCTGTATATCTGTGTATCCATTGTTTAGCTCCCACGTATAAGTGGAAGTATGTGGCTTCAAAAAGTTTTATTTTTAGATGAATGGAGAAAATTTATGATTCCATTTAGTCTCCAGGACTGCTGGCTTATTAGTTATACCTTCTTGGGTTTACAATATATGTTGTTAACTTATCTCAGTCTAACTTTAAATATTACATTAGTTGGCTTATTGTGTAAGGAGAATTTTCTATTTTTGCTGTTGTATCCTGTATTATTATTGTCATACATTTTAGCTTTATATGTTAAAAAACCTATAACACATTATATTTGCTTTGAACAGTTAATTATGTTTTAGATGAGTATAGATAAGAAAAATGTATTATATTACTGTCAGTTTATTATATGTGATGCTTTCCATTTCTTTGTGTTCATCCAGAGTTCTATCTGGTATCATAGTTCTTCTGTCTGAAAAATTTCTTTTACCGTTTATTGTATTTCAGATCTGTAGGCAATACTTTTTCTCTGTTGTTGTTTGTCTTTCATTTTTCAAAGACACTTTACTAGTTGTAGAATTCTGGTTATAACTTTTTTTTCTTCCAATACTTAAAAAATATTGATACTTTTCATTGTGGCTTACATGTTTTCTGAAAAAAAGTCTTATGTAATTTTTTCTTTCTTGGTTTCTCTTGAAATGTCTTTTTTCTGTAGCTGCCTTAGGGAGTCCTCTTTTTCTTTTATTTTCAGCAGTTTGGTGATGCTATATCTAGGTTTTTCTTCTTTTTACCGTTTATTCTGTTTGGGGTTTCTTGAGCTTCTTTCATCTGTGATTCCTGGTCCTTTTTAAATTTTGATGGATTCTCAACCATCATCTCTTCAAATATGTCATTGTTGCCATTCTTTCATCTCCTCGGTGACTCCAGTGAAACATATCTTAAATTGTTTGATATTGTCCCTCAGCTCTTGAATGTTGTTATACTTTTTTCTTTACTTTTTTCTCTTTGTGTTTCAGTTTAAGAAATTTCAATGGACTTATATTCAAGTTCACTAATTCTTTTCTCAGCTGAGTCTCCTTTCTAATATAACCACTGAGGTCGTTTTTCATTGCTGATATGGTACATATATTTTCAACTTAGCATGAACTGACATCATTCAATCACCTGTATTGACATGGTTGCTGTACTCAAAAAGTCTGATAAAGCTTTACTGATATGTTTGGCAGCACACTTCCTTTCCATTTGGCCTCCCTTTTTATCTGATCTCTCCTAATTCATTAATAAAGCACAAATTTTTTTAATAGTCTGATGATTGGCATCCCCATAGAGAAAGTAGAACTGCCTGGTCTCTTACAGGATAGTCCTGAAGTGGCACTACATCACTTCTGCTGTAGTTTACTGATAAAGTGACAAGGCCAGCGTAGAAAGTAAAAGTGGCTCTTGTGATGAAAATAAAATTGACTCACTCCCCTGGTGAGAAAATCTTTGGAAGAATGTCCATCATTACTCCTGAATTTGCTTCCAGCAACATTCTGGAGTCATCGTATTTGAAGAAGTGGTCAACAGAGTAATCAGTGAGCTTCAACTGTGTCAGAAAAATAGGCACTGTCATATTCTGTAATTTTGTTTAAAATATAATTAGGCTGGCCCATTTAGCAGTCTAAGAGTTCTCAGCAGCATTTTTGTGAGAAATTGATAACTTGCCTACGGACCAACTCAATTTTTATTAGGAGTGATTTAAAGCCCTTATGGCGTTCTATAGGTTTTTAAGCCTATTTCAGAGGTTGCAAGTTTAATGCTTTAATTTGATATATTCTCTCCTTAAATTCTATATGTACTATGCACATTTTGATACAACATATCTCAAAGTGTGAGGAGAAACAATACCCTAAAAGCTGACTCATATAAGAAATCCGTGCTTATCTACATTTGTGTCAGAGTTGATCATAATCAAAATTTATGTTGTTTTGCTTTTTTTTCCTACTGTGTCCAAAACAGATGTTAACCATTTGCTCTCAGATGGTTAGAGACCACTGTGATAATGTTACTAGGTAATGTTGCAGATGTTTCAGGAGGAGTTCTTAAAACTAGATATTCACTTACAATGATAGAATATGCAATTTTACATGTGTTGGGATTAGGCAATTAAACTATATGTGGATATATAAGCAAGATTTTTCATATAAAAAAACTAAATGTTATTTTTCTCATGCAACAGTTATTCCCTAAATCTATTTAGCATCTTTTAGTGATTGCTTAGGCTATGACTCGATAAATCTCCAGATTATATTGATAATAATCTTAAGGTTCTTTTGTTTTATTTTATTTTATTAGTTTTTATAAGGGTTGCGTTACCTAAATTTCATCAAGCTGGTTCAAATTGTACCTTCAATGTGAAAGATAACTGGGTACATTGGTGTGCCAGCTGGTAGGTTTTCACATTTTAAAAGGACATAAAGTTATGCCTGTCTAAAAATTGAGTACATGACCCAACAGCTATTTCCTTTGATTGTTACATTTTTTTTCCTTTTGTTAAGAGCCTGTTTTGATATTTAACAATGCCTTGCACATACTGTGCTCAGTACATGGCAATGAAGTGATTGTTTAAGAAAGAAAATATCATTTTTTGGTAGAGTTATATATTTTAAAATAAAGTGTCAATATCTCTGGCAACAGGATTACATAAAATCCATTGGATAGTAACCATCTCATGTAAGAGATTTTTTCCCTTAGATTTACCTTCAGTGTAACCTTATGATTATTGTTAGAATTCTTGATTTTTTTTCATAGCTGTGTAACCAAAAATCTCTTTTGCTGACCGTCTTATCACTTCACACAGGTTAGAAAGGTGAAGGAGGGGAAGAATGGTGAGGGAAATAATGTTGGAAATTATTGAGACATTATCTTCTAAAATAATTATAAGATTCTACAACTCTAAAAACTTTAAAACAAAATAACTATTAACTGGTGCCACAAATGAGACTTATCAGTATCAGCTGATTATATTTTATTTTTGTTTCCATTTTAAAATAATATATTATATTTTAATATACTATAAAGTAAAATAATATATATTTTAAATACTGTAATAATGAACTATATAATTTTTTAAGGCTATAATACTGAATTTTTTGAAGGTTTGGCATTAGATTTAAATTCAAGAATAATGTATATACCACTGTATGTTACTTTTAAAATTGAAGCATAGTTATAATTGATATGGAAAAGAGATGATGATTTCACTTTCTAGCTAACAACAATTTGATTGCATGTGGGTATTTTCCAAAACAGCGTTTTTCACCCAAAAATTGCAGGAGATGGGAAAGTGAGGTTTATCGCATTTCATCTAGAAATGCTGAAAAAAGGAAACTGGTTGATCTGTGAAAAGATCTTTGTCATGAGATTGTTTTATTTAAATGCCATTTCAGAATTTAGATTTTTTTTATCTTTTCTCCTGTCTTTAGCCACATATATATGCAAATGAAAGGAACATAAAACCGTTTATCTAACTGCTTTCCAATATCAAAATGTAAACTGTTACTTTGAGTCCATCCACATTTCTTTTTCAGCTGCCTTAATCTTTCATGAAATTTAAATGGGAAATCTTCATCTTGAACAGTATAGCGTGAGTTTCCATTATTCAAAATTAATTTATATTTCAAAAATTTCTATACATAAACTAGTGTTTGAATTTTTCATAGAAAGTTTCCTTTTCAAAATTAAATAGTGGACTTAATGTAAACCATTTAATAGGAGTTGGAACAAATTTACCTGCAGAGGTATACAGTAAAAGGACTCATATTGTTCTATCTCATTTCTGAAAATAACAGTTTGCTATGTAGGTCAGGTGGCACTGAATTTATAAACAGCATTGAAGAAAATGCAGAGGATAGGCCAGGACATTGCTGTGGATAAAAATCAGCCACCCTAACGACGGACCACAAAGGATTTTATCATAACAGTAACAAATCAGTGCATCTCTGCTTCTGACTTGGCAGTCCCCATAATTACCTTCTCAAGGCATATCTCCAGTGTGATTTGCAAGCTGGTCCTCTGGGAATCAATATGGTATCCACAATTTGTCTACTCTCTTGACCTGGGAAGCTACCTATGCAGTCCACAGCTATGCAGTCCAAAATCGCTACCAGCGCTGGTTGCTGGAGGCCACTGATTTTTGGCTAATGGTTACTGGTGCCTGATGCTGGGTGTGCTAATATGCAGGTCAAGGATGCTGTACGTAGTGCCCTCGACTGCTTAAAACAACAGTACTCACCATTGTTGAGAGATTTTGTGTCTCATTGCTGAAGCCACTGGCCCTTGATACTGCTGTCACCTTGACTTTTCAAATTTCAAATTTATTAGTTCAGACATACTTTAAAAATTATAACTCTGGTACCTGAGAATTCAGGCATGAATCCATGAAGGTTGGATCAGAGGACAGATTAAATGAATGGCACTACTAGAGTTCAATACCTCCCTTCCCTTTAGACACAAGCCAGTTTTATTTTGCACCAACTTTCACATTTTGACCCTTTGTTTCTCATGGGGTGAGATTTTTTATAGTGGTCTCCTTGATAACTTATGAACATAGAACATTGAATAGCCCAATCTTTGGTCACCTGGACATAATGAGGCATGCCTGAACTGTAGTGAGAAAATTAGGCACTCATTTTTAATTAACATCATACTAATAATAGATATTAAATAAATAGAACATATTAAATACAACTTTACTTTTTTCCCTATTTTATCCCTATTTTATGTTGGGGAGAATACTGGGTGAAGGAGAGGAAGATGGTATTTTTTTTTTTTTTTTTTTGAGACAGAGCCTTGTTCTGTCGCCAGGCTGGAGTACAGTGGTGCAATCTCGGCTCACTGCAACCTCTGCCTCCTGGGTTCAAGCAATTCTTCCACCTCAGCCTCCCGAGTCTCTGGGACCACAGGTGCGTGCCACCACACCCGGCTAATTTTTATATTTTTAGTAGAGATGGGGTTTCACCATGTTGGCCAGGATGGTCTCTATCTCTTGACCTCCTGATCTGCCCACCTCAGCCTCCCAAAGTGCCGGGATTACAGGTGTAAGCCACTGCACCCGGCCGGAAGACAGTATTTTACTGTACCAATTATATTAATCTTCTCTTGGCCCCCAATTATTTTATACTGTTAAACAAGTAAAAAGCCTTAATAGAAGGCTTTCTATGGAGATACAAATAGCCATTGTTGCTGATGCATATCTATGCTGACCTACTAGGAGTAGTATATATACTAGTAGTTTATTTGCTAAGAAATGAAAAAAGGCAGGTATATTAGCCAGAATTCTCCAGAGAAACAGAACCAATAGGAGAATAGATCTTTATATTTAAAAATAGATATGTGTGTGTATATGTATATGTATGTATATGTGTGTACACATATATGTAGACATATGTACACATATACACACGTGTTATATTTATTATAAGGAATTGGCTCACATGACTATGGAAGCTGAGAAGTTCCAAGAAATGTATTGGCAAGCTGGAGACCTAGGAGAGTGAGGAGTGTAGCTCTAGTTCAAGGCCAAAGGTCTGAGAACCAGGAGAGTCAATAGCCTAAGGTCTAGGCTAAGTTTATGAGAAGACTCATGTTCCAGTTCAACAGCCAGGCAGATAAATGAAGTTCTGTCTTATTCAGGCTTTTTATTCTACGTATTGAGATCTTCAGTTGATTAGGTTAAATCCCACATGAGGGAGAGCCATTTGCTTTACTCAAGTCTATCAATTCAAATGTTAATTTCATCTAGAAATATCCTTGAAGACATACCCAGAATCCTGTTTGACCAAGTATCTGGGCACCCTGTGCCCAAATTGACACAAAAAATTAACACTCACAACCGGCATCTCTGTCAGTCTGTATTAGCATTTGAGACAATCTGCTAAACATAGAACTGCCTGATATATATATATATTTTTTTTCCACAAGAGTAACTATAGAATTCACTTTTTAAAAGAGGCTACTCTTTTGTTTGAGAAAGAAAACAACTCCATTGGACCTTTTAGTTAGACAAAAGCAATGCCTTGATCTTACTCTGAAATAAAGAGGTTGAAACACTTTAAGAATTTTCCTCCTTATGGGAAGGATGGCACTTCTAGAAAGATGCTAACTAGGGGAAGAATTCTTTCTTCCTTTATGTAAAACAATAATTTGGATGAATGGGCTTTGGAAATATTATGCTAAGTGAAAGAAGCCAGGTATAAATGGTATGATTCCATTTATATGAAGTATTCAGAATGGGAAAATCCATATGAGAAAATACATTAATTGTTGTTAGGGGCTCTGGGAAATACGGATTCTTTTTGGTGAGATGAAAATGTGATGGAACTAAATATTGGTAATTGTTACCTAATGTGAGTGTTCTAAGTGCTACTGGATTTTACACTTTAAGATGGATAAAATGATAAATTTTACATTATGTTTATTTTTCTACAATAAAGGCCAACAAAAAAATTGTAAAACATTAAGTATAATTTCTTAAATATAAAACAGAGTGATCATTTAAGAGGGAATTATGATGTTCGGTTAAATATTTGTGTCATAATAGTATTATTGTCCTCCATTCATAGCATGTCCATCAGCACAAAAATATTTCCATTACTTTCAATTATATTCTTCTGGATATATTACTTAAAAAAGCATTTAAAAATGTGCCTGGGTCTGCTTTCACTGTTGTTATTGAAAAACAGAGTGGCATATTTTAGAGCTAAGATAAGCTAATACAATGAAATATTATTAGAAATATCTGAACCCAGTATACAAACGGGCTACTAGAGAAATGGTAAATAAATAATTTAAATGAATAATTTGACTCCCTATGTAATCATTTAAATGCCATTAATTTCTAAAAGGCAGAATAATTTGGTGCTAAAAGTAATACAGTCATCACCTGTATACAATAAGCAAAACCACTTTGATTATTATTAAGAGGGAATATATATTACAAGTTAGAAAATAGCATGGGCTCTTTATAGCACAAGTTTTTCTTATTGGAAAAGGATTATATGGTAATATTTTAAATTAAGAATGAAAGGCTGGGTAAGTGATTCACGCCTATAATTCCAGTGCTTTGGGAGGCCTAGGTGGAAAGAGCACTTGAGGTCAGGGGTTTGAGGCAAGCCTTCTGGCAACATAGCCAGACCTTCTCTCTTATAAAGCCCCCAAAATTAGCTGGGCATGGTGCTGTATGCCTGTAGTCCCAACTGCTTGGTACACTGAGGCAGGAGGACTGCGTGACTCTGTATCCTGCCTGCCTCCCAGAAAAAGATGATAGTTTATGAACAGATCTCTACTAAAGGGAAAATGATCTCCTGGATTCAAGTTACATTAAGCATTAATTCATGGTATCATCCCTGCAGCACCTGAACAACACCTCAGAACAGATAGTAGCCCCTGTGAAACTGGAGCGGTGACCTGGCATCCTCCATTGTGCCTTCTATTACCCCTTTAGTTGATGGATTGAGGGGAGACTTCCAGGTTAGTGAGCGAGAACTTGGGGGAGTGGGAGATGAGGGAGAGGGGCGGTGGCTATTGATCGACTGGAATGCAGATCTTTACGTATTTTAATAATATGCATGCTTATATGATAGCAAAATGTTTGCAATTCAGCCCTGACCTTATTTTCTATTTAAACAAAACAAAACAAAACAAAACAAAAACCTGTATTTCTTAAGCACCTAGCTTAAAGTTTACTAGCAAAGGGAGATATCTAGTTTCTGGTCTCAAAACATGAATATCTACCTAAAGAAAAGCAGCTAAAATGTCTAGAGTGCTAAATAAATTTTATATTTAAGTATAAATTGTTTGGAGAAGATTATAAGTAGTACGTAAATTAAAGAAGAGATTCCTCAGTGGCCAAGAGTAATTGAGGAATAGAGAATTTACTGTGAAGGCATTGAAACTTGAATTTGAGGGTTAGGCAGGATATAAGACAGGCATGGAAAAGGATGTAGGTAGAACATTGCTCAAATAAGAAGAACAGATAAGCAAAGGAAAGGGCTGCCCATTCCTCCCTTGAGTACAAGGGCAGATTGTAGACAGGCCTGTATAGGTGCTAATGGCTCATGTATATGCAATGTTGACATGTTATGTTGATGTCAGGGACATTTTGACAATGATGAGTAGCAAATCAATTGTTTCTTATTCTTTTTTTTCAATTATCAAGTAATATGTACAATACATTTGCTAGTTCTCAGTCTATGTGTTAGATTTCTTGCAGATCCCAAGCCCCATAGAAAAAGATCCCCTGGGTCAAAATAGCCTTCTTAAAATGGCCACCGGAGTTCGACTCTGAAAATCTGGACTCTTCAGCTAAAATAGTTACACTTGAAAGGCTGAAGTTAGCAGTTCAGGCCTAAACTTAATTTTTAAAATCCACTCCTGAGTCAAGTGCACCTGTTGAGAAGGATGGCACAAGAGGGAGAAGCTATCTATTTGTATCCCTGTTTGTGTTTCTTTAGAAGGAACAGTAACTCATGTGAGGCAAAATCAAGCAAACGTCTTAATTTTGCGATCCAACACTCTAACTTGCAATTACAGACTAATCAGGTGTGTGTCCTCTGACAAGTGATAGCTTAATAGGCTATATTTTTGAGATTAAAAAACATACCAAAATATGGCAGATAGATAAAAATAGGTGAAAGCATATAGATTTGTATTTGGTTTCTCATATCATACCTATGATAACCAATATTAAAACAGGAGTTATCTGCCCTTTAGAGTTCATGTTCATCCTTTCTATATTTTTAATCTTTATGCAAGAGATGAGCCAATCTTATGAGTAAAGGTTACATACCGAAACTGAGAAAAATAATATTCTAAGTGCAAGTGTATACTATCAAAATGATGAAATGTAAACAAAGACATACTCAGATAATTTCTCCCTCACAATTACATGTCTACAGTGCTTTCTTGCTAGCCATGTCTGAATTTCAAGAAAGATATGCAAAGTATTTCATAAGTCATGGGTACCCACCTACACAAAAGAGATCCAACATAAAAAGGTATATGACTATACTGGTGCAAAACAACTGATTATTAGGTCTTTATATTTTCTCTCTAAATAACATGTAGCAATGGTCACAGTCTACACACCATACCACTTGTAACTTCTTTTTATCTGGCTTAATGATATCATGTATAATCCTTAGGAAATAAAATAATTATTGTCTCTGAGGATTAATTTAGAAAATCAAAGAAGCAAGGCCGGGCGCTGTGGCTCAAGCCTGTAATCCCAGCGCTTTGGGAGGCCGAGGCGGGTGGATCACAAGGTCAAGAGATCGAGACCATCCTGGTCAACACGGTGAAACCCCGTCTCTACTAAAAATACAAAAAATTAGCTGGGCATGGTGGCGCGTGCCTGTAATCCCATCTACTCAGGAGGCTGAGGCAGGAGAATTGCCTGAACCCAGGAGGCGGAGGTTGTGGTGAGCCGAGATTGCGCCATTGCACTCCAGCCTGGGTAACAAGAGCGAAACTCGGTCCCCCCCCCCCAAAAAAAAAAGAAAGAAAAGAAAATCAAAGAAGCATAAGAATTTTTTCTCCCCCCCCTTCTTTCCTCTTTCTTTGTTTTTAAAGTCTAGAAATCACCTTTATATATCCAATGCAGTTATTTTAGCACTTCTTTTTAGTCTTGAAAATTTTTCAAAGCTAATTTTTTCCTGGAACTCCAGTGTATAAGACAGAACTTAAGAGTTATTCTGGCTAACGAAGGTAAGCATTGGAGCTCCTGGGACTTCATTCACTCTATTTCCCACTGCTCTGTAATGGGTGACAGAAGGAAATAATCAAAACTTTTGGGATATAGTACAAAATTCTCATTTTATATGTGATAAAACTTGTCTGGAGTGGAACAACTTTCTGAAGTACAACATTATGTATTACTGTTTTGTGTAATGTATCAGATTGTATTATAGGATAAAAAGAAATTAATTTTATAAATAACAATCTAATCTGCTTTGACTAGAGACTTTTCTACAGTTTAAGTATGAGTACTGATATTTAGAAATCTTTGATATATTACAATCATATAAATAGAAGCATTAAATCAGTATGGGACTAATACTTTTTAAGATATATGAAGATACAGATGAGATAAGAAGAAGCTGCAGCATGTTTATGTTCTGACAACCATAATAGTGGAATGAGCCACACACTGAGCTAGAATTTGATTAATGGAGCAGAGCATCTATGTTTCACAACAATCACTTCATGGACATCAGGATAATGACGCTATAGTAAAACAACCTAAATGCAATGAAATCAAATTCAAATGAAAGAAATACAACAAGTAAGAAACTAAACATAATCTTCTGAGATTCCATTTGATTTTTGACAGTTGAAGTTTAGGAAGTGTTTCAATGGCAGACAAAAGTTAAAACCATGGAGAAAATGGCTTGCATAGGAAATTAAAAAGATGTTTTGAGTTTCTCTGCCTGAGATTTTCTTGAACAAGGAATTAGCTTTGTCTTCTCTTCAACTGGTGTTGTTTTTAAAACTCAACAATCTATTTTTCCTAGGAATATTTCCAGAAATAAATTAAGATTTGGACTTTTATGTTATTTCCAGGAAAAGTTCCTGAAATAAAGGCTTGAACCTACATATTCTTCCTGGCAAAACTGTCCTGTGATGGCCAACATTAAGACTTACTCCAGTGAATCTTTTAGTCTTTAAATGAAAAATATTTAAAGTATTTTGGTTATGCAGAAGAAAAAAAAATATCAAGTCACTTCCAAGGGAGAGAAAAACATATTGATGTCAAACTCTTTGACAGTGATGTTTCATGCTATAAGACAAAGGAGTAATATATGTAGGATACTCAAGGAAGGATACTGTGAGCCAAGTATTTTCTATTCAGGCAAAAATGATTTTTAGTATTAAAGCCATAGGCTAAAGTGAACATACAAGAACTCAGGAAATATTTTTCCAATGGAACCTACCAGAGAATATATTTTAGATAACCAAAGCCCCTGGAATCATTGCCACAGTACGAGTGGTGAGCCCTGAATGCGTATATGACGATAGAACTACTGCTAAAGAATAAGCGTGAGAGGGACAGTAGAGCATGTGATGGTTATACACTACACAGATTTAGTAAAATTATTAAAGGTGGGGGAAAAAGAGAAAGAAATTTTCTTAACTACAAGATAAGCCATAAATGAAAAAAGACAAACTAAAACAGATGATATTGTAAAGGGTAAGACATGAAAGTATTGTTTGATATAACCGAGGTCAAACCCATCAATCATGTCAAACATACACATGGCTTAATTTATCAAAACCAAGAAAATAATTTCAGATTGGCTAACAGAACAAAACATAGTAATATTACATATAATAGACCAGCGAAACATAAAGTGACTCAGAAAAATTAAAAGCAAAAAAATGAAACTGATTCTGCTAAGTAGAAGCGAGTAAGAAGAAAGCAAGATTTGCAATCTAGAATAGATGATTGACAAAGTGGGAGTTAATTTTTTTTTAAAAAGCAGTAAGGGAAGCAACTGACAGTACTTTTCCTTGCTAAAGGCTTAAATTCTATTTAAAGGTTTAACATAATGACAATTTTTATTATGTGAAACTGCCCTGTGATGGCCAACATTGAGACTTATTCCAGTGAATCTTTTGGTTTTTAAATGAAAAAAAAAATTAAGTATTTTGGGATGTAAGGAAAAATAGAAACTGTTTCAGATTGGGTGAACCAAGAAATGCACTCTGAGGCAATGATGTGAAGACAGTTGGGAGATAATCCGAAAAGGTATGCATAGAGTATTGGGAAGGTGATATAGGAAAAGTTAAGGAAGCCAGAAAAGGATGTGTAATCAGTGATTTTTGCTGCAGGCAACATAAATTTATCCTACCAGGAATGCTGGAAGACAATGTAGAACAGAGCTCAGAGTTAGACCACAACAGGGGCAGGACACCTAGGGAACATTTTCTCCAACTCACATCTGGTATTGCCCTGAGAGCTTTTCTACAGTCATTAACTCTCTCATACAGGGTGAAAAACTTCAAGTAGAAAGTCACGAGAATGCCACTCATAGACACTTAGAACGGTGGGTAGTGAAGAAACATAGCCAGAACAATATTAATAATGGGATGCTACTCCATGTCCATGAGTATCATATGGACAAAACAATTCAAATGGAATATGACTGAAATATGGGTCTTAAATATGTACACGTCTGTAGATATGTCTATATTTATAAATACTACACATTGTATATCTCTATCATATGTAAATATAAAACTGAACAACAGAAGATATGACAATTGACCATAAAGATATTGAAGATGAAAAGAGATTTCAGTGAGTTCACATCCAAAGATTAGAAGTAATATAAAGATTGATAATACAAATACTATCTCTGTAAATAGAATAAAATTAGAAATGAATTAATTAAAAAGCCATGACCTTTACCAATTCTACTGTGTTAAAAATGCATAAAATAATATTGGAGAAATGATGACAAATCATGTTCATGAATTGAAAGACTATCATAACAAATTTAATTCTCTAAATGTTGATATATAAACTTAATGTAATGCCAAGTACAGTTCCAACAAAGGTGTTTTTTAGTTGTTTAGAATTACTTTTAAATGATTCATGATTATATAAAAAAATCTATTGCTGACATACAAAAAGTATGTCAGTCTTAAAACTAATGGTAAAGTTTCTGCTATTAAAAAGAGAATCCCACTGACAAGTATTTGAATATATACAGATATGTCAGTAACATGGAATAGAGAAAACAGATTCTGGTGGATTTGAGAATGTAGAATTTTATATATTTGTATTTGAGAATATATACATATATATATCAATTAAAAATTTAATGCATGATAAAAGTAATATTTCAATTCAGTGGAGGCAATGTAATGTATTTAATAAATATAGCTGGCACAACTTCATCTAAAAGAAAATGAAACTTTCATCTAACATGTATTAATTTCTGATGGCTGCCATAACAAAGTGTCACAAACTGGGTGGTTTAAACAGAAATGTATTGTTCCATAATTCTTGTGCCTAGAGGTCCGAGGTCAGGATGTTGGTGGGTTCTTTCTGAGAGCTGAGAGGAAAAACCAGTTCCAGGCCTCTCTCCTAGCTTCTGGTATTTGCGGGCTATCTGTGGCATGTCTTGGCATGTCGATACATCACCCCCACCTCTTCATGCTCATTTGCATTCTCCTCTGTGCACTTGTCTGTCTCTTCACATGACATTCTCTTATAAGGATCCACCCTATAGATAATATGAACCCTATGAACTTAACTAATTACATCTGCAACAACCCTGTTTCCAAATAGGGTCACATCCAGAGATAGTGGGAGTTAGAACTTCAGTAGAGACATAATTCAAACCGTAATTCAAGCACTGCATTTTCAAATTTCAATTGTCGAAATATAAATAGCTGAATGGAAAACTAGCAAACATTTTGAAAAGAGAACTATTAAAAGGTCAAGCGTTCACATTACCAATAAATACTTGACAAAGACCTGTCCTTCCTAGTAATTAGGAAAAGGGCCATTGAAGTATTATAACACATTGAGACCGGATTCCAGGACTCGGGGGAGGATCAGCTCCCTGATAGGATGTGTTCTTCCAAGCCCTTGGTCCCTCTCTCACCCAAGAATAGCGGAGAGGACCCCTGCTGGGCATGGTGAGCTTGTTTTAAGTAAATAACAGACTCCAAAGAGTTCTGCAGAAAATGATTTATTTAGGCAGAGAGAGAGAAAAAGTTGAAAGAAATAGAGAGGGGAGCTCCCACGCTGTTGTGGAGGGAGGGGATCCAGAGATGGAGTCTGCACCCATGTGTGGGAAGGGGACTTTTAACCTGGGAGATATTGCCACCCCATTCAAGTTTTCTATCCTATGAAAGGAGTTCCTTTAAATTTCCACTGGAGTGATTGACTTTTGATTTCTGGGCAGTTTATCTCCCTGCACACGGGAAAGTTAAACAAGACCTCCGAGCTCCAGGATGGAGACATGGGTGGAGGTACAACCCTGGGAAGATCTTGCCTTTGAAACTATGCTCCTTTGTGGACCCAAGGAGAGAAAACATTCCCTCAATATTGACGTTTACGTTACACTTATTTCACTGGTAAAAGGAAAAATAAAGCCGACAACTTTGGCAAGGATGTGGAGAGAGAAATATTTTCAAACATTGTAGAAAAATAAATTTTACAGCATATAAAAAGTCACCTAATGACTTTCCTTATAATTTTATGTACATGTCTTCTAATAATGGCACCCTTCCAAATCTATTTCTAGAAATAAAAAAACCGACATATATCAACATACGCAGTTGGATGTTGATGTCTTTGACTGCAATAGCAAAAAAAGTAGGTAAAATGATTATTTTGTAATAAGAATATACTTAAATATTTTGTAGCTTATTCATAACATGGTATATCGAAGCCATTGTAATAAATAAATCAATACTAGCTGGCTTGAAAACAGAGTTAAGAAGAAAAGTTGCATGGAACTGCAATATAAAATGATATTTTTGTAAAACAATTGAAAATATATAACTTTTATGTTTAAGTGAACTTTATAGAGATATTTTATATTACAACAAAACCTATTAACCTTCTTTATTTCTGTATAAGAATACAAAGTAACCAATAAACAAAAGCATACCAAATTGTGAATATTGAATATATAAGATGGACAAAGGCTAGATGAGGATGGGCTGAGGGTGGAGACAGATAAGAATAAGATGAAAGGAGAGAAGGAAGAGGAAAAGGAAATCAGCTTTATTATTACAGGTGAAACTTTATAAAAGTGCATAACTTTATAACTATGAATTCAATAGTAAAGGCCTTGAAAGTAGAAATACATAAGTAGATTTTTTTTTCCTTAGAGACAGGGACTAGTTCTATCTCCCAGGCTAGAGTGCAGTGGTATGATCATAGCTCATGGTAACTCTGAATTCCTGGGCTCAAGCAAACCTCCCTGACTATTTTTTTTTTCTCTCAGTTTTGTAGAGATCGGTTCTTGGGCTATGTTACTCAGGCTGGTCTCAAACTCCTGGCCTCAAGCAATCCTTCCGCCTTGGCCTCCCAATGCGCTAGGATTATAGGCATGAGCCACAAGGCTAGCCCCAAGTAGAATTGAGTCTAACACTGTAACTTTCCCTTACCCATGCTCCCTAAGATTTTTTTTTTACCCAAGACCTTAAGGAAAAACAACTGAAAACAGATGTGAAGATAGCTGCTATATAATATATTGTAAATTGTTGTGCTGCACATTGCTGTCAACTCAGCACCACCCCACCATAATAATCTAAGGCTGAGAACCATGGTTCCCAGATTCCCTTTTCCTGTGAGGTGATTAGCATTTGTCAATAAGAGGAACTCGTATGAGAGTTGAGGGAAAAAGAGTGGAGCCATCATTCTCAGTAGGCTGCATGGATCAGATACATTTTAATACAGTGGCTGCATTAAGCCATTTACACACTAAATGCTTAAAGTGGCTTCTCCTTTCCTGACAGATTCCTGGCTGATAGAGTTATATATGAATAAAGAGTTCTCATAAAGAAAAGAAAGCTAAATTAAAATAATAGCCATAATAGGAGAAACCACTCATTGATCAGTAAGCTCAGAGTGACAGGAGCAGCCATCCCAGAGTGAGGCAATCAGGATGTGCTGCATTGTCTGGAATGAATTCATATTTTAAAGAACAGCTAAATTGCATTCCACATTTTATTATCGTAAGATCCACAATTTTATACTGTTTCAGGGATAAAATACTCCTCCCTGTAGGGTGGGCCTCTCCCAATGCTCACTCTTCTTGGTCCATCACTAGAATGAAAACAATGCATCAAAGCACATATATGCAATATATCCCAAAAGATATAGAAGTCCCTTGGCAGGTCGAACTTGACTGTAAGCTGTTTCAGTTGAGCTGTAATATCTACATAACACATGCATCAATTAGAAGTGGCTTTTACAGAGTTGTCAGCAATGGGAACTTAGAAAAAGACTAAATATAATGACAAATAGTATCTGTGTTCAGGGGTCCTAAATTTTGGACTGTTCTCTTTTTTAGTGACAAGGTTGAACTTAGGAAGTAGCTTCACAGAATTTTAGTAAATGAAGTTTCATTATGAGTGACAGACTATGTAGATTATGAGAGGAATGTGAGGTGATTTTAGCGTAATGTCAATATATATTCTATTCATCTTACTCTCCTTATTTCATGCTCCACTAGAAACCTACTGATTGGATCTATCTGCCCAAATAAATTTACCTAAATGTAGAGAAGACACTGATCGTGCACATTTAGAATATTCTTGGACTTGAGGAAGCAATTTCTTGCTGTAAATTAAAAAAAAAATAACAGTCTTGATTTCATTTTAGTTAGTGAGAATTACTCACCTTGGTTTGATTAGCCCTGAAAATTTTCAGAGCAAAGGTATGGAAATTTCAATATAGTTTTACTTTTAGAAACGTTTTTGCTAGTTTTTGCAGAAATTACCATTCGAGCTAGAAACTAGGCTTGCCAATTATTAATTCTGAACACCTTCTATTACATTGGGTGACTATATATTATCCTGACAAGTGCTGTGGAAAAAAGGATTATTGTTAATTTATACCTTGAAATGCAGTTGAGTATTTGCCAAGTAATGAGTTGAGTTTTTGGCGGGTGGCGAGAAGAGAACTCTGAATACTTGATTACATTCACTTCTTTAGATTATTTTAAATTAAAAGCCATATCTAGTGTATTTAGTGGGTTTTCCACAGTCTTCTGAGCCAACCACCATCCTTGCTGCTGGTTTCAATGAAGAAAGGAATATGAGTGCAAAGGACCACTAACTATATTCATGTCTTCCATCACTGTAAATGCTGAGGAAGTCCTTTAAGCACACCAAATTTTAGGATCTAAATAGAGTCTGACCTGTTCCAAGAATGATTTTCAGCATGTTTCCTTTTCAGATTTTCTTTGTCTAGATTTTAGAACAAAAAGTGATTTTTTTTTCCTCCCCTTTTGTAGTTTAGATTCCATTCATGGGAGCTGTTTGTTCATAAAGGAAAAGAGACTCAACCAAACTAGCTAGCGAAGTGATTTTTTCATAAGAATACGAAAAGAATTCATAGGAATAATCTTCAAATGGTGACTGCAGAGAGATAAGACTCACTGGAATGGAATTTATACAGCCTGATCACCTCTCCCTTATGTTTCTTCTGCTTTTCCAGTTTCTGCTCTCTAATGACTGGCTTATCTGTGCTTTTAAGAGACTTCATGGGCTCTGAAGTTGTTAGATGAAATCAAATGAAAATGATATTTTTAAGCTCAAAAACGGTGAGATATTGTCAATATCATAGCATTCAACTGTATATGAGGTGTAAGATAAAAACCCTCGTGTAAGTGCTTGAGCTATCTGTATCCCAGTTTCTTCAGTTGTAAATGGGTCTATAACAGAACTTAACTAATTTGGTTACTTTATGGTTTATATGAATTTTGATATGTTTAAAATATCAAGAACAGTTTTTGAAAAACAGGCACCACACAGTGTTTGCTTTTATTACATTTGTTACTTGATTTCTCTTTAGTACTGCATATGAATTTTACCTGGTCAAGGCTTTTACTACAGTTTATCACCTTTTTTTTTTTTTTTTTGAGACTGAGTCTCATTCTGTTGCCCAAGCTGGAGTGCAGTCACATGATCTTGGCTCACTGCAACCTCGGCCTCCTGGGTTCAAGCAATTCTCCTGCCTCAGCCTCCCAAGTAGCCACCATGTTAGCCAGGCTGGTCTTGAACTCCTGACCTCAAATGATCCACCTACCTTGGCCTTCCAAAGTACTGGGATTACAGGCCTGAGCCACCATGCCCAGCTCTTTTTCCTCCATTCCATTACCATTGGCTTTTTTTTCCCCATTTTCTTCACTTTTCTACTTACTTGTTTATCCTAACTTTCTCACTTCCCAGCCTTAGCTAAGCTTCCTGAAGGTCTATGGATTTGCTGACCTTCATTAATTGACCATAATTTTCAGTTACCGATAGAGGTGGAGGTGGAAATAAATAGGGTAAGACAGTAGTAGCAAGCATGATCATCGAGACAGTAAGTTATGTCAGTGAGCAATTCTCTCAGTAGGGATAAGCAGAGAAGTTAAAAGTTGGCAGTGTCTATCAAAGGATATGCATTAATTATTATTGTATATAAAAATATACAATAATTGTGTGTATATATATATGTATACACACACAATTGTACGTATGTATATATATTAAACAAATACGAGATTCTGAAAGATCGAGAGAAAACAGCAGACTAGCTAGGGGCCTCAGGACCCAAGGAATGACATAGTGGATGGAGTTCCCTGGGTTTTCTTCTTGCCAGCTAACATAATCCAGCTTGGATACTAGAGAAACAAACTGAAAATGTCAACAAATATGAATAAAAACAAAACAAAAAAACAACAAAGACCCCTCTTTCTAGCCAAGGGACCATGAAAGTAGCAATCAGCAAGACAGAAACTTTTTAGACTAAAACCATTCTACTACAATCACATACCACAGAAAAAGCTGCCGCAACACCCCACCGTCAATAGCAAAGGCCAAGTAGAGCCCACATAGCCACCCTTGCCAGACTGTCACAAAGCAGCCACACCACTGTGCTGAGAGATGTCAGAAAAATCTAACTGGAAGCTGGCTCTTAAACCCCCACTAGATTGTAGGGAGTCTCCCCTCCTTCACTGTGGTGTCTGTAGAGGCCACATGCAGAGCAAGAAATTCTATGCCCGTACCACAATAATGATATGTTCTTCTCCCTCCCTGACAGGGAGGTGTCAGATGGGAGGCCTAGTGGGGTCAGATTGTTCATCACCATTCAGTGATGATAATGCCACCACCCCCGTAATATCAGTGGAGGTCACGTGGGTAACAATAATGAAGCAACCCTCCTTCTTTTAGCTAGGGAGATACCAAATGAAGTCCTAATGGATAGTCTGAACGCTGGCCTTTAACCAGCAGTACGAGCCCTTCTCTGCCTGAGTATAAATGGAGGCCAACTGCTGCACCTGGACGTTCATCTCTACTTGGCAGTAATAATTAGGGAATCTCTGCTTCTGTGGTTATATTACCTGCTTCTCTTGCATAGTCAAGTGTCCTTTTGCCTCTCTTTTACAAGGATATATGTGATTATATTTGGGTCTACCTGAATAATCTGGGATAATCCCCCTATTTCAAAATCCTTGACTTATAATCACATCTGGAAAGACTTTTTTTTTTTTTTTAAATAAGGTGTTATTTGTAGGTCCCATCATTAGAATGTAGTTATCTTTTGAATCCATTATGTAGCCTACCACAGATGCCAACACAGAGAAGACACGGGTGTTAGAATTATTTAGGAAAGATTTTAAAGCAACGATAATAAAAATGCTTCAATAACCAATTAAGAGCATGTTTGAAACATGAAGAAATAGGCAGTTTCAAGAAAGAAATAGAAAATCTCAGCAAAGAAATGGAATATATAAATAAGAACCAAATGGAAATTTTAGAACTAAAATACACAATAACCGAAATTTAAAAAAAAAACCTCAATGGGTCAGATCAACATAAAATGAAGACAGAAGAAAGAATCGAAAGTTAGAATAATGTAAATTACCGTTATCTAATTTGAGCAATAAGAAGAAAATTTACTAAAAATATAAATGAACAGAATCTCAGGAACATGTGGAACTAAAAAAAAAAAAAACATTAAATTCATAATATTGAGTCCAGAAGGAGAGGAGAAAAGGGATGAGGTTAAAAATATAAATATGAACATTTCCCAAATTTGGCAAAAATCATAAACCTACAGATTCAAAAAGCTAATCATAGACTAATCAGCATAAACCCAAAGAAATCTACACTAAGACACAGCATAGTGAATCTTCTGAAAACTAATGTGAGAAAAAATCATAAAACCAGCAAAAGAAAAAAATCACCATACTTACAAGAAAAATTTTTAAATCACAGTAGATGTCTCATAAGAAACTGTAAAGCCCAGAAAGAAGTAGTGTGACATTTTGTTGTTTTGTTAAGATTTTACTTTTATTTTCACTTAATTTAGGCTGAATTTATTTCCAAACCCTAAATTTTTGTTTCTTTAGTTTCTTCTGGGATCTCTTTCTATTCTGTACAACCTGCTTTACTGGTTTGGAAATGATTTATTCTTTTTAGCAAGAATCATCTCAATGTGGCGAAGATAGATAACGTATGAGTTAATTGAACCATAAAGTCTGTAAGTATGGTGGTATCTTCAGTGCTTTGTCCAGATGGATATCTTTGACTAGAGAATCTATGTCAAAATTCAACTAACCCTTAAATTCAGCGTTAATTTGTGCATTTTTAAGCATGTGCAGTAAAAAATCAGCACTCCTTAAGCCATCGACTTTGTGTCCAACTGCAATGTTTGATCTTGGTAAACCCACTAACTACAGCAGTGTAATGATGTAGTAATATGCATTTTTTTCTGTAAAGGGACATTTTTCAAATAGTAAATGATATTTTGAATATGTGTACCCTTGATGGCCTGGATGGTTTTACAGTTATTCTTAAAGTGAATGTGAAGATTTGAACCTCTAGATGGGCAAACCATTTTTCAGAGATCATCTCAGATTGCTTATGGGAAGAGCACATTGTTTTTCAAGTGCTGAAATTAAAAACGTCAATCCAGAATTTTACATCCAGTGACATTATTGTATAGTAATATAAGGAAAGTAAAGACATTTGCAGATAAAGGAAAATGAAGAGAATTTGTTACCAGCTACCTATCCTAAAAGAACACTAGTAGAAGTCTTCTAAATAGAAAGGAAATGACAGTAGAAGAAATCATAGGGATACCAGTAAAGAAGAAAGGACATGGAAGAAGAAAAACTATGGTTAGTACACTAAACTTACCTTTCCTCTTAAATTTTGTAAGTGGTGTTTGATGGTTTAAGCAATATTATAATATTGTCTGATGTCTAATGTGGTTTTAATGTATGTAGAAGAAATGCTTAACAATTATAAATGGGAGAAGGTAAAGGGACATAAATGAAGGTGTCTTCTATAATATACTTCATTTCAATTAGTAAAATTGGACACTAGTAGACTTTGATAAATTATGTCTTGTGGTAGGCAAAATAATGGTCTCCAAAGATGTCTGTGTCATGACTCCCATACTTTTTGAATATGGTAGCTTAGATGACAAAGGAAATAGAGGCAGTGGAGAAATTAAGGTTGCTCATCAACTGATCTTAAAATAGGAAGATTATTTTGGATTATCCTATGGACCAAAAAACAAAAACAAAACAAAACAAACAACAAAAAAGAAACAAACATTGTGGAAGAGGGAGGGAGAAAGGAAGGTCAGAATGATGTGACTTGAAAAGGACTTCATCTGTTATTTCTGGCTTTGAAGGTGGAGGAATGGCACCATGAGTCCAGGAATGCAGATGTGCTTTAGAAATGAGGATGACAAGAAAACAGATTATACTTAGGTCTCTAGAAGGGAATACAGCCTAACTAACCTTTTAGTTTTAGCCAGTGTATCCTGTTACAGACTTCTGAGCTATAAAACTCTAAGATAATAAATTTGCATTGTCGGAAACCACTAAGTTTATGGTAATTCATCACTGCACCAGTGAAACACTAATTCAACTGCCAATCTAATTTCTATGTTTAGGAAAAGTATATTTCAAATATAGTCAAATACACTACCAAAAACTGATTTAAAAATCAGAAACAATGGAAGGCAAAAAGACAATAAGAGAACAGGAGAGGTGGCTCACACCTGTAATCCCAGCATCTTGGGAGGCTGAGGCAGGTGGATCACGAGGTCAGGAGATCAAGACCATCCTGGCTAACATGATGAAAAACCCAGTCTCTACTAAAAATACAAAAATTAGCTGGGCATGGCTGCATGCACTTGTAGATCCAGCTACTCTGGAGGCTGAGGCAGGAGAATCGCTTGAATCTGGGAAGTGGAGGTTGCAGTGAGCCGAGATTGCACCACTGCACTCCAGCCTGGCCAACAGAGCAAGGCTCTGTCTCCAAAAAAAAAAAAAGAAAGAACACCTCCAAAATTGGTAAAAGAAAAACAAAACACTGTCAATTCAGGTTTGCAAATCCAGTAAAAATGTAATTTAAAACAAAGGCAAGACAAACATACTTACAGATAAATGAAAGCTGAGAAAATTTGTTTGGGACCTGCACTGCAAAAATAATAATAAGAATAATAATAAAGCTAACAGAAGATTCTGGGGCTAAAGAAAAATGATGTGAGATCTGTACAAAGAAATAAAAAACACCAGAATTGAGACTTATAAGGATAACTACATAAGACCATTTGTTTTTTCTTTTAATTTCTTTAAAAGTCAAACTATTTAAATAAAATATAACATAGTAGTGTTGAGTTTATAACATATACAGATATAAAACATTTTGAAAAAACATACAAGAATCTGAGAGTGAGAAAATAGGATTTTACTATTGTAAATTTTTTATGTTCTACATGAAGAAGTAAAAGATTAAGTAGAATGTGACAGATTATCATAGACATATAGCATAAACATTAAACAATGATATGCCAATACATATCCTATGTAAAATATTATATTATGAACTACTTATGCCAATGTATTTGATAAGTTAGGTAAAATTGAGAAAAGTTCTTTTAAAAACCACTATTAAATACTATAATAAGAAGTAACAGAAAGTTGGAGTAGTCTTGTATTGAATTAATAATTTTAAAATTTCCCCAGATGGTTTAACTCATAAATTTCTATTAAACATTAAATAATGAAATAATACCAAAATTACATAACTCTTTCAAAATACAAAGGAGAAGGGAATATTTTCCAACATATTTTATGAAACTACCATAACCTTCATATCACTACACTGACACCACGACCCTGATATAAAAAATCTGACAAAAATATTACAAAAATAAAATAGAGTCACATAAAGGCAAATATACTCAACAAAAATACAGCAAGTTAATTTCCACAATGAATAGAAAATATACTGTGTTCAAATGGGATCTATGTCAGCAATTCAAGGTTAATCACTAGAAAACATTCAATGTAATTAAACACTCATGGAATAAAGGGAAAATATTTTAAATATTCCAACAGGCATGAAAGGCAGTATACCATATCAATTAATTATATAAATTTCAGCAAAATAAAAATTAAAGGGAATTTCCTCTATTCTTGATAAAAGACATATGTAAAAATTATATCATATTCAACATTGAAATACGAAATACTTTCCCTCCAATATCAGAACCAAAACAAAAAAAAAGTTTATTTTCATCACTTATATTTAATAATGTTCTGGAGTTCCTAGTAATAAGCCAGAATAACAATAAAAGAAAAAGAAAAGAATTGCATAAAAAAGAAAATATAATTATTTGCAATTATGTGATTATATATATTAAAAATCCTAAGAAATTTATAGAAGATTCTAAAACCAATAGGTGGAATTAGCAAGATCATAGAATATCAGGTACATACAATATTTTACCCTAGCAAATAAAAGTTTAATAATGTCTCTATGAAAATATTTTAAAAACACAAAATAAATATCAATATTAATAAAATTAACAAGGAGATATGCTCATATGGTCAAATCATTTTCAAGAGAAATTAAGAACTAAATAACTTGAGTATGTATAACATACATATTTAATGAATTGGTAGACCAATTATTTCATGTACCTGGTATTATTCTAAGTTGTTACTTTATGGTGATGGCTAAAATTCCAAGAGCTTACAATATCAAACGTTGGCAAGAACAAGAAGTAACTGGACATCTATCTAGCACATAGTTGATGAGAGTGGAAAGTTACACAACCACTTTGAAAAACGATTTGGCAGATTCTCATAGAGTTAAATATGAATCTATTCTGTGACTCAGTAATTTCACACTTAGGTATCTACCCAAAAGCAATAAAAACTTATGTCCACATATAGACTTGTATATGGTTTAACGGTTTTATTCATCATGGGTCCAAACTAGAAACAACCCAAATGTCTATCAATAAGAAAATGAATTTAAAAAACACTGTGGTATATTTATACAATGAAATATTGCATGCCAATTAAAAGTAAAAAAGGAACTACTGATTCATGCAACTTGCATCAATTTCAAAAACATTATGTAATGTATGTGGGAGAAAAAAGATAAGCTACAGAATACATACTCTTTGATTAAATTTATATAAAGTTTGAAACAGGTAATACTAATTTCTGATAAAAATCTGATCAATGATTGCCTGTGACTGAAAGAGGTCAGGAAAGAACTTTCTGCGTGATGGAAATATTTTCAATTTAACTGTGGTTTTGATTTCACAGGTTTATATCTGTATACTTTAATCAAAGCTCATAGAATTTTGTGCTTTGTATTGTGTGAAAAATTAATCTTAAAAAACAATAATGAAAATAAGGTTTTATAAGATAGGACAACTTTGGTTTTATATAAGAAATTTAAAAGAACTTAGGAATTGTTAATTCTACTCCTCAACTTTTCAATAAGATGCACTCACATACATAGCACATATATAATATATACTCACATACATAAAAATTTTACAGCTTCGGATTTGGATACTAAGGGAAATTAAAGAACTTTTCCGAGCTCACTGAGCTCTAGTGATAGAATTAGGATAAGACTCAGGCATTCTGGCTTCTACCCATTCTACTATATTTGGTTCTCTCTTCACAATATCATACACTATACATAAAGCACTGCACGTCCTTTTCACACATTGCAAATTATGAAAACAAGACACAACAAAAAATATTAAGGAGAGTGTATAATCCCCTGGATTAGTTAACTATTTCAGTCTTGATTATTTACTTTTAAACAAATGAATAACATGTTTTTTTTAATCCTAGATTTCATGGATCTGTAGGTTGTTTATGAGTGGACTTTGGGAGGTTTACAGATCTTTTGAAATTGTATGCATAATTCTGTGTTTATGCAGTATGCCCTTTCTTCTGATCAGTAACTCCCATAGATTCTCATAGATTCAGACACTACCTCCCAAGAAAAATCACTGAAAAATTAAGGATCATTTCCCATTTGAAAAGGAAATGTAAATGAACTTTGAACTTTTGTGTAAACATAGAGTGATACTGCCACCCCAAGAAAGAGTCCAAAAGATGAAACTACAAAAAATATACATATAATTGACTATGTGACATTTAAAACAGTTTACTCAGAAAAACTTGAAGGAAAAAGTAAAACATCAATTAAACATAGTAATCAATGAGTTGACAATTTTTAGAACTTATTTTTTAGAACACTGCCTCTTATAGTGAGAACTATATTATTATGTATGCAAGGTAAAATTATGATTTTAAAAATTAATAATATAAAAAATTCTTATAATATATTTGGTTAAAAAATAACCCTAGAATTATAAAAGTGCACATCTCAAGAAAACTACCAAGATGTTAGTCATTGGGTTGTAAAATTACTAATTATTTTGGCTTTAATTTTCTTCCTTTCCTGTGTAGGCTATCTTTCATAGAAATAGTCTCATAAATCAGAAAAACAAAAAGCATCTAAACAGAAAAATTGAGCAAGTATATAAATATACATTTGAAGAGAAAGAAATGAAAATTATAAAACATACGAAAATATCTTATCACCAGTAATCAAAATGATAGCAATTTAAACCATAGCAAAATACTCATTTTCATGCCTCAGATTATTTACATTGAGCATTTAGCTTTTAATTGTACATTCAGAAGAATGTTTTATGCTATACAATGTTAAAGATAAAAGCTGTTGCATCTGGAAGGCATTTTACATTTAAAGTAATTTAAATGCTTTTTAAAAAATGTTTCTTATCTGAAGACTATTAATTGTGTGAAATTGGTGGTATTGTTTTAATCTGGCACTAATTGATTTTAATAAAATAAAAAGATTAATTGTAACGGCAATTATTTAATCTTATCACATCCATATATATATATATATTTCTCCTACAGCTATTTGAGAAATAAATAATTTGGAATAAAAATTAAGCATTGCAGCATCAAGGAACAATTGTGGCTACCCAGAAAATTACAGAAAATCAAAAGTCTATCTGGTATGAAATTTTAGGGTTGGTGTTGCAACAAATCAAGCCAAATCAAGCTAAAAAGAAAAAAATAAAATAAAGCCAAAAAGAAAAATTCTGAGTGATAAAGTAAATATAGTAAGCCCTATCATTGAGCAGCTGCAGTTCTCAAGAATTACGTTAAATTTCTTTCCCTGTGCTTTTTAATTTAATCCTCTCAGTATTCATGAATTAAAGAGATTAATATTCTGTTTTATAAATTGTGGAATTGAACATTGGAAAATAAAATTACTTACTCCGAGTCGTTTAGTTACTGTTGGGCAGAATCTCACATCAATTCAGGTCGCCTAATTCTACTAAAAAGAAGAAATGCTATAAATCGAAAGATATCTTTAGCAAGAAATAAACACAAAAATACAAGCACTGTAAGTTGCAGCATCTTTTAAAATGGAGAAGAGTATAACTGTACATGAGCTACATATCCCAAATTTCTCAAGCCTTCACAGCTGGTAGAAATGAGCAAGGTTCAAGAACCAACCATCAAACTGTATTTTGAGCCTCAAGACTTGTTCAGCTTTCTGTGAACTACTTTTTTCCATTGATTTTTTTCTTATTATTGATTTGTTTTCCCTCAGGGCCCTGAAAACTGATGTGTATTGAGGTTCACTCAGCTTGTGAGAGTAGATTAGAGTTACCAAATTGCAAATGTGAACAGGGTTTAATTTCCCATCGAAACCCCCCCAGAGGGCATTTTAGCTACCATGTAAGTCAGCTCATTAAAATATAACACTGAGAAAGCATGGATCTTTTTCTAGAACTGAATTACATATACACAATGAAAAATTACAACATGATAGTAATGGTTTTGCATTCTTTGTTGGTAATATAAAAATTGACAAACTTTTTAAATTTTAGACATATGTTTATAAATTGTAAAACATTGATATTGAGAAAATTGTATAGCTCTAACAGGGTATTTGAATTATTGGAGAAGTAAAGATGCCAGTTGGTACACTGCAGCCATCCTGTAGCCATAGCTAAATTGAATTATGACTTTTGCGTGGAATACTTGATTATCAGCATAAGTAGGCAAAGGTCAGCCTTTGAATGGTTTTTCCTCTTTCTAGACATATTTTCCAGTTTATATAGTCCATGATTAGAACCCACGATATATAAGACATAAATCGCTCTTGAGAGTGAATTAGGAGCCCTCTAATGTAGTTTATTTTATGTCCAGCTGATTTGACATTAGTCAGGTCACTTGATCGTTGCCTTCAGTTTTCTCAATTACAAAGGTCTGGAATTTTGGACGCTCCTTACCTTTCAAATCTCATCTCAAGCTAGTCTTACTAACTTTTGGTCACATAGAAATATTTTCAGCTTCAAATACTCCTGCAAACTTCTTCCTGCCTAAAACCTTTGTACACATTGCTGAAGCGTCTATTCAAAATGCTTTGCCCTAAGTTCTTTACATTGCTGATGCCTTCCTGTCATAGTTTCTGATTAAATGAGCTCCCTTCAAAGATGTCTTTGTCATGAACTCATCGATACAGGTCCCTCCCTTCCACCTCATTTCTAGAATTCTGCATTTTAAGATTTTGTAGGACAATTACTTCTTTCTATTTATTATATGTTTGTTTGGTTGCATCACGATTCATTCTTTTACCCCTTTCTTCTCTTTCTCTGCCAACACATTAATTTTCACAGTACAGGATCTAAGATCTCATATGTGTGGACATACCTACTGTGCTCCCTCTAGAATTTCTCTTTATGAAGCAATGGCTTCAGAGAGAGCTATTCAGGGAGTATGGATGCAGAACTCAAGTCTAAACCCTCAAGATTATGTAATTTGGCTACCATCCAACTTTTTCCTCATTTCTTTGTCTTTTGGATGATATTTTGATAATTTATATAGTCCTATCTGAATTTATCATTTACTAGATTTTTTGCTACTAGTAAACCTTGACTTTTTACTGCCTCCAATATAATACAGTCCTACATGACATAATGACTGTGTGGTCAGTGATGGGCCACATGTGTGATGGTGGTCCCATAACATTATAACAGAGCTGAAAAATTCCTACTGATAGGGACAGGAGGCAGGGAACTTCTGAGCAGAAGAGGGTAAGTCCCTGGCAATGGCCCCACCCTCAAGCTGAAAAGCCTGATATGGTGGCCCAAAGTGGGAACTGAAATCCCTGTTTTTTATCCTGCTCAAATGTTACCTTTTCCAGAACCACCTATGGCCTGCCCTGTCCCCAATCCTATGCCCATAAAAACTCCAGGTTCAGCTGGCAGTGTGAAGAGAAGCAGCTGGACATTAGAGACTATGGTTGGATGTTAGAGAGAAGTGGCTTGACTTGAGAGAGACAGCATCATGGAATAGCTTTGGAGACGAGTTTGGCAAGGGATAACCAGACTCTAGGGGAAGTTTACTTTCCTGCCCCCTTCCATTTTCAGCTCCCCTTTCCACTGAGAGCCACTTTCATCAGCAACAAAATCCCCTACATTTGCCATCTACAATTTGTTCATTCGACCTCATTCCTCCTGAATGCCAGATAAGAACTTGTGTACTACAAGTGTGGATGCAAAAAGCTGCCACACTGACCCTCCACTGAGCTGCTAACACTTAAGTTGTCCATGGATGGTAAACTAAAAGTGCACTGTAACATGTCTTCTGCGGCTTTGGGGGTCACAGGCACCCTTTTCTAGATGCAGCTGCAAAGCATGGAGTTTGCTCTTGCCAGTGCCCAAAGGCACTTGCCCCAGTTCCCGCACCTGCTCACCTGAGCTCTCCCTCCTGTGAGGGGTGGAGCAGTGATTGAGTGAAGTTTGTCTCTGCTGGGGCCCAAGCACTCCAGTTCCTGCCCACAAAGGGGTCAGGGAAAAATTCTGCTTCGCTATTGCCTTGTAACAACATAGTGATCACAATGATATAGCCATCATAGTCATGGTGCAACCCACTATTCATGTGTTTGTGGTGATGCTAGTGTAAACAAACGTACTGTGTTGCCAGCCATATAGGTATAGTACGTCAGTTATGTAGAGTACATAATACTTGACAATGGTAACAAACACCTATGTGACTGGCTATGTATTTACTATACTATGCTTTAATAATTAGATTGTACTTCTTAGACTTATAAAAAGAAAAGTTAATTGTAAAACAGCCTCGGGCAGGTTTTTCAAGGGGTTTTACAGAAAAAGGCATTATTATCACAGGAAAGTACAACACCATACCTGTTATTGCCGCTGGAGACCTTTCAGTGTGACAAGATGCGGAGGTAAAAGACAGTGATACTGATGACTGTGACCCTGGGCATGCCTAGGCTGAGGTGTGTTTATGTCTTAGTTTTTAACAAAAAAAGTTAAAAAAATTTAAAAGAAATAAAAAAACCTTATAAATCAGGATATTAAGAAAGAAAATATTTTTGTTAGCTGTACAAGGTGTTTGTGGTTTAAGCAGTTATTACAAAGGAGGCAAAAAGTTTAAAAAACTAAGAAGACTATAATGTAAAAAAGAGTAGGCTAAGGTTAATATATTATTTAAAAAAGGAAAACATTGTTTTTACAAATTTAGCTTACCCCAAATGTTTATATCATCTACAGTAGTGTATAGCAGTGAAATGGGTCTTGACATTCATTCACTCACCACTCACTCACTGACTCACCCAGAGCAACTTCAAATCTTGCACGTTTCGTTTGCAGTCAGTGCCCTAAACAAGTATACCATTTTTATCTTGAATATCATATTTTAGTATACCTTTTCTATGTTTAGATATGTTTGTTACACCAATACTTGTCATTGTGTTACAGTTGCCTATATTATCCAGGACATAACATGCTGCACAGTTTTGTAACCCAGGAGTAACAGGCTACACCATATGGCCTAGGTGTGTAGTAGGCTATATGACCTATGTTTGTGTAAGTACACTCTATGCTGTTCACGCAACAATGAAAGCACCTAATAATGCATTTCTCAGAACGTATTCCTGTGGTTAAGCAACACATGACTGTACTTTGTTTTTATGATCAACATTTTACTTATCACTAAAAATATATTTGTTGAATTGATAACTAAATAAATGAATGAGGGAATAGAAAAAGATCATGCCTGTTTTCCAATTCTAATTTTTGTTTTTTTCTTGCTCGTTTTTTTTTTTTTTTCTTTTTAAATTTACTAAGTAGCTGGGTGTGTTGGCACACACCTGTAATCCCAGCTACTCAGGAAGCTGAGGTGGGAGGATCATTTGAGCCTCAGTGTTTGGGGCTGCAGTGAGCCGGGATTGCACCACTGCACTCCAACCGTGGTGACAAAGAACGAACCTGTCTCAAAAAAACAAAACAAAACAAACACAAAAGCAATGAAAGAAAAAGAAAGATGAAAGATACTTTTAAATAATCTTTTTGTTTCTTACCACACAGACCATGAGTAATCATCTCCCTAACACCCTAACGTTTACATAAACCAGATTTGTAAATTTAACGCACTGGCTTTATTAGTATTCATCGACTTATCTGTAGGCTATATATTTTTCTTCTGTTTGTAATTATAAGACCTGTGCTGACTTGAGATTCTGCCCTTCAATAACTCAACCACCTTGGTAAGTAATTCTTTTTCTTGAACACTCCAATTTTATTATTTATAAGTAAGGGATTAAACTCTTCACATCGTGGCTATTTTTAGGATTAAGTAAAAAAGTTTGGGTGAAGAAAATCTAACACAGTGCTTAAGATGCAGTGTTATATTTTCCCTTTTAGTGTTGTATTCTCTAAGTTGTTTTCTTTTTCATAAACAATGCCTTTTTAGCTCTTTAAGTTTCTCTGCAGACGTTTATTTTTCATTCCTATGTGAGCAATGTTCAAATATCACTTTATTCCTTGTGCATTTTCCTTTATTATCGTGTCCCAGTAGAGATGAGATTATATAAACTCACTTATAAAAGATACCTTTAGAACCATGTACGTTTAAGTCTTCTTTATTCTGGATAACTTCTTCATCCTGGTGCGACTAAAATGGAAAATATTGTTTCCCTCTATCCTGTTTGGTGTACGTTATTTTTGTGCATAGCTTTAGGGGGAAAACAAGTATGATGAAAAGGGAGAAGAAACAGAGCAAGTGCTGGCCACAGAACTATTTTGAGAGTCCTAGTACATCAGGAAGAAATATGCATTTAAAATAGATGTGTTCCCATTCCTTAGTGAGCAGCTTCCTAACAAGCTAACCCACTCCATGACAATCTTTATATTAATTTCATTCTGCTACAGTCAACACATTTGACCTGACAATCTTCATATTAATTTCTTTCTGCTACATTCAACATATTTGACCTGTAAACACTAGATTATAAAAAAAGCTTGTCTTGTATCAGAATGTTTTATGGTTTTTCTAATACCCAGTTGGTTATAAAATTAATTCTTCTTGTAATCATGAAAAATCCCACTCTGAATTTTTTAATGTTTGAAACAATAATTGTATACTTTTAAGAAGATCGTGATTGTATACCCTAAATTGATGAAATGGGTTATGGAAGAGGTTCTTTCCAACAACCTGCTATAATTTTTCATACTTAAAATAGTTATTTTTAGGATTAAGGAAAAGGTGCATGTTTGAAGAATAGCTGCTCAGGAAGTAATATCTTTAGTTGTATGCAATATAAAACTGAGGGGATTTGGGAATGAAGACTTTTTTATCTTTTATTCTGGCAGATTTTAGTTTTTTTAATGAAACCATCAGTAGTAGGTTCGATTATAAATCTATTCCTTAAAGTAGTTTAGAAAACAAGCTAATTTTCACAATTATGAGGATGTTATATTTTAACTAGGCCATGCTACTCCTTTTAATACTAATAGAAGTTGTATTTGGGCAGCAGCAGAACTTCATATTTATATATTGACATATACCAACTATGATGATAGTTACAAATGAATTTTTAGACAGATATTTTGGAGAAAACGGATGAAATATGTTTGGGATACAACAATGTAACCTTTATATAAAACGATTTCTCTTTTTGGATCCAATCTAACATTCAGACTAAGCAATACTTGATTTACAAATTTAAACTCTCTTTAAAAAATGATTCTGCAGCCACATACCCAGAATAGTAAATCATTTTATTGCCTTTGGCCATGATTATTTGAATATGTTTTCTATTAAAACTGTGTTGGCATTTTCATCATATAAACCCAAATAACGAGCTTATTTTTATTTTTCTAGCAATAGTTGTGCCTGTTTAAGAAATAGGAAATTTATAAAATGGACTCAGACAAAAATAGTGTGTATTGATTATAAACAGGACAGTTGGATACACAGAGGAATTATGATAAATTTTTTTAAGCTAATGTTTTAAATTTATGGAGGTTAACTACCTTCAGTCAACAGAAATAAAGTCATTTGTTTGCAAATTAATGTACTCATATGTGCTTCAGGGTAAGGTGAAGTTCCACTAGTATTTAATCTTTAAAACATTTGAAAAAAGTACTCCATTAAACCATTTGCAATTATTTAAAAACTACTTTGTTAAAAATTGCTTATGATAAATGAAATGCTCTTAAGACAATTGAAAAGGAGCAAAGGGTTACAATTTTAATTAAAGAGTAATCCTTATTATTGCAGGCAAAACAATTTTCGGAATGACATTGAGGTTAGGGATAAATTGGGGCACTGACTGCAAGTCAGTGATTTGGTTGTCAAGGTAATTCTCCAGATTGGGAAGAAAGCACTTAGTGATGTTACATAGAGAAACACAGCGATTACTCCCTATATTCTAGAAATAAGTCTTGGTGATTGGAAGTCGAACTTGCAGATGATCAAAGGATTACTTCTATTAAGTAGAAAGTAGTATTTACACTGAAAAGGCGTATGTTTAATTTTAAGGCATATTTTTACTTTTTAATAAAATCTCTGAGAAGTATCAGATTTTACTGTTTACATCAAGTGCAAAGAGCTCATTTATGTATGTAAGTTTATGTTTTTGACAACCAAACATAAATAGTGGAATAGTTTTCCTTAAAGACAGAAATTCCTGCAGTCCATCAATTCATCAAGCAGTAAGGGACAAATGTTGAAATTCAGGGACTGGGCATGACAGCTCAAGTCTGTAATCCCAACACTTTGGGAGGCCAAGGTGGGCGGATTGCTTGAGGTCGGGAGTCCCAGACCAGACTGGCCAACGTAGTGAAACCCCTTCTTCACTGAAAATACAAAAATTAGCTGGACGTGGTGGTTCTCCTGTAGTCCCAGCTACTCTGAGGCTTGGGCAGGAGAATTGCTTAAACCCAGGAGATGGAAGGTGCAGTGAACCGAGAACGCACCACTGCGCTCCAGCCTGGGTGAGACTCCGTCTCAAAAAAAAAAAAAATAAAAGAGAAAAAAAATTAGTGTGTGTGGTGTGTGTGTTTAACAATAAGGCCTTTATTTTTAATGTCAAAGTCATTTATCAAAGGTACAAAGAATAATACAATGTGCACTTGAGTTCTTCCATTGCCATTAAAAAATAAACATTATCATTAGCTTCAAACCTGTTTTGGACACTTCCATTTTCCCTCATGGAGATTATTGACACAATCCTTTTATAGTGCTCATATTTCACTTCATTTTAATTTTACTATATGTAACATGCATAATAAGGTATATTATTTGCTTTTATATTTTCATCTAAGTGGTATTTTTTCTGAGCATTACTATTTTGCTCAAAATTATACTTCTGAGATATATCCATGCTGATTTTATAACTAAATTCAGTGTATTTACTTCTAAACAATGGGAGAATTTGTTAACTTTCTTTTGAAATCTCATGAGTATAAAATAATATATTTTGGTTTTGTTTTAGTTTTTCTAATTTCTGCCTAGTTTGAGTCTCTATTCACTTTTTATTGTCATTTTCTTTCGTCCTCTATGAAAAGCCTGTGTTTGTTGTGGCTCATTTATCTAATGGAATGTTTCCATTTTCCTTTTTGATTTAATAGTCTTTATATGTTCTAGCCCTCAAGCAATATTTGATCATATTACTTTGTTACATGCTTTTTTTCATACACAGAGGTTTTAATTTAAATGTGATCCTAATATAAGTATTCAGTCATAGTGTTAGGTATAGGAAAATGTGGAAGTTGCGTTTTACTTTTAGTAGTCTGTGCAGGATATTGTACCAAACTCCCAATTAGTTTCTGTGGCTGTCTATATTTATTTGATAGGCTAAATATATCAGAAATTATATTATCCAGATCAAAGACCCTTGGGAAAACTTTAATATTGAGTAAAGTTTGTTATTTCATGCTTGCTATCGGTGTTTTCTGAATGCTTTTTTTTTTTTTATTATGAGGTTAAGGAAATTTTTTTCTATTAACACTTTGTAGGGCATTTTTTAGAAATGAATGTTGGATTTATATTTTGAATACTTTTCTGCAGCCATAGAGACCATCACATTAAAAAAAATGTTTAGTCTGTCAATATAGAGAATAATGTGGACGAGTTTCCAAATCTTAAATCAACCTTACATTCTTGGTTTATATCACATCCTTGTATATATATTGGTCATGATATATTTTCTTGTTTACATGTTGTTGGATTTAATTTGCTAAAATTTTGTTGCAATTTTTAATATCCTAGTGTGTGGAGGACATTGTGCTATAGTTTTATTTTCTTATCTTTGTCTGCCTTTGGTATCTGGGTTATGATGGTAACCTCATAGAATAACTTGGGAAGTACTTCTTCTCTTTCCAATTTTGAGGAAGCAATTGAATTATTTTTTCCATAACTATTTATATAAATTCCCCTCTAAAACCATCTGAAGTTAAAACTTTGTGAACAATTGTTTAAACCACAACTACAATTTAATAAATATTGGGCTATTCGGGTTATCTTTTTTCTTCCTGAATGAACTTTGGTAGTTTGTAGCTTTTGAGGAATTTGTTTGTTTCATGTAAGATGCTAAATTTATTGGCATAAATTTTCTTTTAATATTTTCATATTATCCTTTTAAGATTCATAGTATCTATAGTGGTGTCCCTTCTCTCATTTCTGATATTTATGTTCTGTTTCATTTAGATAAGCATAAATTATTCCATCAGTATCTCTTAATTTATAATAACTTCAAAATGAAATTGAACAGCATATGTGGCTCAAAGTACAAGAATTTGCAGGTGGGAATCATGGCTAAGGAGAGTGAAGACAGAATAAGGAGTATTATAGCTTAGAGCAAAGATCCAGTGAAAACTTAATTTTCCCTCAGAAATTTTACCAGTGAAATTTTTTCCCAGGCAAATTAGAAAAGCTCATGTAGGAGGGACAAAAGAGAAGTGATAATCTTGATAATAAATGTTGTTCAAAAACATTCAAGATCCTTTAATCAAGAAACATTATGCCTGTGATTGTGTGTGTGTGTGTACTTTTAATAAATTTTGCTGCATAAAACTATAAAGCCAAACAAAATGAATTCTTTAGATTCTGGTATTTAGTGTCTTTGTTCTATATAGATCACAACTCTGTGTCACCAATAGTACAGCTACCTACTTTTAAGTGAGAGTAGGAATAATATTTCCATACAAAATTGAAATTGCAAGTCAACTTGTATTCTAAATCCATGTGAGAGGTATACATTAGAGTACAATACAGTAAGATACATACCTGGCATTCACCGTGGCTAGAGTTAGAGATCAGCACATAGCCCCACAGCATTTGATTGAAAGGATACCTTTACTAAGCTTCAAGACTACAATGTGCTACGATATTGTGTTCACTTATCATCAGTGGGTAGCTTACGGAAAAGTGATAATAGTAAAATTATCAACTGTGCCTTAAAATGGAGTATAATTATAAACATGGAATTTAGGTAGAACTTGGACATTAAATAAACTTTTTTATCTTGGCCTCATGTGGGGAGATACTGCTCAGAACTTTTTATGTGTCACTGAAGTTTTGTTACAAGCAGGATTTTATAGAATAAGATGCTTTTGGACATGTAAAATGATTAATATGGATTAACTTTAACTCTGTACAGTGAACATTAGTGTACAATTATCTGTTTGAGCCCCTGCTTTCAGTGTTTTGGGGTATATAAATGGAGTGAAGTTTCTGGGACATAGGGTAATTTGATGTTTAGGTTTCTGATGAACTGCCTATTTTTCACGATGGTTGCACTATCTTACATTCTCATGAGATTTAGCACTGCTGTGCTAGAGGAATGATTGGGGAGAGGGTACGAACAACGCAATGCTTTGTGATCATTTGCAAGTGAACTTTTTCTTGATTCAGTATACATTTTGCTGCTGTAAACCTTTGACTCTTTTCCAGAATTCTGACAAAGTCGGTTCCAACAGTTTCTGCTTGTTTTCATTGTTTCTGTGAGAAACAAGAAACTGGAGCGGCCCACGCTTCTACTTTGCTGATGTCACTGTCAAATTCCTTGGTTTACTTGAGACATTTAAAACTCCCTTTCTTCATCCAGGGTGGTTTAACTACTTTGCCCTCTCTGCTTTCTTGCTATAGCTTTCATACTGCTACACATGATGCATTGTAACTTAATCAGGCATTTAATTTCTTTTTGATTGTGAACTCCTTGGGGCCAAAGACTGTATCTTAATCTTCCTCCTTTACAGTTTTTTGATATTTATTTAAATGATTTTCTAAAAATTTATTTGTCCATTTAAAGAAAGGATCTTGCTCTGTCACTCAGGCTGGTGTTAAGCGGCATGATCATAACTCACTGTAACCTCAGACTCCTGGTTTCAAGTGATCCTCCCTCCTTGGCCTCCCAAAGTGCTTAAATTGCAGGTTGTTTAATTGAATTAATTATACATTTCTTGTTATTTATGAAAAAAATGAATTGAACTAAAATATTTGGGAACTAATAGGAATTCTTTTAGATGGAAATAGTTCTATTTAACTCCATTCTGAAGTGTAGCCCAAGGAAAGAAAATGACATCCAATTAGGAAAGTCATGTTTTAAGCTTTAAAGCATTAACAAATCCTTGCTTAGGAGAGGCAGCTTAGTTGTCAAGGGAAGAAAACTGAGCTTGCTCTTGGGTTACTTGGGAAACTATAGACACATACAATTGCACTTGCTAATTAAAAAAAATTAAAGAAGAACCACTTGTTCCATTTTTATCTTCAAGAGTCCATGACCTCTGGCCTTCAAGTTTGTTTGTTGATTTTAACTTCAAAACTAAGAGATGATAGTAGAAATCCCTTAGTTATATAGCATAATAAGACATGTAGGAGAAAATATTAACTACATCATAATCTGATACATGGTGAAAATTTTGTTATTTGCATATGCTATTGTTTAAAACATGAATAATAATATATACATCCTATAGAAGACTGTCT
The DNA here is from genome assembly GCF_009761245.1 of Sapajus apella. NCBI lineage: Eukaryota > Metazoa > Chordata > Mammalia > Primates > Cebidae > Sapajus > Sapajus apella. The sequence goes on from NW_022437018.1 coordinate 6,642,599, forward strand.
AGAGATCGTAAGTAAACTTGTTAAATGCAGCTAAATGTATTTTTAATAATTTTTAAGTGTAAAATTTGGTGGCATTAAGTGTAATTGTGTCATAGGTACATAGATAATTGTGTCTCAGTGTCACTATATCATTGGTATGTAGATAATTGTGTCTCCTCAATTATCAAAGATTCTTTCCTTTTTCTAAATTAGATTATTTTTACTTGGTACTTATTTCTCATACATTTTCCTTTATCTCAGAAATGGTCAAATGTTAGTTCAATCATTTCCTGTGAAATTAGCCCTGAGAGCAAGTAGAAGTTCCAGAAAATTGTGAATCAGTGGTTTGTTTCCTCTAGGTCATGTAGCTTCCCTACAGCAGTGCAAAAGACTGAGGATTTAAAACTGATCAGACAAACAAATGAACAAGCAAACACACTTTGAACAATGCCTTTTGACTGAATTCCCTATTACCCCTGAAGAATAACTACAACAAATTTTAATTTCAAAAGATTCTGATAGTTGTCATAACTTCTACATGCGTTACGCAGTGTATACAATATACTGTATTATTCCCCTATTAAAACATGAAAATTAATGTCACTGTCTTCAGCTTGGAAGGTTTGGTTATGTCATTTCCATGATCCTATTTATGTTTAATGTACTATAACTATCATTTTAATTTGCTGTTTTCCTCATTTTAGATTATTATTAATTGTAACATGTCTGTCAAACTTCACAGAATTTTAATGAGATATTCTATATGAAGGTACTTTGATTAGTTATACTAAAAAGGAATGGTTATACTTTTTATTTTAAGAAGTTCAAAGTATAGTAAAACACAAGATCAAGAGACTCAATTTGAAGCTGACATGCCCACTTCCCAATTTACTTGAAAGTAGAAGTGGTGAACTTGGGTCAGATAGGAAACATGTATGTTTACAGTGTTTTACACATATGAAGATTTTGCACACATATCTAGATTTTTAAAAATATGGCAGCTTTCATCTTACATTTAGTAAAAATCTGGAGCTGGGGACCAACTGCTTTTTCGTGGGACTCTCACTCACTAGTTTCCCTGAGTTTGCATCATTCTCTACTGAGACCTACAACCACTCCACCCGGTATACTGTCAGCTGCAGAATTCGAAGTATGCAAGCCTTGTTTGAAAGATACTAACCTGGATTGGGGAAACATGGACAGCTTACTATATCCTATTCCCTTCACCTATATCTAACAGAATAGATACAATATTTCAAAACTGTCTTTAAATTTTTGTATTTGCTGGTTAAAAAATCATGACACTATATGAATATTGAAAGATAAATAAATATAGAGATGTGTTTTATTGCCACTTGTGCATATCTATGTGTATATGGGTATGTATAGATGTAGATATAGAATCCGGGTAAAAGATTCAAAGATGAAAAAGAATGAAATCTTAACATAGTAAGAAGTTCTTTGTCCGTATCTCCTGATGGGCTTTTCAAGACAGAAATTTGGCGTTTGTGCATCCATTTCTGCTACTAACACAATGTACAAAGAGCTATATTGTAGAAGATACTCCTTTTAGGAAAAATGATGAGTCTCATTGTGTGGCTGAAATTAATTTTTTTCTTTTTTAAAAAATTATCTGCTTAAAGCAATTATAAAATGGCTTGTGCAATCAAGATGCTGGTGGTTTTTTTAGTTTTCAAGAGATAAACAGTGTTTGAAATTACCATTTCCCAATTATATTATTGAAGTTGAGCACATCTTAGTTCCTCCTACTTTTTCCATTTTGTCTTAAAGATATGCCTACTTCCTTTTACAAATCTATATTGAATAGTCTGTGAATACAAACTGTGAACATTAACCCTTTGAATCAGAAATATCCTGTAAGAATAATCAAAGGTCTCACTGTGGACAGAATTATTTTAAGTTGTTCAAGCTATGTAATCAACTATTAAAAAACATAATTCATTTAAGATCTGCATGTTCATGTGGATGGTTAAGAACAATATTGGTAAGTCCACAATTCATGCATTGGATATTTTCTTATTTTTGTACATTATAAATGCATTCTAAATATTAAAGACATATTCATCACTCAAGTAAACGCAAGAATATCCATCCAAGCATAGTAGAAAGCACAAAAAAGTTTTCTGAGAAATCCATTTTAAATTAATAAATTTTTCTTTTTTTCAGAAGACAGCTTTCATGGGCATAGAAATTCTATCATTTCCCTTGTCATTTCATCTCCAATGCCTGGCACGTTGTTGTGATAATTATCACAATAATTCAAATTTTTTCATTATTATTGTATCTGTTATGGTGATCTTTCATATTACCATTGTCACTGTTTCAGGGTGCTATGAACCACACCACGTTGCAGTGAGCCAAGATTGTACCACTACACTCCAGCCTGGGCGACAGAGAAAGACCCTGCCTCAAATAAATAAATAAATAGAAATTTAAAAAAAATAGAAAGAAAGAAAGAAAAAAAAAAGAAATTGCCACAGGCACCCCAATCTTCAACAACCGTGTCCTGATTAGTCAGCAGCCTTTAACATTAGGGCAATACTTTCACCAGCCAAAGATTATGGCTTGCTGAAGCTCGGATGTTTTTCATACTTCAGATTTTGAATTTTTAATCCTAGCGCTCCATTTTTTTCTTTAGTTTCTACCTCTATCCCCAAATTACCTCTCTTTACCCATTATATCTAGAATTTCCTGTAAACTCTTTAAATAGATACCATTATTATTTAAATATCTTTTTTGGCAATTCTAAGATCTAAATTATCTATTGCTCTATTTTTACTGACTATATTTTTGTTGATTTAGAATTACAATTTCCTGTTTATTCATGCCAAATAATATTTGATTTCATATTGAACAATGTGCATGATACTTTAAATAGAGTTTGGACCCATTATATCTCTTTCTGAAGAGCACAGAGCTTGTTTTAGTAGGGAGTAAAATTAGTGGTGGATCACCTTCCTTTTGTAGAATTTTTAAGCATTATTAATACCATAAATGTATACTTCATCCAGGAATATGATGCTTACTTCTAGCTTTGGGTTATTCTGGGTTTTCAGTGAAAGGTCCTCTGTGTTTATTAGATCTCTTTAACTTAGTAGGATCTGATCTCAAACTTTCTCTTTCAAATGCTAGATAACTACCAAATCTGCTCAGTTCTTGCAGCCTTCATGGTGAGTTTTGCTGGAGTTTTTGGGGTCTTCCTACTGTGTTTTCAGCTCAGCATCAGCTGAGAATATTAAAAGAATATGTGGATTTTAGGATTTCCCTCCTTGCAGTTTTTTCTTATATCAGCATACGTTTTCAGCCTCATGGAAGTCTTGAGCTCTGATCTTTCACTACTTAGGCCAACAGAACTTCGGTTTTCTGTTTGTGCCTTATCTCCCATGCAGTACACAAACTAAAGCATGCCCCGGGATAAAAACTGGATTTATATCGATCTCACCGAATTTACTTCTTTTATTATAAGGTTGTTTCCTCACAAAGTTCTGTCCGCTTTCGGCTATTCTCTAATGCCTTCCAACAGTTTCATTTTTTAAAATATTTCTCTCCTAGACTTTATAAATATTTTTGGCAAGAGGGTTTGTGTGATATATGTTACTCTTCCTTCACTGAAATCCATCTGTGGGTAAGGGGCTAAGAAAAACTTTTCCTTTCTGCATGATAATATGAGCTTTAGTTAGGTTTCTAGATCTCTTCTCCTAGAAACCTAAAAAGGAAGGACATGTTATTAACAACATTGGTTAAAATTAAAATGATCACAGATTGGCAAATAGCATTTATGCTGAGAGAAACTCTAAGTGAACGATAAGTGATTATGGCAGCGTTATACTGTTGGGCTTCTCTAAGGCTGATGATTCTTGTAACTGGATGTGTGTTTCCAGGACCCCCATAAGTTATGCCTATAAGTTTACAATAAATTGTTTCCTGTGGAGCATGAAGCTTTTAAGCCAGGCTGCCTCTTGCACTTGACAAATGTGAGTTTTTTCTCATGTCTGAACTGTCTCTGTATGGCTATATGGATTGCTATGAGGACCACTCTACTTAAAGCAGAATGTTCCACACTGCCCTTCTGAGAAGCTGCATGTCCTGTCTTGTATCCTCCTAAGTGAATCTGATGCCAACTTGACCCATTCTTTCTCGTGAATGAATGTGCAATTGAACCTGAAAAGATTCCCAGGTCTGCATTGCACCCATTCTCCTATACTGTTTAAAAATTGATTTTAAATGCTTATGTATGACCATATATAGCATTTGAAACTGTGAAGATCAGAACCCTAAGATTATTATGTGTGTTTTAAATATGAAGGCCCTTTTCATTTTTATTTTTTGTTTTGTTTTCACTACACGTAGTAGTGAAAACATATACATAATTGCTTTAGTCATCCAAATGTGGCATTTATATAGGGTTTTTAGATTAATATCTCTTTAGATAAGCTGTATTCTTCACTATAAAATGTCATATTAAACATGCCCCTATTCTTTGAGAATATTTATGTGGAGAGTATTTATATAGATGCAAACATAACATGACTTCTATTTTTTCTAAGAAATAATTTTAGGAAAAAATCTCTCTTATGCTTTGATATAAATACATTTCTATTTATTTCTTGTCATACTTAGAAAGTGTTTATTCTTTCAGGAAATGAGAAGTTTATTAAAAGATAATCATATTATTCACTAAAGAGAATATATATTTGACTTTTCAAAAGTAAATTTAAAAGTTCCTTTTATATATCTATCAACATCTGTGGAAACTTCATCTCCATTTTCTGTTCTGTAGTCTCTGGCATACACTATAAATATGAAATGGCTTCACTCATATACATTTTAATCTGCAATCTAAAATATTAAAGTACAAAGACAAGGTGGAATGTTGATTGTGGTAACTTTGTTTCAGATTTCTGATAATATAAAAAATGTGCAGACATTAAACTCAATTATAAACCATAAAGAGAGTTTAGTTTGTATTCATAATTAAGATACTAAGAATTTTATTTAACTCTCTTCAGTGTTTTTCCTGATATGGAGAGGTTGGATCTTACTGTATCTTTAGACACATGTGAGCTTCTGGGGCTGAATGGAAAATAAGCTTGCTTGCTTAGAGTGGGAGGATGGACAGGCAAAAAGAAGTTACAGCAATTTCTATGGGCTCACCAATGCTATTCATATATTGTTTTTATTACCTAGATTGGTTTGGGGTGAGTGGATACTACAGCACTTACAAAAGGTCAGCAAATATAGTAAGTGACAACTGTTATTTTAAAAACTGTGTGTGAAAGTAGCTTAACTGTATTGATCATTTAGCTGCAGAAATGGCCATGCAGTGGGCCATAAAGAAAAGTGTGTCATATTAAGGGACTAGGCTTTAGATTTCGGCAGCATTGGTAATGGGCAGAGCACTTCATTAAGTATTTGAAAAGAATGTTTTCATGGGAAGAGAGTTTGTGTCTAGTGATATGTTTAGTCATGCGATGTGATTTTTCTCAGACAGTGATGGTACATGCAGTATTAAGTATTAAGGCAATGTTAAACACAAATCGGCCATAATCCTCACCACTGAGTGGTTTGCTATTGAAGGGAACTCATGTACAAATGAGCAAGGGGCTTCAGAGCACAACTGTGGAGCTGATTAATTCTATTTAATAGGAAGTCTTCTGAGAGGAGGTGGCATCCAGGGTTTGTTAATGAAGGATCAGGCAAATAATTCACATGAATTCTAAGCATCATTCCAAGGTATACTTGAAAATCTCATACAGCTATTAATGAGAAGAAAATCTTTTACAACAATACATACTTTTAACCCCCATAAAGATCTTTGTGAAGATAGAAGCTCCTTCAGGTATTCATTTTGTCAGCAAATATTTGGTCAACTAATATGTGCAGAAACTATTATAAGTACTGAAAATACAGTCGGACACATGATAAGCACTCTGTCCTCATGAAATTTATATTCCAGTGGGAGAGACAGATAATAATTAGCCAAAAAGAAAATGAATCATGATATAATTCCAAATTCTGAGGAATAATATGAGTAAGAGAAGGCAGGGTAAAGAGTTGAAGTCTACTTTAGCTAGAATAATCAGGGAACCACCTCTAAAAAGAAGTCATTTGTAAGTGAGGCTGAATGATGAGGAGACAGTCAAGTGAGGTCATGGGGAAGAGTATTCCAAGCAGTGTGAACAACACGTTTAAGGGTGTACTTACATTGCCTGACTTTATACTTTTGTGCTGATAGTTTTGAACTTTTAACTTTGGAATCAATTAACCTTAAAACTTTAGATATTTCTTTTAAAAAGTTTTTTTCCTAAGGCTTCTTTTCTTTTGGACTGGCAGCTCTTATACAAACAAAGTCATTTCTCTTTCACACTAATTATTCTCTGTCTCTTAATCATTGGCTAATTACCTCTATTTGAAACAGATTTTTTTCAGTATTCATGAAGAAGTCAGTGGGAGTGCTGTATGATTTAAAGGTGCTGTTTCTTAGAGCATAAGATGGCAACAGAAGGATTCAAGAAATGTTTAGCTTTCTTTTGTCCAAACTCAACTATTTTGACAATTTTGCATATTATTATTCATTTTTCACTGATTCCGTATTGAAACCATTAGAATAATCACATTAAAATAATTCACCTTAATTTGAAGTATGAGTGTAATATTGTGTTTAAACCTAACAGTGATTATCTGTGATTTTTACAAGTTGGAGAACCAACGATTTGGGAAATGAGGGATCAGATCTATATTATAGGAAAATAAATGGAAAAAAAATTGTAAAAAAAAAAAAACACTTTGTGAAAGTGTTTTTTTTTCTTATTAGAGGGAGGAATTGGACATTGAAAGTTATACTTTTCAATAAATATGTTGTTTATATTTAATCATAGATTTTGAAAAATTTTCGAGGTTAATATATGAATGTTTTAGATAAATGGATATTTAGCTTATATATAATTAAAATATGCATATGTAAGAATTGCTAGTCTAACCAAATATTAAGAGAAATTAAATGTAAGTAAAACACATAGCCATAGTATTAATTATAAAATTATGAAACCCAAATGTATGAATCGGAAAATGTATAGATCCATCTAATAAAAATGTTTTGAATGTAATGCTTTTTTTTGTTTGTTTGTTTAACCACATTTTATTTTTCTTTGTAATTTTTACAAGAGTTGAATGGTCTGTCAAGATTCATTTTTAAGTGAAGTATAATCAGCACCTTAAAATTTGTGTATTGTCAAAATACCATTTAAAACAATAGAAGTGAGCCTGGGCAACATAGCAAAACCCTTTCTTTACAGAAAATACAGAAATTAGCCAGGCATGGTGGCATGCACCTGTAATCCCAGCTACTCAGGAAGTTGAGGTGGGTGGATCACTTGAGCCAGGGAGGTTGAGTTTACAGTGAGCTGAGATAACCATTGCAGTCTAGCCTGGGCAACAGAGCAAGACCCTGCCGCAAAACAAAATAAAAATAAAATAAAATGCAAGCTAATATAGTTTTCAAAAAGTCTCCTAGATTCAGAGTCATTTTTTATGAAATTTATACTTTCTTTATTTTTCTGCCACCTTACCAGTCCAAAAAGACATTTTGGATTTCTCCAAGCATGTAGATGAGATCAAGGCAGAAATTTGTGCAGTTAATTAATACTAACCATGAATCTTTTGTGTTTTCAAGGAGACTGGCTACAATACTACTTCAGAAACTGAAAACTTCTTAAATTAGATGAGAGATTCAAGCGTTGTTAGAACTGCTACCCTATTACATTCCCAGATATCTTACAGGATGTTTCCTGAACATTGTTCACATTTGCAATTCATTTGTAAAAATATACTTCATTTTGTTTTATCGAGGTGGGGGTCTCACTATGTTGCCCAGGCTGGTTGCAAACTTCAGAGCTCAAGCCTTCCACCTGCCTCAGCCTCCCAAAGTGTTGGAATTACAGGTGTGAGCCACTGCACCTGGCCAAAATCTGTTTTTAATGAAAGGGAAATCTCAGAAGAGAGCACTGGTAAGAGAGGCAATTAGAATTTAAAAAGCAAATTGCCTTAAGTAAGGAAAACAGTGTGGCAGACTGGGTAAGGCTCAGCATCATTGTGTGGAAGGTGCTGTCAACACAGGGCAAGGAATTGTGCTCAACTCTGCCCTCCCTGGCGGCTCCAGTAATCACATGATTTAATATGCTCTTGAGCAAGCTGTAGACCATTTATATTTTGGTGAAAGGACAGTTTTCAAGTATAGAGGAGAATATTCTGTCATTAAAAGCTCTGCCTGTTAGAAATGCTCTTGGCACCAAACAATAGAAAGATTAGACAAACAAGAAATGAATTATTAGTCTCAAACGATAAGGAGTCTAGAGTTACATAGTCCAAGCCTAATACAATGGCTCATTGATATACTTAGGAATGCAGGATCTTTCCATCTTTCTTGTTCTTCATCCTAATAATATATAATTTTGTCCTTATGCTTTTGGTCTCATGGTAGCAAGAAGACAATTGCACTTTCTAAATCTCATCTACATTTCAAACAAAAAGAATGAAGAAGAGGAAAAAGCTGAGGGTAGTCACTGAATTCTTTTCTGAAAGCATCACCTATTGGGGATGGATTGCAATTTTCTTGTAATCTTTGTTCCTTAAAGCTTCTACCCACTGGGGATTTCAAATTACATCTATTGAACAGGATTATTTGGTCACAGGGACACCCTTAGCTATAAAGGAGTATTTGATGTTCAGTTTAGTTGTATATCTTTCTGCTGTTATTAAGGAAAAAATGGAGAAAGGATTTTGGATAAGCATTGAGTGATATCTTTTGAAATGTAACCAGAACCTCTGAAGGTCTGCAGTTCTTTGATAAAGCCAACTGTGAGATACAGAAGGAAAGACATTTCCCCATTGACTGAAGAAAAGTGTATTCAGGGTCAGTAGTTGAGAGGATGCATCAGTAGTATAGGTAATGGCAGTGGCCCAAGGGTTGTGATGATCAGCAGTGGTCCAGGAGTCCCAGACTGCAGTCAGGCCAGAGATTGGCCTGTGTGGGTGATACAGCGACAATGAACAGTAGAGTCAAAAGGGGGCATTGACAGTGGACATCAGGGCAGAGAGACAGCAAAGTGGAAGCTAATAACTCACTGGATGCATGATCTTCCATACCCATGGAAGTGTTCCAGAATAAAATCATGCTAACTCAGGATTCAGAGACTTGTGGGGCATAGAGTGAACATTGTCTTTTTTGAAAAATTTTAAGAATATCTTAAGAAGTAGATTCTAGGCAAACACTTGTCTTCTAGCTAGCTGAGTGAAAGAAGGCTTGATGTGCCAATATCTTCATTAACAGATTAATCCTAGGACATTCTATTTCATCTATGAATTTTATTAATTTAAAAATGTAGTGTTTTGTTACTTTGCCTTTCATCTTTCATCAGCAATTTTTCCTTCATGTCAAAGATGCTGACATTTTTCATACACAATGGTTATATTCCTGGAGAAGTAAATAAAACTAATACAATTAAAAAGGGATAAAGAGCCAAACTCACTATGGTTAGTATTAGTTAATATTTGTTGACTAATTACCATATTTTATGTATCATGGTAAACAATTTATATGTGTTTTTATTTGATCCTTGGAACAAGCCTGAGAAGTGTGTTTTATTGGTAACACTGCTTTATGGAGGTACAAAAGTTTTGAGAGACTAATATGCCATAGCTATGACTCTGCCAAGATATGGACCTTGTATATGAATCTAGGCATTCTGGCCCTAGTTCTCTGCCTCCTAATAGGGATGGATGGTTAGCAGTATGAGTGTAAGTAAGACTTTTCTCCTGCTGCTAATACTAGTGCAAGTTTGAAAGTCAGTGTTGTATATATAATACATATAACAGTACCTTTCAAAATAATTTTTTTCACATGGACTTCTATTGCTATTGAGTTATGAAGATTTTTTTTTCATTTTCTTTTTGTAGAAAAAGATAACTAGAACAAATATAAGGAGGACATTAAGTACTGCCTAAATGTAACTGGCACGTTTGTTTTACGATTTTTAAAAATATATATGGAAGACATGGGCATTTCATGCATAATGATGTGATACAAAAAAATCAAGGGTTTCATTATTAGGATTTGGTATATATCTTTTGTCTGAAATCCCTATTTTTTTCCTAGGCCTAAGTCAGACACAGAGACACAGTTTGTGAAATACATTGTGCTTATTGTGATAGATGTGAAGCAGCTAGCACAGTGGATGAGCTAGCAAGTGCTGGGGGAGAGAGACTGCCTTCCTTTAAAACCTGTTCAGCTTTTAATGGTGGTGTCACCTTGTATCTTCAACTGAGTAATTTGTAAAATAGGGATAAAAATAGTAACTACTGAAAGGGTTATTGCAAAAGTTAAATTATTTAATCAATGCAGGACATTTTGAGGAATGTTAGGTACAAAAACTGTGCAATAAGTTCTACCTATTATTGTATCTAGAAAACCCAATTTTGGTCTTATAAAAACGATTAACCTTCCCGCCTCCTGGAGCTTCCTGTGGTCATATAATAAATCAGGAAGAAATGATAGCCTCCATGCTCCATACTCACCTGAATTTCATCATGTATCCCTATGTTTTTCTTAAACTTAATTACTTTGGTAGAATGATACTTATAATCCAAAGTTCTCAAAATCTTGCCTGATATGTGCTTGGATTGCATTGCAATAAAAGCATAACGTGTTGAATCAAGATTTTTTAAAAAGTCTCTCAAAGGCAAATTAGATTAAGAGAATTTAAGAATCTTGACTACAATCGTTAGGTGTGGTTCACCTAATCTAAATATCCATCTTTGAGGAATTCTTTAAGCTGTTACTTTTTGAGATAAAATGATTGGATCCACACGCTGGAATGCTAATACTGTATTGCAACTATGATTACAAGTGACAGAAGTCAATATAAGCTAAAGCTGAAGGAAAAAAAATCAATTACCTAGCATTGTTTGTTATGTGAATATGATATCGTCTTGCAGAACCAAAATTTGGCAGGAATATAACTGGTCCTCACCGGATACTACTAGGAGGAAGCAGGCAACTCTCAGGAACTTAAGGCACTTTCTCTCTTACTCACGTCTTGTCTTCTGCCCATCTACACCTGCTTAGTTCTTCTTCCTCAGCAGACCACCTTTCTGTGGATCTGAGGACCCACAACAGAGAAGATAAATGATTATCCATGGTTTTCAAATGTGCTCACTATATTCTGTACAATATAGGTATAACTGTAACTCTGTCTCTTACCTTAATTCCAGATTCCCAGATGAAGCACTCTGATTGGCACAGCTTGGTCAGGAGCCCAATGAGGAGGTCAAAGGACAGGGCCATATTAGAAAAAAAAAAGTTAAGACAGTTGTTTCGTACTAAATGAATGGCTCAACAAATTATATAAAAGTGCTCTACTATACATATGCAGTACATTATAAAAATTGACCACCAGGTTCTGATACTATAATCTAAGGGACCTTCTCATGTTGGAATGGTGGAAAACTTTAGCTTAAAACAGCTAAGAAAATATTTGGAGTCAGTCTGAACTTTTGGACATTATTCAAGCTTCGTTTATTTCTTGTTTGCCTTGGAATCCTCTTATTTTTTGATTTTTTTTAAATTAGGGCTCCCATGGTACAATTTACAGGAAATTAATATTTTTTATACATGTATGTTCAAACTTATTTTAAATACCATGTCTTTATCAATGATAATGCTATGGAGACTTTGCTCTAATAAAATTGACAAAATGCCCAACACTAGTTACTTATCCGTAATATTTACAGCCCTTTCCAACTTCTTAATGTCATTCTAAATTCATAATTAAAAAAAAAAATCTATTTGTTTGACTCTGCTCCTTCTGCCTATATCTTGACTCTTGAAAATATTTTGAATAAAGAACAGATGCTTTTTTTGTATCTGTAGCAGTCAGGATACAGGCAAGGAGTAGATGACACACTCAAACTAGGTAACTGAAGACAAATAAACGGATTATTTACACTGGAAGATGACAACCAGGAATGGTGCAGCACCTGATGGCAAAGAGGGCAGATATCACTTACAGGCTTGAAGTAGAAAAAGGAAGGAAGAGTTAGTGGAATCTGGAGAGAATGCTCTGCAAAGAGCTTCACCTAACCCCAGTGACCTGCGAGGAAGGGAGCCAGGGAATAAACAGAACTTTACTCCCATCCTACACTATGATCTTCCATTAATACTATGATTACTATGATTTGATTCAATGGGCCCCAGGTGGCAGGTGAGTCAGCTGATGGAGTTCATACAGGCTGACCTTTGTTCAGTGACAAAAGAGTGGAGAGGGGGCAAAAGATCTGGACGAGCAAGTGAAATATATCCAGTCCAGGGTTGAAATGTAAAACCACTTGCACTCTTTTCCTTGTCATTTCTTCCCCCCAATATCTAAATTGTCAGAAACATAAATTATGTTGTATTTAATATGTTACCTACACAAACAGATACTAGCCTCATCTGATAAATTTTATACACCACAAATTTTAATTCTTACCTGATTATGTTGACCTAAGCCATCTGAATCTTCACATCTGAATGTAGGCATTTTAGATACATTATTTGGAATGATCCTTTAACTTTATGATACTTGCAGTTGGCAAAACATGATGCTGAACCCATTGTGTGCTCTTTGATAGGCACATAGTGTCATAACTGTGTGTCTCTAAAGTGAGGACTCTGTGAATGTGCTCTTCTGCTCCAGCCTTAATTTTGCCAGTCAACACTCTTTGATGAGGTAATAGAAGGATCATTGATAATTTTCTTGCTTCTCCCTAGTGGGAAGATTCAGTTTCTTTTTGGAGTTTAAGCTGAAAACAGATCTACATTATGCAGCACCATGGAACTTTTTGTGTAATGTAGAAGGGTGTTGATATTTAATCAATTCAAGTCCATTGTGTTTCTATATAAGCTATGAAATATCCATCCCCTGCTCTCTCCATCTTAACCCATTAAGGAGCTCAGGGGAGGTCCTATTTAATTGGTTATGCTGAGCACTATTGAAGTTATGCAAGCTCTAGTAACGGAGCATAAATTCAGGTAGGCAAGGAGATGCATTCCCAGGAGTGTCCTGGTGTTTATTGCTTTGTTATTATGGGTCATGACCTGCAGTTATGGCCATATTATCACCATAAGGATCATTTCAGGGGCTCAACTCAGGGTAGATACTTGGGAATCTCCGGGAATTATGAATGGCATATTCTATTCTGCAGTCTTCTGTTATTTTGTTATTAATTGGTGGTTACTGACTTCCTATTCTTAGAAGAAACTCATGCTACATGCTGGTCTTGTTCTCTTAAGAAGAAAGTGAGTGCATAAGATCATAGTTCCATTTTTCATAGGCTGCTGGTACGTAAATTATTTCGGGTTGTTTCCCATGACAGGCATATTTAGTGAATTAATCACATACTATTGAAAGAAGCAACCTACAATATTTTTCATAGATATATAAGATAAAACAGAAAGAAGGTATGGAGATTTCCCCTGTACTCTGTGCCTCCACACGTCTGGACTTTGCTATGTGTTAAATCCTTCACCAGAACAGTACATTTGCTATAATCAGTGAAACTACACTGGCTCATCATCATCCAAAGTCCATAGTTTACATTACGGTTCACTGTTGGTAGTGTGTATTCTATGGGTTTGGATAGATGTATCAGTATAGGTTAATTATTATAATACATCACCATGGTGTTATTCAGAATAGGTTTATTGCCCTAAAAACTCTCTGTGCTCCACCTATGCATTTTCTCATCCCCAATCTTCTGGCAATCACTAATCATTTGACTCTTTCCACAGTTTTGCCTTTTCCAGAATGTTACATAGTTGGAGTCATATGTACTTATTAAGACACAAAACGCAAAAAATACTAATAAAAAAGCACAACATTTATACATTGGACTTTACCAATGTATAGGTGTACTCTATCAATCTGTATTTTTGATATATTTTGATATATATTTGATTGATATAGATTTACTCTATCAATCTGTATTTTTTGTTTTAAAAATATATGTAAGTTAATTATATAGTATATATTGTTTAATGTCTGGCTTCTTTTGTTTAAATGTTTATAAAAAGAAATTTTTTTTTTGAGATGGAGTCTTACTCTGTCACCAGGCTGGAGTGTAGTAGCACAATGTCGGCTCACTGCAACCTCCACCTCCTGGGTTCAAGTGATTCTCCTGCCTCAGCCTCCCGAGTAGGTGGGACTACAGGTGTGTGCCACTACGCCCAGCTAATTTTTGTATTTTTGGTAGAGATGGGGTTTCACCATGTTGGTCCAGATGGTCTCGATCTCTTGATCTCGTGATCTGCCTGCAATTTTTCTGTATTATCATAAGGCATGCATTTGTAATAATATCTTATGATACATTCTCCTATTGATGGACATTTGAGTTATTTCCAGTTTTAGGCTATTGTGCCCATATTTATTTGTTTGTTAATATTTTTGCTGTTGAACTGCAAGAATTATTAATATATTCAGTATACAACTGCTTTCTCAGACATATGTAAAAGGAATATTTTTCCTGCTATGTAGTTTTACATATTGTCTTAATGTGATTTCTTGAGAAAAAGCTTTTAAAGGTGAAGTCCAATGTATAGATTTTTAAAAATTTTTGATTAGTGTTTTAGTGTTTGTTCAAAGAAATCTTTATGTCAGAATATTTTACTCATAGTCCATAAAACTTGTAGCAAGTTACAATATTTTATTTGCTATCAGTTATTTATTTCTTCTCTCTTTTTTGTAACATGGTAAGTCTCTCTAGAGGTCTATGAATTCTATTAATTTTATTTTAAAAACTACTATTTGTTTCATTGATTTTTCTCCATTATTTGTCTATTTTGTTGAGTGATGAAACAATTTACTTCCATCTTTATTATTTCCTTTCTCCTACTGACTTTGGTTTTAATTTGCTTTTCTTTAGTTTCTTAGGGTGGGAGTTTAAATGGTAAATTTTTACCTCTTTTGTGGTTTCCAAGTATCTGAACTAAAAGTATTAGAAAGCTATATTTATCCCTCTAAGAAACATGTCACTGTGTTCCCCACATTTTGTTGCATCTTATAATTCTTCAATTAATGTATTTTTCAGTTTCTCACATAAATTCTTCTTTTATCCATGAGTTATTTAGAAGGATGTGCTTTATTTTCCAAATATTTGGAATGTCTAGATATCTTATTGTTATTGATATCTAATTTAATACAGTTGTGATAAGAGACTGTGTGATGCATGATTTCAATTTCTTGATAATTTATTGATACCTTTTATAGCCGAATATATAGTTTACTTTGGAAAATATTTATGAGCACTTGAAAGAAGTGTGCATTATGCGGTTAGTGGTGTGTAGTGATCTGCAAAGAAAATTAGGTATAGATAGTGGTAGTGTTTAACTCTTTATTCTTACAGATTTGTACAAATCCATTTGTCCTATCAATTACTGAAAGATATGTGCTATAATCTTCAACGATAAATGTAGAGTTTATTTCTTTTAATTCAGTCAATTCTTATATAATTTGAAGTTCTGTTAGTGTATACATTTTAGTCTTGCCATTTGTTCTTGATCGATTAATTCTTATGTATTATATGATGCACATTTCCATGTGTATGTCTTTAAGTCTATTTTGTCTCACATTAATGTAGCTAAGCCAGTTTTCTTCTATTTAATCTTTGTAGTGCATAGGTTTTTCTCCCTTAATTTTTTAACCCATCAATGTCTAAATTCAAAATGTCCTTATTTTAAAACATGCTTTCTAATACTTTAAGCACACTTTAATCACACAGTTGAATGAATACTCTTAGACTTTTAATTAAAAAGCTCGTTCCATTTACATTCAATGTAATAATTAATGTGTTGGGTTCAAGTCTCCCAACTTGGTATTGGTTGCATATTTATCCTATTTGTTTTTGTTTGTCTGTTCAGGTATTCTGTTTTCTTTAGTAAGCTAAATATTATAAATATATAACTTTTAGCCTATATTGATATTTTAACTAAACTTCACTGTGTTATTTTTTCAGTAGTTGCTTTTGTCTTTAAGTTAGAGGATTAAATATTATTATACAATAGAATCGACAGTTTAGAAACTTACAGTAGCATTATTTTATTTACTTTCTTGTCCTACTCATTCTTACAGAATTGGAGTCCTATTTGGTGCTACTTTTCTTCAGACTAAGGTTTTTTTGTTTTTGTTTTGATATTTCTTTAATACAGGTATATAAAGATGCATCCTCCAAACTTCTGTCATTCTAAGGTTGTCTTTATGTTACCTTAATTTTTGAAAGATATCTTCAATGGATATAAAATTTTAGGTTGAAACTTTCTTTCCTCTAGTACTTTGAAGATTTATTTTTATAGCCTTGTCTTCTTGCTTCCATTATTTTAGTTAGGAAAGTCATGCATAATACTTTGCCCTATTAGATAGTATGCCATTGTCCTCTGGGTGCTTTTAATGTTTACATTTTATCTTTGTCTTTTGTTGTTTTCATTAAAATGTGCTTAGACGTGCTTTTGATTGTTGTTGGTTGTGGTGGTGGTGAGGCATGTAGTCTCACTATGTTGCCCAGGCTGGAGTGCAGTGGCTTTTCACAGGTGTGATCATAGCCACTGCAACCTCAAACTCCTGGCCTCAAGTGATTCTCCTACGTCAGCCTTTCCAGTAAAGTGCAGTTTTCTTTTTATTTGCTCTGATAGAGGTTAAATAAGATTCTCGGATTTGAGGATTATCGGTGTTTTTAAGTTGGGAATTATCTCTTCAAATGTTTCTGTCACGCTTTCTTTTTTCTTTAGGTATTTTAATTAAAATATGTTAGATTATTTGAATTTGTATTACAAATCTGAAATCTGTATTTGGTACAACAAAAAAATAGATGACAATAGAGACTAAGATATATTATTTTTACCTTTAGAAAGTCAGACTCCTAAACTGGTAGCAAAAAAAAAAAAAGATGATCTGTAGTTTGCTGGTTTTTTGAAGTTTAAGTTTGATCTATTTCAACACTGGCTTCAAATGTTTTTAAAATGGGATCAGGACTTTCTGATACAGGCTTAGATTCTAAGCACTGCTGTGATTTCAGAGATCTGCTTGTGCTTCACAGAGAAACTGCCAATTTTTGAAACGGTCGGGTATCTCTCCATGCATTGTAACTCAGCATCCAGATTTTTCATTTGTTGAGACGTTCTCTTTGCTCTCCCATCTTGTTCCCTACATTCCATGCCCCAGACTTCTCTTTAGCACTGTTGTCACTTCCTCTAAATTGAGCAGGTAGTGGCCCTATAGCTTATAAAAGCCTGGAATGCCTTTGCCTTGGCTCACATGCCCTAACCTCTCAGTCTCTGTAGTTGAAAGCCTGAATTTTTTCAAGGAGTTTCACTCTTACCTGCTGTGGGCCTCCCAACATTGAGCACTCAGAATGCCTTTAATGGATATTCTTGAGCTCTTCTCTCCTATATCCCCTTGCTTCTGAGGGATACTTGTGCTTGGTGGAGCCTCCATGTACCTCAGGAGGAGTGTCTCTTGGTTATCAATCTCAGCCTTCACTTTTAAAAACAGTTTTATTGACATATGAGTGACATGTATGTGACATACACTAAAACACACTTCTTTAAAGTATGGAATTTGATAAGCTTTGATTTATGTATACAGTACTACAACCATCAACACCACCACCACGACCAAGACAATGAACATTCTGTTACTCCCCACAGTTTCCTTGTTCTCCTTTGTATTTCCTACCTTGGGCCTTTTCTTGCTCCACTATCCCTGTGTCTAAACAACTACTGATCTACTGTTTTTGTGTATCGCTATAGATTAGCTTACACTTTATAAAAATTTGTGTACAGGAAATTATACAATATGTACTCTTTTTATTTAATGGGATCTGGCCTCTCATGCAAGAAAATTAAGATTTATGTTAGTCCATATATAATAGTATTCATTTTATCCTTTAATCTGCTGCTAGAAGTAGTTTTTTTTTCTAGCTTTTGGCTACCAGAAGTAAATCTGCTCTAAATATTTTTTTCTAGAAGTACCGTCGTTTTCTTCTTGGGTATGTGTGTGTGTATATATATATATATATATACACCCCCAAGAAAATGACGGTACTTCTGTGTGTGTGTGTGTGTGTGTGTGTGTGTGTGTATATATATATATATATATATATATGATTGGAATGTTTGAGTCATTTGGTGGGTCCATGTTTACTTTTTTAGGAAAGTTCTAAATTGTTTTCCAAAGTGGTTGTACCACTTACATTTCTACAGTGTATGAGAGTCTCTGTTCCTTCAAATCTTCAACAACATCTGGTATGGTTGATCTTTATAATTTTAGTTAATCTAATGGTTAGTTAAGGTAGTTTCTAACTACCTTAACTCATTGTGGTTTCAATTTGCATTTCTCTGAAGACTAATGATGTTGAACATATTTTAATGTGCTTGTTTGCCACCTTTTAATTTTCTTTGATAATTTATCTTTTGCACATTCTATTATTGTGCTGTTCATTTTTTATTGCTAGGTTTTGAGAGTCTGTTATGTATTCTGAAAAAAATACTAATTTAGCCAACAAGTGATTTGAGATTTGAAAACATTTTCTTCAGCTATATGCTTTATCTTTTTATTTTCTTAAGAGTATATTTTAAGAGCAGAATTTCTTAGTTTTGGCGAAGTTCAGTGCTTTTGCTTTTTGCTTTATGGATTATGCTTTTCTTGTCATATACAAGAAATCTTGACTTATCCTAAGGTCATAATGATTTTCTTATTTTATTCTAGAAATTTTATAGTTTGGGGAATTACATTTAGATTAATGATTGATTTTGAATTAACTTTTGTGTCTGGCATAATATGTGCATTAAAATTTATATTTTTAGAAAGAGATGTAATTCTTCTACTACCATATGTTGAAAAGACAATCCTTTCACCCTTCAGTTGCCTTCATACCTATATCAAAGATTATTTGACCATATAGTCACGGATCTGTCATGGGGCTCTTTATTCTGTTCTATTTATTTACTTTTCTACTTTTGCACCAAACCACACTGGGTTGTTTACTTCAGCTTATTAAGTCTTTCAAATTTGTTTTGTTTAGTTTAGTTTTCTTGCAAAGCTGTTTTGGCTATTCAGATATCTGCATTTCCATATGAATTTTAGAACCAGCTTCTTAACTCTGGGAAAACAAACACACAAACAAAAAACCCCATGAGAATGTTGAATGGCATTTCTTTGTAACCATTTTTGTGGTGAATTGACATCTAAGCAACATTGAGTATTATGATCCATGCATATATTAAAGCACTCATTTTCATTTATACATTTGATATTTTAACTAATTAACTGCTTTTTAAAAATTGATGCATAATAGATGTAAATGTTTTTATGGTGTATATGATAATTTGATTCATTCATTAAACAAAATTAAGATGACTGGGATATACATCACCTTAAATATTCACCATTTCTTTGTGCTGTGGACAGTTGAATTTTCTCTTCTAGCTGTTTTGAAATGTACCATCAATTAATATTAACTGTGGTCATCCAACTAATATATTGAACACCCAGTCTTATTTCTTTTACATGTATGTTTGAACCCATTAATAAGCCTCTCTGTACCCACCTCCCCATTTCCCATCCTGGCCTCCTATTACCACCAACCTACTCTATATCTTCAGGACATATGCTTTTTCAGCTCCCACATATAAGTGAGAACATATGGTATTTGTTTCACTTAATATAATGACCTTCAGTTCCATCCATTTAGATGCAAATGAGAGGACTTCATTACTTTTATGGCTAAATAATATGTCATTGTGTATATATACCACATTTTCCTTTATCCATTAATCCACTGATGACACTTATTTTGATTTTATTTTGCCTATTGGGAATGGTGCTACAATAAACATGAAAGTGCAACTATCTCTTTGATATACGGATTTTCTTTTTTTTTTTTTGATATATACCCAGCAGTGGAATAGCTGAATCACATGGTAGTTCTATTGTTTGTTTATTGAGGAAACTTCATACTGTTTTCCATAGTGCTGTACTAATTTACATTCCTACCAATCATAAACTAAGGTTTCCCTTTCTCCATATGTAAGCCAGCATCTATTATTCCCTATCTTTTTGATAAAAGACATTCTAATTGGGTTGAGATCATATTTGATTGTGGTTTTGATTTGCATATCTGGTAATAAATGATGTTGAACATTTTTCACATATCTGTTAGCCATTTGTATGTCTCAAAGAAGACACACATCTCAAACAGATATGTGAAAAATGTATTTTGCCCATTATTAAATCAGATTTTATTTTTTTGTTTTGCTATTGAGTTGTTGGAGCTCCTTATTTATTCTGGTTATTAATCTCTTGGATAGTTTGTAAATATTTTCTCCCATTTTGTGGGTTGTCTCTTCACTTCATTGATTGTTTCTTTTCCTGTGCAGAAACTTTTCAGTTCAATGTGATCCCATTTGTCGATTTTTGCATTGATTGCCTGTGCTTTGCATATAATTATGCAAAATAATTTTGCTCAGATCAGTGTCCTAAAGTATTTTTTGCAACATTTTCTTTTAGTAGTTATAGTTTTGAGTTATTTGTTTAGAACTTTAATCCATTTTAAGCTGATTTTTGCATATGGTTAGAGACGGGAGTAGCTTCATTTTTCTGAATGTAATTATACAGTTTTCCAAGCACCATTTATAAAGAGACTGTCCTCATTGTATGTTCTTGATACCTTTATCAAAAATGAATTAGATGTAAATGCATGGATTTAAGTCTGGATCATTAATTATGTTCCATTGTTCTATGTGTCTATTTTTATGCCAGTACTGTGCTGATTTGGTTTCTATAGCTTTGTGATATATATTGAAGTCAGGTAGTGTGATGCCTCTAGCTTTGCTTTGCTCAGAATTCTTCTGGCTATTTGGGGCCATTTATTTATACATTTTAAAATTGTTTTTCTACTTCTGTGAAAAATGTCATTGGTATTTTGCAAGAAATTGCATTGAATCTGTGAATTTCTTTAAATTCCATTGTCTTATTCCATACAATATTAAATCTTTTAATCCAGAGCATGGAATGTACTTGTCATTTGTTGTCCTCTTCAATTTCTCTTATCAGTGTTTTCTAGTTTTTCTTGTATAAATTTGTTTATATCTTTGAATACATTGATTCATAAAAAGTTTATATTTTTCTAGCTATTGTAAATGGGATTGGTTTATTTACTTCTTTTTTAGACTTTTTGCTGTTGACATATGTAAATGCTATTGATTTTTGTATGCTGATTTTGTATCCTGCAACCTTACTACATTCATTTATCAGTTTTAACTTGTTTTAGGTGGAAACTTCAAGTTTTTCAAAATGTAAGATAATGTTGTCTGTGTGCAGGTTGATTTGATGTCTTCTTTTCTAATTTAGATGGCTGTTATTTATTTTTCTTGTATAACTTCTCTGTCTGGTACTTCTAGTATTATGCTGAATAAAAGTGGTAAAGGGTTGGGCATCTTTGTCTTGTTGAGGATCTTAGAAGTAAAACTTTCAGTTTGTCCCCAGTTCAGGGTGATGTTGGCTATGGATTTGTTATTTTTATCCTTTATTGTTATTATTATTATTTTGAGACAGGGTCTTGGTCTGTCACCCTGGCTGGAGTACAATGGTGTGATCATGGTCACTGCAGCCTTGTCCTTCCAGGCTTAAGTGATCTTCCTGTCTCAGCCTCTTGAGTAGCTGGGACAATAGGTATGCGCCATCATACCCAGCTATTTTTTAAATTTTTTGTAGAGATGAGGCCTCACTATGTGGCTTGGGCTGATCTCAAAATCCTAAGCATAGGCAATCTTCTCACTTTGGCCTCCCAAAGTATTAAAATTACAGGTGACAGCCACTGCAGCTGGCCTGGCCTTTACTATTTTGAGGTATGTTTCTTCTATACTCAGTTTGTTGAGAGTTTTTACCATAAAGGAATATTGAATTTTATCAAACAAATTTTCAGTGACTATTGAAATGATTTTATGGCTTTTGTTCTTAGTTCTGTCAATGTGATATGTTACATTTATTAATTTGCATATGGCAAATATTCTTGCATTCCCAGGATGAAACTACTTGATCATGGTGAATAATCTTTTTAATTCAGTTGTTGAATTCAGTTGGCCAGTGTTTTGCTGAGGATTTTTGTATCTGTGTTTATCAATGATATTGGCCTGTCCTTGTCTGGTTTTGGCATAAGGGTAATGTTGGCCTCATGAAATTAGTTTAACAGTATTTCCTCTCTTCAATTATTTTGAAGAGTTGTAGTAGACTTTGTATTATTAGCTCTTCTTTAAATATCTAATACAATTTAGTAGTGAAGAAATCAGGTCTGGGATTTTTTTTTTTTTTTTGGTGGAAGACTTTTTACAGTACCAATCTTGATATTCATCATTGCTTCACTGAGGTTCTCCATTTCTTCATGGCTTAATCTTGGTAGGTTGTATGTGTCCAAGAATTTATCCATGTCTTGGATTCAAATGTGTTGGTATATAGTTGTTCATAATAGTCTCTAATGACCCCTTGTATTTCTGTGGTCTCAGTTATGTCCTCTATTTTTGTTTCTGAGTCTATTTGAGTCTTCTCCCTTTAGTTTCTTAGTCCAACTAAAGGCTTATCAATTTTGTTTGTCTTTTCAAAAAACCTTTTCATTTCATTGACTTTGTTTTTTTTTAAAGTCTCATGTATTTCTGCTTTGATCTTCATTAATTTTGTATCTTTATAGGCAAGCTTTATTTTTTTATTCCTTTTTTCTCCACTGACTGTGTAATTTTAAATAGCCTGTCTATTAGCACACTAATTCTTTCATCTGCTTGATCAATTTTGTTATTGAAACCCTCCAGTGAATTTTTCAGTAAATGTATTTCTAAGTTGCAAGGTTTCTGGTTTGTTTTTTTTTTTTTTTTTTTTTTTTATATTTCAGTTGTTTTGTTAAATATCTTTGATAAAGTTTCTGGATTTTTCTGTGTTACCTTGGCGATCTCTGAGTTTCATTAAAACTGCTATTTTGAATTCTTGGTTAGTGTTCTCATGTATTGCCATCTCATTAGAGTCAGTCACTGGTTTCTTGCTTTGCTTATTGGAAGAGGCCATAGTTCCATGTTTGTTGCCATTTCTTGTGGATGTACATCTAAGCTTTTGCATTAAGGAATTCATTGTTTACTCCAGTTGTCTATGTTGCTGCTGAACAGCCACTCTGATTTGGCATCTCCTTTGGCCAAGGTACAGAGCAGAGTTTCCAGGGCTGGGGATAGTAGTCCCACCTCCTCTCTTTGTTTCTGACAATTGTCAGGGATATATTTACCTTTAGGCACTTATGATGCTTCCTCATTGGAGGAAAGGGCATCATGGATATGTAAATCTGATTCTCTTACCATTTGGTCAGAGATTTTCATTTCTCTATAGCTCTGGAAACTGACATCCTCATATTTGAGTTCTGGGATATTGATGGTAATAATCCCAGCTCTGTATATTTGTTTTTTGTTTTCTCATGTGGAGAAGGTGAAACTAGCTTGCATCTATGCTGCCATTTTGGAACCAAAAGTTTACATTGATTGATCTTCAGATGTTTAACCAACCTTTATTTTTGGAAAAACTCTGATTTGTCATAAAGTAATATATTCAGATGCTTTTGAATTCCATTTGTTAGTATTTCATTGAGAAATTTTACATTTATTCATGAGTTACATGATCTGTTCTATTTTTTCTCAGTGTCTTTGTCTAGTTTTGATATTGGGTTAATTGTGATTACATAACATGAAGGAATCTTTATTTCAATATTTGTATTGTATTGTGTAGAATTGGTACTGTTTATCCCTTAAATATTTGATAGAATTTGCCAGTGAAGTTATTCTTCTAAAGTTTTCATAGTTGGAGAATTTTCACTCACAAATTCTATTTCTTTATAGGTTACCTAGTTCTCTAGAGGTATTTAAAATTTTTCTCATTTTACTATTTTTTGACTCATTGCAAGAAATGCCTTTATGGTATGTCTTATGTGATTTTCTTCATATTTCTTATACTTGAAGTTAATTTAACTGTTTGGGTATACAGGTTTATAGCTTTCATTGAATTTGAAAAGATTTAGCTCATTATTACTTGAAAGATTATTTATCTCTCTCTTTTTTTCTCTTCGGTTAGTCAAATATTATGTCACTTACAAAATTTGCCCCACAGTACATTAAAGAGTTGCTTATTTAAAAATCTTTCTCCTGTTTCATTTTTAGATGGTTTCATTTACTATGTGTTCTGATAGCAAAAGACTTTGATAGATGGTATTATTACTCACCAAGATGAATAAAATAGAGAACTCAGTATATAAGGTTCTCAACTGTTTCAATCTCTTCAGGAGTGAATGACTGACTATACATTTACTTTTGCTAGGCCCAATTCTATTAGTTCATTTAAATTTAATGACTCAGAAAAGAGGCTATCACATGAAGGGCTCATTCATTCAACAATTATTTATTGAATGTTACTGTGTTTGATGCATTACACAGGTGATTCATGATACACAAAATGTGTAATGTATGGTTTTTGTTCTCTAGAAACATATATTTAAGATGAGATTAAAACAAGAATGCTAAAAATGTTTCAAGATTTTTCTAACACTTTGGTGTTAATTGTCTATTGTGAATTTAAGGAATTTTACTCCTAGCATTAGGCTATATTACGTGGCACAGCTGACATTGACATAAGAGAGCCTGACTTAAATCACATAAACCTTTAAAAGCAGATCATTTTCTGCAGCTGGTGAAGAGGAATCAGAGTGATTAGAAGAGTGAGATGGATCCACATGGGGTTCTCTTAGCTGATATCAAGGGGGCTATGGTAACAAGGACCTGGGTATAGCCTTGAGGATCTGAGAGTGTTCCTGACTGATAGCCAGCAACAAAGTAGAAACTGTAGCCCTAAAAATACAAGGGACTAAATTTTACCAGTAACAAAAATGAGCTTGAAAATGGATCCTAAGCTCCAGATGACACCTTGATTACAGTCTGAGCAAAGAACCCAACACCACCATTGTGGAATTCAGACCTATAGAGCTGTGAATTTTAAGTGGGTGTTGTTTTGAGCTACGAAATTTATGGTATTTTTAATATAGTAATAGAAAACTATGCAAGCAGTATATAATAAATGTCATATAAAACTAGGACGACAATTGCACAGGGAAAAATGATGACTTATATCTGGCACTATTTGGGGATGGCTTTAGAGTATATATGAAAGTTAATAGATATCTAAAATTTGCAGGGCATTAGAAAACATAGATAGTAAAATTTTGGCAATTGGGTTAGCATAGTAACAGAATCAGAAAAATAATAAAGAAAAAAACCCATTTTTGTTAGCTAGACCAAATTACTCACAAAACTTACCAGTGAGTAAGACTTAGGATTAAGTTTCTCAAAGTATATTCTAGGGTAAGTTGTGCTAGACTTTCTTAAAATATTGCTAAAGTGTAGATTCTGGTGACTCCTGCCAGACCAATTGAATGAGAATTTTTGATTCTGGATTTTTAAAAATATCTCCACATAATTAGTATGCTTACTACAATTTATTTAAGATTAGCAACCTGAAGTATCAGGATGTGAAGTTTGGAAAGATTTTTCTTTTTAAGTTTATACTTTTTGTTTAAGATTTCTTTGCTGTTTCCATTTCTAATTATTTTGTTTTATTAATATATAATATTTTACATATTTATGGAGTACATGTTGTTAAGGATGAGCTGCCTCAGAATACCCCCTCCTGGTAAGCTGACCCGTTCCCCAACTCTGATTGCTCTGCAGCTGCATTCCTGAACCCCTACCTAGATGCCACATCAAGCCTGCCAGACCTGCCAGTTAAGCAAAGCCTGATTACAGCCATCCAGGTGGGCAGCTCTAGGGAGGATGAGGAAAACAAATGTTTGTTATCCGTACTTGTAAATTCCTGTTTGACACATACTAATAGATTAAGATATAAATTAACTAAAATTTCAGTATAATACATGTCTACTATTTAACGTAAAATTTTAAATGTTAACCTCCCACAGCTTTAAGGAGAAACTTTCTCGTAGTGCATCACTGCCTCCTAATTAACATAGAAATATATTTTATAATTTTAGACACAACTGGTCAGCCACCACTGTGCTTTGATTTAAATCCTGCATCCCAGGGAGCTGATTGAAACAGAGTTTCTCTTGCTTCCAAATGAGATGCCATGTCCCAGATGTTTACAGTATCTAAGAAGCCAAAAAAAAAAAATCGAAAGAAAGAGAAAAAGAAGAAAAAAGCTTTCACCTGACCAGGCTAGTAGAGAAAAAGCTTCAGAGGCAGGCAGGAAGTCATAATGCCTGGTGCTGAAGATTCAAGTGGAGTATTTACAAGGCTAATCTTGGTGTCAGAAGTTTAGGAAATATGAAAAAAACCGCCTATGCATATGCAGACTATTTCAGAGAAAACATTTTTAGTGTCACTAAATCAGTCTCCTGATCAAATTACTGTATACTGAACCATATACATGTGTGGTTCTTATTCAATCAGCTTTAATATTAATGGCCTCTATACAGAGCTGCATGAGATAGAAATTGATAACAGAGTAAGTCCATTGGTAAATGTTGGTAAATCATACCAGGCACATGGCTCACACCTGTAATCACAGCACTTTGGGAAGCTGAGGTGGAAGGATAATTGGAGCCTAGGAATTTGAGACCAGCCTGAGTAACTTGGCGAGACCCTGTCTCCACAAAAACTTATCAGAACATGGCGTGCACACCAGTAGTAGCTACTCAGGGGGCTGTGGCTGGAGGATCACTTGAGTCCTGGAGGTTAAGGCTTCAGCGAGCCGTGTTCATACCACTGCACGCCAGCCTGGGTGATAGACTGAGATTCTACCTCTAAAAAGAAAGAAAACTTCACATTCACACACACACAAAATCAGGGCTTATTATATTTAACACTGAAGATATTCTGTAAAACATTATTTTACAAGTTGATATGATTACCTGGTTATTTTCATATAATATATTTTCTACTTTTATTGTCAACAGTGTGTCAAAATCTGTTCTCTTTCTTATTTTATTTTCTTCATTTTTAAAGAGATGGGGTTCTGCTTTCTTGCCCAGGTTTAAGTGAAGTGACGAGATCATAGCTCACTGCAGCCTTGGACTCCTGGGCTCAAGCAACCCTCCTGCCTCAGCCTCCCAAAGTGATAGGATTTGTAACAGGCATGAGCCCCCATGCCTGGCTCTCTCTTTTTAATCCTTTCCTCATCCCTTTACCAAAAACAACTTAAGTCTTTTGTCAGTTTTCCTCCCTACTTGTGCCTACTATTATTCTCTACTTGGACTTCTTCAATACCTTCCAACGTATCTCGCCTTGACTACTTTCTCCAGACCATAAAACGTTCTTTTTTTTTTTTTTTCTTTTTTGAGACGGAGTTTCGCTCTTGTTACCCAGGCTGGAGTGCAATGGCGCGATCTCGGCTCACCGCAACCTCCGCCTCCTGGGTTCAGGCAATTCTCCTGCCTCAGCCTCCTGAGTAGCTGGGATTACAGGCACGCGCCACCATGCCCAGCTAATTTTTTGTAGTTTTAGTAGAGACGGGGTTTCACCATGTTGACCAGGATGGTCTCGATCTCTTGACCTCGTGATCCCCCCGCCTTGGCCTCCCAAAGTGCTGGGATTACAGGCTTGAGCCACCGCGCCTTTAAAGCAAATATCAGAGCATGGCATTCTTCTACTTCTGACCTTTCAATAGATTCCCATATCTTTTGAGATAAAAAAAATACAGTACAGAATCAGTGCATTTTCTTATAAGGAACCTCATGAATCTCTTCTGAACACTGTTCTTGCATGTTATACCAAACCTTCACTATCCATTCTCAGTCATTGTTGGTTAGAATCCTTATGCTTTCTTCTGCCGATGGTCTATAAATGTCCCATATGACCTGGAATCCTGCAGTTTTCTTTTTTGCCTCATTCCTCTCTCATCCCACAAAACACACACATACACCTAGTTCTGTGCTATTCATGCGTATTTCACATACCAGGTTCAATGCTTCTATTGCAATTAACCTTCACCAATTCTTCCAAACCAAGTCAGATCCCAATGTGGTGTGTTTATAGTATTCTGTCTTCTGAGTCTTATTACAGTTTTTAAATTCTACATTTATTGTCTAATTATTTAATTTTTATCTATTCTTCCAGTAAGAGTATATCCCGTTTATATTGAGAAGATGCTTGCTTTTTCTAATACTTAATTAGCAGCTTGTACTGTAACACAAGGTCTAGCATAATTAATAGTTCATAGATAAATAGATAATTAAGTCTGGCAATAGCTTACTTCTCAATTATGTAAGTTAGACTTGTCTTAATAAAATAAATGGTATATTATACTAAATCAATGAAAAGTATATACATACAAATAAATATAAGTAATGTTGCCCTTTTTTTTAGTTTTTATTGTATCATTATTGATCTGTGAAGCAATTCATTATTTCTGCATTTCTATATTCCAAAATGGAATGAAATGTTTATATATATATATATATTTTTTTTTACAAAGTTTCTTATTTTGTATCATGGTACGCCAGGTTTATTCAACTTTGTATAAGTAATATGAAGGCATGAATTTTTTATTTTTTGATAGTCCTAATATACTTGGGAGTAAATGTTCTGCAAAAGGATGAAAAAGAAAATGTAATTTGAAAAGAGAAAAAAGAAAGAAAGTGATCAGAAATAATGTTCTCTCTCTGTTGCGTTTCCTGGGAATATAGGTTGTAGTGGCATTTAGGGAAACTTAGTCTAAAGCAACGGCCTCATTTTACAGATGAAATTATGGAATACACATTTTAAGTGCTAAGTTTATACAGTTAAATAGTGCAGAAAGTAACTTTCAGGTTTAATGCTTTTTTCACTCTACCAATTTAACAACCTGAAAAAATTAGTAATAGCAAGCAAATAGCAAAGACCTAATCCATGAATGAATTCTTCTATGGTAACCAAACAAATGAATTCCAGAGGAATTGTCAGTTTCATACCTCATTCCTGGAAAGGCCTTGGTTTTGTGGGATAAGTAACAATATTACAATGAAGAGTTTATCATAACCTGTAATTTCTTAGGTGCTTTTAAATAAGTTATTATACATTCTTGAAGCTTCCTCTTTCTTTTTCAAACACTTAGAGTTAATTAATGACATAAACTAACATTCTATTCACTACAGAACTGCTTTCAAAAAACCTGAGGCTTTTTTTTCTTCACACTATAAAGGACACAAAATGAGGATGGTTGCTTTCAGCCATTAACATCTTTACCATGTTATGCTAGTAATGAGAACCCACAGCTATGGCAATAATGGAGCATAGGTTGAGCTTCAATTATTGAAAATCCATTTTTATGCTTGGAAAAACAATGATCAAAAGTAAATCCCTTCACATATGAGAAACCAGGTGAAATGCTATCATATTTTGAGTAAGGATACTTGGGAATACAGAAAAGGCAGCTAAGGAACCTGTCAACATAGATTTATCACCTACTCTCAACTGTTTAGTAGCCTGTAATTCAAAGAGTAAATAAACTGTTCTCTCACATATATGCTTTTGTGAGCTCTTATGCTAAGGACTTTAGCTAGATTCTTTAAAACAGAATTGAAAGTAAATACTATAAGCATACAAAGACTTAATTCATGCATTTTTGGTTAATGATGTTTGTACAAATTGATTCTTTTAGAAAGAGAAAATTTGCTAAGTGTTGATTGATTAATTTGCCATTATGGATATGTTTACAAGTAATAACTGTTATTGAATATTAACTGTTAGGCACTGCAGAAAACATTAATTCTTACCTTAAGATAACAGGGTAGTAAACACTCTTATTTTTCTACCTTATAAGAGGAGACTGTGAGATGGTAGAGGTCTCGGGTGGCCCCCAACTTATCCCTGTGGAATAAAGACCCTGGATATTCCTTGGGACTGAGAGTATGACGGATTATATGTGATTAGGTTATATTATATGATACATTTTACGTTAAAATAGAGAAATTGTCTAAATTCTTCAATTATTACTGTTATGAAAAAGTTTCTATTCTCATCACCATTCCTTTTTAAATATTTAGATTATTTAACCTCTATTCATTGCAAACCTACTATGGTATTGCCACGTATACAGCAGGATAGACACAAAAGATTGCCAGTTACAGAGCTATTAATATACCGTAACACTTTACACAACAGATAATCTAACGTGCCGAGTCTCTCCAGGAAGCCTGAATAATTTCACTAATATCGTAAAATTTCCTTTTCAAACCTTATTTGAACTACTTACCTTTCTAGAAATTTAACAATTGTAGTAGAGATATTTTTAATGATAATGTCATTCAGTGTGATTGCTACCTTTTGCATTATTTTTACTTTTTTTTTTCTTTCTTTTTTAATAGATTTTGGGGAACAGGTGATGTTTTGTTACATGAATAAGTAGTTTAGTGGTGATTTCTGAAATTTTGGTGTGCCCATCACCTGAGCAATGTACCTGTACTCAGTGGGTAATCTTCTATCCTTCGACACACTCCACCATTCCCTGCAAGTTCCCAACATCCAATGTATTATTCTTATGCCTTTGCATCCTCATAGCTTAGCTTCCACATGTGATGAAGATTATACGATGTTTGATTTTCTATTCCTGAATTATTTCACTTAGAATAATAGTCTACAATTCCATCCAGGTTGCTGCAAATGCCATTATTTTGTTCCTTTTTATGGTATATTCCATTGTATATGTATGTATGTATACATACATGTATATACACACACACATACACACATATATACATGTGTGTATACATACCACTTTTTCTTTATCCACTTGCTGATTGATGAGCATTGGGCTGGTTCCATATTTTTGTAGTTGCAAATTGTGCACCTATAAACATGCATGTGCAAGTATCTTTTTTTTTTTTTTTTTTTTTTTGGTAGAATGACTTCTTTTCCTCTGGGTAGATACCTAGTAGTGGGATTGCTACATAAAACAGTTGATCTACTTTCAGTTCTTTAAGAGCTCTCTGCAGTGTTTTCTATAATGGTTGTACTAGTTTATATTCCCAGTGAAAACGTGTTGCCTTTTCACTGCATCCATGCCGACATCTATTACTTTCTGATTTTTTTTTATTACGGCCATTCTTGCAGGAGTGAGGTGGTATCGCCTTGTGGTTTTCATTTGCATTTCCCTGATAATTAGTGAGGCTGAGCATTTTTCATATGCTTGTTGGCCATTGTATATCTTCTTTTGAGAATTGTCTCTCCATGTTCTTAGCCCACTTTCAGATGGGATTGTTTATTTTTTTCCTGCTGATTTGTTTGATTTATTTGTAGATTCTGGAAAGAATCCTTTGTCAAATGCATAAATTGTGAAGATTTTCTCCCACTCTGTGGGTTGTTGGTTAATTCTGCTAATTATTATTATTATTGCTGTGCGGAAGCTTTTTGGTTTAATTAAGTCCCATCTATTTATCTTTGTTTTTGTTCTGCTTGTTTTTGGGTTCGTGGTCATGAAGTCTTTGTCTAAGCCAATGTCTATATGGCTTTTCCAATGTTATCTTCTAGAATGTTTATAGTTTAAAGTCATAGATTGAAGTTTTTGATTCATCTTGAGTTGATTTTTTTATGGAGTGAGAGATGAGGATCCAGCAGAGCTACTGATTTGTGTACATTAATTTTGTATCCGGAAACTTTGCTGAATTCATTTACCAGTTCTAGGAGCTTTTTGGATGAGTCTTTAAGGTTTTCTAAGTATACGGTCGTATCATCAGCAGACAGCAACAGGTTGACTTCCCTGTTACAGATTTGGATGCCCTTTATTTCTTTCTCTTTTCTGATTGCTTTGGCTAGGACTTTCAGTACTGTCTTTAATAGAAGTAGTAAAAGTGGGCATTCTTGTCTTGATCCAGTTTTCAGAGGGAATGCTTTCAATTTTTCCCCATTCAGTATTATGGTTGGCTGTGGGTTTGTCATAGAAGGCTTTTATTACCTCCAGTGGAGGTAGCAGAAGTGAAGTGGACTCTATAAGGGTCCTTGGTTGTGTTTTTGTATAGTGCTCTGGTTTTGTGTTGGTTGGCCTGCAGTCAGGAAGTGGCACTTTCAAGCGTGTAGCAGCTGCAATCTTATAGGGAGGATGCAGACTTGCACTAGGATTCTCAGGTGGTGGGCAGGGCCATAGAGTTCCCAAGAGATTATGACCTTTGTCTTCAGCTACCAGGAAGGGTAGTAAAAAACCACCATGTGGGGGCAGGGATAGGTGTGTCTGAGCTCTGTATCTTCTTGCGTGGGACTAGCTGTGGCTGCTGTGGGGGATGAAGATGTGGTTCCTAGTCCAGTGGAGCTATGTTCCCACTACTACACTCCCAGGGTATATGATATAGCCTATTGCTCCTAGGTTACAAACCGATACAGCATGCTACTGTACTGAATGCTGTAGGCAGTCAAAACACAATGGTAAGTATTTGTGTATCTAAACAGATGTAGACATGGAAAAGATAGAGTGAAAATATGGGACCACCACTGAATATGCAGTGTACATGTTATTATAAATGTATACACAACCATATATCTGTTTTATGAGTTAATCATGTCACAGTTGATTGTTAAGTTTAGTCATAGCCAATTAAGAGGACAAAATTTGGCTTATGAATCAGCTGATAAATGGAATACAATTATAATGATATTAATATGATGTCTATAAATTAATGTCTATTTGGATCACCTCTATAATTTTCTCATTCATTAAATTTTAACTAAATGACTTAAGATGTCTTGGTTTCTTATGTTCATTTAATAATTATTTTTATCACCAAAGTATTACTAATGGAAAATAAAAACAAATATCTTGTTCAATTTTACCTATATGGTACTTATACCCGAGACAATAACTAATAGTATATTGAATTTGACCAGTGTTTGTTTAAGCAAAGTAAAATTCACTTATCCAAGATCTTAACAAATACTGATCATAAGAATAAAATCGTTTAATTTCCTTTTTTTGGGAGGAGGGGTGTCACCCACGCTGGAGTGCAGTGGCACAATCTCGTCTCACTGCAACCTCTGTCTCTCAGGTTCAAGCAATTCCTGCTTCAGTCTCCTGAGTAGCTCAGATTACTGGGGCCTACCACCATGCCCAGCTAATTTTTGTATTGTTTAGTATTGATGGGGTTTTGCCATATTGGCCAGATTGGTGTTGAACTTGTGACCTCAGGTGATCTGCCTGCTTCAACCTCTCAAAGTGCTGGGATTACATGTGTGAGCCACCACTCCCGGCCTAATTTGTTAAGCCTTACTTTTCTAGCGTTTGAGATCTTCCTTGGGTTTTAGGTGAATGCCTTCAAAAAAAAATTCACATAGGTTTTTGATACTAGGAAATTTCCTCCCTCCTTTCATTCTTCCTCTCTTCCTGCCTGCCTTCTATACTTTCTCTTTCTTTCCTTCTTGTTCTCCTGTTTGTAATATTTAGGTACTTTTAAATCTTCTAACTAGATGAAAACAGAATAGTCACAGAGCTCTTCAGATGGTGGCAAAGAACATATTCTGTGAGACCGAGACCCTTTTATTCTTAATTTTCATAACAATTTTTATTCACTTTAAAGTTAATAAATAGATTCTATGTCCTATTTTGTGTATTTCTAGAAGGTACCATTCATTTTCCATTAATGTATTCTCTTTTTTGATTTAAAAAAATGACTAGGACTTCTGCTCCAACATAATTTCTAAATTTTTCTTTTTTTTTAATCAGTCTCCATAGAGACTAAAAGAGATGTAAGAGAATGTAATACATGATTTTATAGAAAACTAGAAAATATGTTCATAATTTATTGCTATAAGAAAAGAAATATATCACAAAATAAATATTTTTGCTATGATACGTGCATACATAAATATATAAATTATAACTGTGCACTATTTATAGAACATAGATAGTATATGTGGTATATAGAGCATATATAGTATATATATGGTTATAAGACAATTCAAACATATCTGACAAAGGAATGAATAAAAATCTTTTAAAAAAGAAATCCATTTAAATATACAAAAAGTAATACAAGAAAAAAGGAAAAGACATTGAAGATTTAAGACCAAAATTTTAGCTTGATTGTCACTATATAGTGGTTGTCTTTTTTTACTTTAAATTTATTACTTTTTCTTTTCCAGATTTTGTAAGGTTTCTAAACAATGAATTATTCATATTTGAAAAAAATATTAAATTAAAATAAATATTTTGTGAGAAAAAATTCAACCTTTTCAAAGAAAGAACATACAATATTTATAATTTAATACCTCAGATCTCAATGAAAAAAAAAGAAACCTGTACCATCTGTCTTCCTGACTCTAAATACTTAGTAATATTTCATAAGTTTGCCTTAACTTTTGTGAAGCTGGATCAAATTATCATTAATATGGAACTTTTCTTGAAACCAATCAAAAGTACTTTTATTGTTTCTTATAGTATTGTCATAGCTAAAAATTTTCTCATTTTAATAAAATGCAATGTACATGCAATAAAATCTATTCTTTTTAGTAGATTGTACTCTAATTTTGGTAGTTAGTCCCTTTACTCATTTGGTCCCTGTTAATCACTGACCATTTTATTTTCCTATAGTTTTGGATTTTGTAGAATGTCATGTAAATGTAATTATAAAATATGTAGCATTTTGATCCTGCCCTCTTTTATTAAGCATAATTTTTGAGGTCTATCTGTGCTATTGTTTATATCAGTACTTCACAATTTTCTATTTAAGTTTAGTGTTCCAGTGTATGGTTTCCAGTTTATTTATTCATTCCCAAAATGAGGAACATCTGGGTTTTTTTCAGTCTTTCGTGATTATGAGTAAGGCCACTATAAATATCTGTGTGCAGGTTTGTGTGCGAACATAGGCTTTCATTTCACTGGAGTACATATCCAAGATTGAGAGTGATGTGGCTTTGGGTAAGTAAATTACGAACTGTTTTCTAAAATTGCTGTGCAATTTTTTGAAATTTTGTACCAACAGTTTATGAGAGTTGCAGTTGCTCTGCGTTCTCACCAGCTCTCAGTATTATTTTTTTTCTCATTTTGTTATCTTTTAATATAAAATTTTCAGGAATGGGGTCTCACTATGTTGCCCAGGGTGGCCTTGAACTTTTGGGCTCAAGTGATCCTCCTGCCTCAGTCTTCCAAAGTGCTAGTATTATAGACATGCATTACCACACTCAGTCTCATTCTTAGTATAAACAATTCTAATAATGGTATTTTACTGATTTTTAAGTTGTATTTTCTGAATGACTAATGATATTGATCTCGTATTTGAACTTTAAAACCTGAATAAAAATATTTTGAACATGTCATTGATTTTCATTTTAGATATTTATTACTTTTCTGCTTTTTTTCTTCTGTTTCTGCTCATTCAGTAAGATAAATGTTGTGCTTTATTTCCTCAGAGAAAGTGTTCGATTTGTCTGAAAGCAGAGCCACCTTAAAAACTTACCAGCTTGTTTGCCCCTAATCGAAGCCTTTTGAAATGTTGATTTGGTTTGTCTGTGTCCTCACCCAAATCTCATCTTGAATCGTAGTTCCCATAATCCTCATATGCTGTGGAAGGGACCAGGTGGAGATACTGAATCATGGGATTGTTTCCCCCATACTGTTCTCGTGATAGTGAGTTCAGACAAGATCTGATGTTTTCATAAGGAGGTTTTCCAAACTTCACTTGGTTCTCATTCTCTCTCCTACTGCCCTATGAAGAGGTGCCTTCTACCATGATTGTAAGTTTCCTGATGCCTCCCCAGCCATATGGAACTGTGAGTCAATCAAACCTCTTTTCTTTTAAATTACCCAGTCTTGAGTATTTCTTCATAGCAGCATGAGAATGGACGAAAACAGATGAATAGAGTTTGACAAAGAAAAGTATTTCTTCCACATGAGCAGATTCTCCCAGGATAGGTAGAAGAAAGTTTTCTGGTGTCCTGATTAGTGAAAACTTGATTACTTTTCCTGAAAACATCCAAAGATGCTTGGCTGAGAGAGAGCTGCTTCCATCATGTATTTAGAAAGGTGGGACTACAAGTGCAAGGGTTCTTAACCTTGTAAAAGATTCTAGTTTCCCTGGTGTGGCAAGGAAGCTTTCAAGCTGCTGCATCTGAAGACGCCAATTTTAATGTGAATCAGTATTTCTTAGCTGTGACCTAATGACATGTGTGCATGGATGAGTAAGGAAAAAGTAGGCCCCTTCTCAAAGACTTAATACTCTGAGATTCCAGAACCTTGACAAGACCCAGTGAATTTAAGGAGTGAGAGTGCTTATGTAAGAATCTGGTTGATTTTCTATTAATATGAAGGTAAAAAGCTAAGCTTGTTTATAAAAACATGAAGAAATCTCATATTTTTCTCACATGAGTTTCTCTATTGCAATTCATAAAGCCAAAAAGTGTGCCAGTAACTACATTATTTTTATTTAGCCAATGGTGTCATTTTTTTTCTTCCTCAAAGAGAAATTTGATGTTGATAATCATACTTTGTCTTCTTTGGAAAAGTGGCAAGTGCAGCCACAACAACATGACCCAGTCATCCATGGATTTTTTTAAAAATTGTACTTAGCATTGGTATATTTAGCATCATCTTAAATAAATCTGTGTGTCAGATTCGAAATTGTCAGAAATGTTCACAAGAGAAAGTGAAGGCCAGAGTTTTAAAGTGGTAACTTCTGTTGTTTATTATGCATTTCAAAACCAGTTGTTAATTATCAAAGTATGAATGTTTTAGACAAGTATCGTTTACTGAAGAATACACTTTTTGAAAATCATGTAACTGTTGTGACAGGGCAAATGTTTATTTCACTCTGATAAAATCAGAAATCATGCTTTCTTCTTTAAATAAAAGAAAGATGTCTAAAATATTCTATTTTTGACAAGCAATTATCTTTAGTTAAGTGTTCTATCCATATTTGAATAATAAAATTTTTATTGAAATATGCACAAAATTTTGAAGAGCACGTTGCATCCCAAACTTTTATATTGCCTACCTTTTTTATAAGCTATTATTTTTAAATGAAAACTTTAGAAAATAAAGAATATCCTTAATAAGTACAGAAAACATTCCTATATATAAATTGGATTTTACTAGTTTATTATTCACCCCATTCTAATTTTTACATCAGTGTAATCATTGATGTTATAATAGATACATATATAATATTTTCACACGTAATATTGTTTTTCTTTCTTGTACATTAACATACATAAAGTTTTTACTCTAAATGGCAGTTGAGTGATCAAAGTTGATCTCTATTTGACATAAATTTTACTTGGGCACAATAAACACTAAAATGAAAGATTCTACATGAATTTAAATAGTTTTCTATTTCAATAGTAAATACTTTATTGGAGTTTTCAACTGCTAGTTTATAGGTAGTTATCAGACTGGCCACATAGGAACAACGTGATGAACTTGTTAAACCTGTGCTTATAAGGAACACTAAGCCAATCAGTTTTCCAAAGTTGGTAGTAATATGGTACCTACTTGGGGAAAAGCCTGAACAAAATAAATTTTACTTTTTCATAGGAAATATAGGATCAACTTCTTCCTTTTTACTTTTAAAGATCAAGCTTC
Source organism: Sapajus apella (assembly GCF_009761245.1). NCBI lineage: Eukaryota > Metazoa > Chordata > Mammalia > Primates > Cebidae > Sapajus > Sapajus apella. The sequence continues at coordinate 6,680,248 of NW_022437018.1, forward strand.
TGTATATCTACTTGTTGGAATTTAGTTTCCTGAAAAGGTCTCCTCATTACTTCTGGGAGTTTCTCAGGTTTTGCTGCATGTGTGCTACTGAACAAGTCACTTGGTGTTTCTTTTCAGGCTCTCCTTTTCTAACCATGTCATAGTGATTGCTTCAGAAGGGTCACTGACATTGATACCTCATGGTGGCCCTGTGGAAGAGACTCTGCCTTTATGGTTTTATGTTAGTGCTTGTTGTTCACACAGCTCTCTAGAAGACCCCACACAACTGTACTAGACTCTAGCTGCCCCCAAACCCCACCATTTCTCTGTGTCTAAAGCTACCTTCTCTTCACTGTGAATCAGAGGAAGCTTGGAGAAGTTGCTCACCCACCCCCTACATCTTTCCAGATGGCTAAGAGCAGAAATCCTACTCACATCAGAATTGCTGCAGGTCTCTCTCAGAGATCACTCCAAAGCATACGCCAGGGTGATCTTCTTCTGAAGAACATGAATCTTTAAGATATGAATTCTTTTAGACAAAGCCCTGGAATTTGACCTTGTATATATCCCAAGTCTTAATCAGTCATGACAATTATCCAATAATCCAGTAATAAGGTGAAAAATACACTAAATAGCATATTATTTTAGTGTAAATAATTTTAATATAGAAAAATTAATAAAGACTCTCAAGGAGAGAGATTTCAGATACATACAAATGTGTATATTAAAACGTATATATTAAAAACCAGAAAGAAATTATTAAAATAGTGTGAATGAGTGCATTCACTGAGAAATTCACTGTCCTGACAGCAATGCTATCCCAAATGATAAAGACAAATCCCTGTTAAACACAATGGAAGAAGTGTGGTTTGTGATTTAAAACACATGGATATCAGAAGACAAACAGGACTGTCTAAAATAGTCATGAATATAATTTTCTTTATGAACTTGGTTCTGTTGGAAAATGTGGTTGGGGCAGTTGTCATAGGTGCCAGATGTCAGCCTTTTGCTGTTGGCCCCATTTGCACCGATACCTAGTATTACATGGTACAGGAGCAGCTGTCATTTGTAATACATAATAGTTTTTGTCTGCATAGCGTGTTTTGATGTAGCAGGAAGCACTGTTGTTCCAAGTCAAGTTTTATTCTTTCCATACAATGTATGTATTCACTCTTAACAGAAGTTCCCTCCAAAGAATACATTAACATGGCTGTGGCCAGTCAGTGAATAATTAGTTTCAGAATATTACATTTGTTTGGTCGACTCCCTTTGTCTTTCTCATTATATTTTGACTTTTGTTAGAAAACCTAAAGATGAGATCCACAGATGTTGCATCATCCGTCACCTTTAGGCTAAGTCTTACAGACAGAAGAGCTGAATGTTAAAACATTGAGAAAAAATGTTATTGGGAAGAAAACTGGAAGATTTTGTGGTGATGATAAATGATATACAGTGCCTTCCTATACCCAAATGATTTACTCTTTCAGCCAGAGTTCCATTTCAGCATATCTATTGGAAAGATGATAGTGTAAATATGGGGTCAGTCTCAATTGTGTGAAGAACTGGAAAGAAAATAACAGATGGATATTTATTTTAAGTGAAGTAGAACTAAAAAGAATACAAAATCCTTCTAAAGGCTAGAAATAAACCTTTAAATGCTGCTCTTATTTTTATGTTAGCAAGTAGCCCCAATTTACCTTCTTTTTGTTGGCTTTTATAATATTTAAACAGTGCAATAATTATTCTCCTTAATCATTTAGAAAACAGTTGAGCAATTATTTAATTTGCCACAGCTTTATAAACATTTTTAAAAAGATACAAATTACAGAATGAGCAAAGAGCTCACAACATATTTCAAGAAAGTTAAAAGTATGGTATCTTGGAGGGAAAAATTCAGGGACAAAAATCATTCATGTTCTTATATTATTTCAGATATGCATGCTGCAGAAGTCATAAAGACTCTTTTAATAATATTATCAGATTATTGATTTGCCTCCAGCCATCTTCAATTGTCAACCTTTTCTTCAAAGAGTGTTGCATTGAAAACTTTTATTTTAAAAGAAAAGTTGAAAGTATTAACTGATAAAACTAATTTTCTGCTTGAGGGTAATCCATGGAGTTAAAACAATACTACTTTGATTGATTGCAAAAGAAAAATAAGACAATCGAATATTTTGTCTTTTTTCTAGATCAAACATCCAACTGCCAAAGTCAGGCAATTATTTATTGAGATATGTTATCTGACAAACTTTTTTTTTTTTTTTTTTGAGACGGAGTTTCACTCATGTTACCCAGGCTGGAGTGCAATGGCGCGATCTCGGCTCACCACAACCTCTGCCTCCTGGGTTCAGGCAATTCTCCTGCCTCAGCCTCCTGAGTAGCTGGGATTACAGGCACGCGCCACCATGCCCAGCTAATTTTTTGTATTTTTAGTAGAGACAGGGTTTCACCATGTTGACCAGGATGGTCTCGATCTCTTGACCTCGTGATCCACCCGCCTCGGCCTCCCAAAGTGCTGGGATTACAGGCTTGAGCCACCGCGCCCGGCCCTGACAAACTTTTAAAAGGTATCTTTAATAGTATGTATTTCTTTTTGCTATTTTTGTATGTTCAAACAAATGTATGCTCATGAATCTTAAAGTTCCAAACTCACTTCTGTTAAAAAAAATAAAGCTGATGATTAACAGGTAATAGGGCATAGTTATCAGAATCACGGGCTGTGGGTTAGACCTGAGATCTAATTTTGTCATGCCACTCACTAACATGAGTTTCAGAGTAACTAATGTAATCTTTCCAAACCCATTTTTCTTATCTATAAAATGGCAGTGTTGTGAGAATTGCATTGGATATCATATTTAAAGCATATAACTTTACAAATATTTGCAAATGTTATTAAACATATACAGAAAATATAATATGTATAAATAGGAAGCATTAGATTAGTTAGATATTAGAATAGTGTTTGCTATATTTTATTCAATAATTATATGTTTAATGACAAAAAAACACATCATCTGTCTGGACAAAAAATACTTTGATGGACAGAAAAGACATTTGAAATAGTTCTTTAAAAGTGTCTGAGTTTGGGCTGCTACAGAAAATATCATGGACTAGGTGACTTAAGCAACAAACATTTATTTTTCACAGTCCCTGAAATCAGGGTGCCAGCATGATTAGGTTTTTGGTGGAAACTCTTTTTCTGGTTATCAATCAAACTGGGTCATTTTTGACTCTGAAAGAGTGAGCTTTTAAAATTTATATCAGAATTGTTTACGATAAACATTAAGGTCTCACCAGTTAGAATGCAATATTTTGATATAAACTGCTAACTATATGGTTGTCTAAAATATCTTCATCTTGAATAACTCTTCCAAGATAAAGATGTTTGCTCCAGGGCTTATAGGACATTTGTCCTAAGAGTCTGACAGGTACCTATAGATTTGTAAAATCAAACCTAAAACTCTTCATTTACTTTGCTTCTACTCTCACACTAGGATCAACTAGCTCTTCTTTTTTATTTTCGATTTCAGGAATGACCCCACTGTTTTTTTTTTTTTTTTTTTTTTTTTTTTTTTTGAGACGGAGTTTCGCTCTTGTTACCCAGGCTGGAGTGCAATGGCGCGATCTCGGCTCACCGCAACCTCCGCCTCCTGGGTTCAGGCAATTCTCCTGCCTCAGCCTCCTGAGTAGCTGGGGCTACAGGCACGCGCCACCATGCCCAGCTAATTTTTTGTAGTTTTAGTAGAGATGGGGTTTCACCGTGTTGACCAGGATGGTCTCGATCTCTTGACCTTGTGATCCACCCGCCTCGGCCTCCCAAAGTGCTGGTATTACAGGCTTGAGCCACCGCGCCCGGCCTGACCCCACTGTTTATGCAGTTGTTAAACAGACAAGCAGAGTTTCCCAGGACTATAGGAATTAATCAGCTTGAGCAATCAGCCTGTTTTACAGCCTCCTGCCTTGTAAACTACTCTTTCCAAAACTCTGTGTAGGATGTGGTCACCTAGTTGATTGGAACCAGCTCCTGACAGACCCCAGCAACTGACAATGAACCTGAGTGAACTTTCCTCATTATCATGCTAAAATCTCCTTCCTGAGAGGAACTAGCTGCACTACCCGAACATGTGACCTATGTGCAACCTATGTGCTGGCATAAAGACTCACTGTGTCTAGGCAACTGGGACCTGTCCTGTACATGTGATGATGTACACTTTCCCCTCTCCATAGCTCCATGAAATCTCTCAGGGAGACATTGCTTTGAGAAATACTTCCTTACTTGTGCTAAGTAATAAAGCTCCTATTGATTAAAATCTGCATTCTTATAGATTTGTTTGTTACTGGACAGGTGAATGAATCCATTTTTTTTTTTTTTAGGTTACTCAGTCATCAAAATAAACTTTGTGGATATGATTGTATGTTATTTATTTTTTTATTATCATACCTCCGTTTGTATTCATGTTCTGTTAATTCTACATTCCTACAGAATTAACTTTTGCCTTCCAAGAGATCCTGTTATGGCCTTTATACAATGTCCTTAAAATTTTCTATGAGGGCTATTGAATTAGCTACCTAATTAATGTGTCAGTCTCGGGTTTGTAACCTTTTTGTTCATTTTTCCAGTCTTCTATCAAAGTAGTCTTTCTCACATACAAATCTGGTCGTATTTGTTCCATGCTTACATCTCTTTGATTACTTCCCATTATCTACTAAAAAATGTTCAAATGTCTGGCTTGAGAAACATGATCTTCTTGATGATTTTGCTGTCCTTTTCATCTTCATTTACTAATTGTAACCCCTTGAATCCAACAAAGCAGTTATAATAAAACATGCTTTTCTTCATCATTTGCTACCTTTTTACGGAATGTCTTATCCTTAGCCCTCAGTTCTCCTTATATCTTCTCTTTGTAGGTCAAGTTAAAGCAATATGTCCTCTGTGAAGTTTTTCCTGACTAGTTCTAATGCAACAATTTCTCAGTGTGTTAATAGTATACCTTCCTTTTATATAACTCCACACTTATACATACCTTTATTATATTTTATTTTCTTGTTTTTTTTTCTTCTTACTAGCCTATAGGACCTCTACAAATATTACTCATCTTTGTAATATCAAAAATACGAGTTATAGCTGGTATTTAATGAGCGATTAAAACATTTGTTCAACAATTTTACATGTGTGTCTAAAATGCAGTTTGTTCCTTCACATTTCAAATACTCAGTTGAACATTTTCTAGTTTACAGGCATAATTTAGTAAGTATAAGACTGTATAATTCAATTTATTAGTAAACTAGTCATCATTGTGAGCAATCATATATTTGTTCATCAAATGCTTACTAAGCATCTGCTATTGTATTTTGCAAGTACCACATTATATTTGCATAATTTATATTTTAAAATTGCATAGTCTTCACTCTTAAAAAGTATTGGTTATGACTAACTTAATGATTCTATTTTTATGCCATATGTGATAAAATGAAGCATAGGGTGTTATATGTGTAATAAGTGGAACATCCAAATTAAACCTGATGAATCTTGAGTTAAACGTTGAAGGAGTTAGATAGATGAAGAAGGGGAGCTAAAGTTACAATACCTTATGAATGTGTTTGGGGAAACTATATTCCATACCTGTTAAGCCTATATGCCAATTATATCAATATACCTATATGCATTTTAAGTGAAAACAAGTGGCAATTTCATTTTACAACATTTTAAACTCATGATCTTAGAAGAGTTAGTCGAGTTTTATGTAAGTCAATGAAGCCCAATGTATAATCCACATAAAAATGATGTCTATTCTGTGTAATGAACAACTAGACAGAAATAAATCACTTTTGAGTATAGTCTGCATTGAGTAGTTAACAGGTGAATGTATGGATTCGCCTCAGATTTGATTAATTAGTATTTTCAGGAAGAAGAATCAATAAAAGTAGTACATAAAAGATAAATATGCCTATTAGAAAAGGAAAAAGAAACCATGCCAAGGTATTATCTTTAGCCTCTCCCTAATCAAAAAATGACAGGACATGCGAAAAGGTCTTTCTCCCTTTATTGGATATTGTATTTTCCACGTATTGAGAGTAATCTGAGTTACTGAGAGATGAAACAGGGTTTTATGTCTGGGATAGGATGCTTCTTATAAAAACTGGTCCAAAACCTAATCTGTTATAGCATTCCCAGAATTTTAGAGCTGGTTGAGATTTTAACAGTCCTGTTGTTTCTCAACGTAATTTCTCAAACATGCCTTATCATAAAAGATGATCTGTGTTACTTATTAAAATTATGGTTCCTCCAGGTGCAGTGGCTCATGCCTGTAATCCCAGCACTTTGGGAGGCTGAGGAGGGCAGATCACCTGAAGTCAGCAGTTCGAGACCAGCCTGACCAACATGGAGAAACTCCGTCTCTATTAAAAATACAAAATTAGCCAGGCGTGGTGTCACATGCCTGTAATCCCAGCTACTTGGGAAGCTGAGGCAGGAGAATCGCTTGAACCTGGGAGGTGGAGGTTGTGGTGAGCTGAGATTGCGCCGAGTGGAGATTGTGCCATGTTGGGTGAGCTGAGATCGTGCCATTGCACTCCAGCCTGGGAAACCAGAGTGAAATTCCATCTAAAAAGAAAAATTATGGGAATGCTATATTTTTCTTCTCTGGAGTTTAAGTCATGAGATTTGGGGTGGTGCCCAGAAATTTGTATTTTTAAACAACCTAGGTAAGTGTTTCCCAAATTTTAGTAGTGATGAAATTCTCTTAGATTCTTGTTAGTTATGCAGATACCCAGGAACCATGAGATTCATTAGATAAAAACCTTCAGGGAAAGGCCTGTAAAGCTGTATGTTCAGCAAGCTTCCTAGATGTATCTAATCATCAAAGAAGCTTGGGCAACACTGATTAGCTTAATAATCTTATTTTATAAGCTGAGTAAATTGACAAGTTTAGGGTAACACAATGAGAAAGTTGGAAAAAATGACTTTTTTTTGTGAGATAGTTATTTGGAGTTTTGTGATTTTTTGAGGGCAAGAAAGAAAAATCTCAAGTACTCAAGGCTTGCCAGAATAATGAAACTAGAAAATAATAGATTGAGAAATTCCACCCATCTTTTCTAATCTTATATGACTTATTTTTTATAATATCTCTTCCCATGAATTAATAGGCATATGTTACAAAAATGTTGTTACTATTGATGCAGTGTTAATGTAGTATTGAATTACTATGAATGCAACATTAATGCAGTATTGAATTATAATCATTGTAATACTCTCAGTAACAACCAATGATAAGATTCTTAAGTGAGAGATAAAGGAGGTAGAGTCAGAACTAGCAGACTGGAAATTGTGTATAGGAACGCTATTAGCATGTGTTGGGGAGGTAGAAGAAAAATAGATTCTCTCATACTTTGACCTCTGCCTATAAAGAAAAGTACATTTCTTCTTATGTTGGCACCACTCTGCATTCTTCATTCCATACTTACTAGTTCCTTTTCTAGTTAGGAGATGTGGCCAGTATAATTGGTCAGAATAGGAGACATTCTTTGAGCCGCTTTTCATGATTGTATTTCTGCACAAATACAAATGTGGGGCTTGATATCTCTCCCAGCTCTCTTGGCCTGTTGCTGATTGGTAAATTAGATCTGATGTTCTGCCTCAGAAACACAGACTTTTTGGCCAAAAGGAAAGAGCAGGATAACTCCCTAACTGGTGTTATCTACACCAGAGCTACTCAACTGGGTCACATATGTATCCTATGCAAGGGTGTGCAGATAAGGCCATATATGTGATGTATTCTATAATTTTCTATAAGTAGATTACAAAAAGAATTTGTGTTTGAATATGCCAAGTGATAGAAGAGCTGTTGCTTCAAGAGATTGCAAGTCATTTTTTAGAGAGCTTTGATTGTTAAAAAAACGAAAAAACAAGTCTTTCTGTAACATACTGATATCTGACTTGGCTTCCAAATTGGGTACTAGTTTTATTCTCTAGAACTTCTGTCAGTTATATCCTTCTAGTTATTAAAGTTATTGAAGCTATTAAATTAGAGCCCTCCTTACATCTCGCTCAAATCCTCATAACACCCTTCAATGGATTACTTATCTCAAGTTTTAATTCCAGACAAGTATACACATAGAGATTAAGAAATTTTTTATTTTTTTATAGCTTTTAAATGTTAGATTTAGTTCTAAAACCTAGGCTAGGCTAAAGTAAAATTCTGTTCATTAAAATGACAATTTCATGTGGCTAAACTTATTTTTCTATAGATTTTTCTCTTGGGATTAAGTAAATCTGCCTTTAATGACTAAATTAAATATATATGCATTAAAATGTTAAATATTCTAACATGGCTATCAAAGACATATGGTTGTTGGCTCTCTATATATACACATAAAAATTTATAATATATATACATATATATCATGTAATATATAAAGGGTAAACATGTCTACATACTATCTACTATAGTATGTAGTATATACTATACACTAGATTATATACACCATATACACACGTGAAGTATTTAGATACTGATACATACAAACACACATATATATATAGAAGCAGCGTAAATTTGGGGAAATGGGAAGAAGTAGTATTGTCACCATATGGCTTTGTTATTCAAGTAAGAATATTAACAGTTAAACATGTATATCTATTTTTAGGGTTTATAGAAGTACTAAATTAGCAATCAAAAAGCCAATATATATTAATTAGTGAGGATGAGACATCTTGTAGTAGTTTTTCTTGATACTTTTAACCTTCATAAAGACAAGTATCTCTGTTCGGAACTTAACAAAAGTGGTATCTTTAGCCAAGTAGGATATCTAGTAGATGAAATAAGTCAGAGAAGAAACAAATAAATGGAAAAATATTTCATGCTCATAGATTGGAATAATCAGTAACGTTAAAATGGCTGTAATGCCCAAAGCAATTAACAGATTCAGTGCTATCCCTATCAAAATACCAATGTCATTTTTCACATTAGAAATATCTATTCTAAAATTTATTTGGAAGTAAAAAAAGAGCCTGAATGGCCAGAACAATCATAAACAAACAAGCAAACAAACAACACAAAGCTGGAGGCATCACATTTCCTGATTTCAAATTATACGATAAGGCTATACTACACAAAACAGCCTGGTATTGGAGCAAAAACAGATATATATCAGTGAACAATTTGTTTTGCCTGTTTATAACCATACGATCAAAACAAAAACAAAGCTACACTTCTACAACCATCTGATCTTTGACAAAAATAAGCAATGAGGAAAAGACTCCCTATTCAATAAATGGTATTGGGATAACTGGCTAATCATATGCAAAAGAATGAAACTGTACCCCTAACTCTCACCATATATAAAAACTAACTCAAGATGGGTTAAAGATTTAAATGTAAGACCTCATACTAATATGAAAAATCTTAGAAGAAAACCTGGAAAATACCCTTCGCCACCTAGGCTTCGGTAAAATATTTATGACTAAGTCACCAAAAGCAATTGCAACAAAACTAAAAATTGGCAAGTGGGACCTAATGAAACTAAAGAGATTCTGTGCAACAAAACAACAACAACAACAACAACAACAACAAGAAACACAGAGTAAACAGAGAGCCTACAGAGTGGATAAAATATTCACAAACTGCAGCCAACAAGTCTGAGATCCAGAATCTACAAGGAACTTAAAGAAATTGAGAAACAAAAAAATTAAAAGATGGCAAAAGATATGAATATTTTTCAAAATATACAAGCAGCCAACAAACATACGAAAACATCCTCAATATCACAAATCATCAGAGAAATGCACATCAAAACCACAAGGAGATACCATCTCACACCAATCAGAATGGCTAGTACTAAAATGTCAAAACATAACAGATGCTGGTGAGGCTGAGGACAAAAAGAACACTTATACACTGTTGGTGGGACTGTAAACTAGTTCAGCCACTGTGGAAAGCAGCTTGGAAATTTCCCAAAGAACTTAAAACAGAACTATCATTCAAACCAGCAACCCACTACTAGGGTACATGAAGGAAAATAATTCATTCTATCAAAAAGACACATGCACTTGTATGTTCATTGAAGCACTATTCACAATAACAAAGGCATGAAATCAACCTAGGTGCCCATCAGCAGTGGGTTAGCTTATGTATTTATTTATTTATTTTGAGATGGAGTCTCACACTGTTGCCCAGGCTGGAGTGCAATGGCACAATCTTGGCTCACTACAACCTCTGCCTCCTGGCTTCAAGCGATTCTCCTGCCTCAGCCTCCCAAGTAGCTGGGTTTACAGGAACCCGCCACCATGCCCAGCTAATTTTTTTGTATTTTTAGTAGAGACAGGGTTTCACTATGTTGGCCAGGCTGGTCTCAAACTCCTGACCTCATGATCTGCCCGCCTCAGCCCCTCAAAGTGCTGGGATTACAGGCATGAGCTAACGCACCCAGCCAGGTTCGATTTTTTTTTTTTTTTTTTTAATGTGGGGCATATACAGCATGGAGAACTATGCAGCCTTAAAAAAACTAAATTATGTTATTTGGAGCAACATGGATGGAGCTCGGGGGTCCAAAACCTTCTGAGTGAGGTTTATCCTAAGCAAACTAACACAAGAACAGAAAACCAAATACTGCATGTTCTTACTTATAAATGGGAGCTAAACATTGAATTCACGTGAATGTAAAGGTCAGTACAATAGATACTGGGGGACTACTGGGCAGAGGAGGAAGAGAGCAGGGCCTGGGCTAAAGAACTGGCTTTAGGTACTATACCTACTGCCTGAGTGATGGGATCATTGGGACTCCAAGCCTCAGCATCATGCAATATGCTGCACATGTGCCCTTTAAACTGCAATAAAAGTTGAAATTATAAAAGAAAGAATTTCCAGCAGAAATAGAAGGTAGGTGCCCTATCATTGCTTTATTCGCTTCTAAAAAATAAATTTGGTATCTCTTCTGAATGAGAGAACATTCATTATATGTTTTTGCTTGAGTTACTAATGTGCTCTCCTCATTTTTCTTCACCACTTTTATCTTAGTCCAAGTAATTTTTACCAGACTTGAAGCCTCTACCATAATCCCATAGGCATAGTATCTGTGTCTATGTGTAAGCTGTAAGGCAGCTTTAAATTTTCCAGAGAGGAGTCGATAAAATGTTTATTTGGTTAACAACTTGAATATTAAAACATTTGGGATATCAATGGGATTAAGTTTCTATTTATAACATTCAATTGATAAAATTAGTTATAAATACTTCAAACATACATAATATAAAGTAATATATTAATTTATGACACTGTTGTGTTGCAGTCCTATATTTCACGAATAGATTTATTCAACCAATTCACAAAACTAGTGTGGACCATTTCATTCTTGGATTGCTATAAAGGAATACCTGAGGCTGGGCAATTTACAGTGAAAAGAGGTTGGCTTACAGTTCTGCTGGCTGTAAAGCATGGCACCCACATCTGCTCAGCTTCTGGTGAGGGACTTAGGAAGCTTATAAGAAGGTGAAATGGGAATTGGTATGTCACATGGTGAGAATGGAAACAACAAGGTGGGAATGAGGAGGGAGTTCTCAGACTTCTAAACAACCAGGTCTACTGTGAACCAAGCGAGAACTCACTTATCACCAAAGTCATAGTGCAAAACCATTCATGAGAGATCTGTCCCATGATCTCGTTACCTCCCACCAGGCCCCACCTCCAACATTGGGAATCTCATTTCAGCATGAGATTTAGAGGGGACAAATATCCAAACAAAATCACAGCACTTTCAAAGTTCGTATATGTTGGAGTCTCTGAAAATTTGGCCTCAAGGCACAGAAATGTATTTGTATTACTATGTACAGTTTTTGTCATTTCTTTTATAGTTTTATATGTATACCCCATATAAGATAACCACTTATATTTCACTGCTTTTTAGAATAAGCAGTTGGTCTACAAAACACTATGCCTGCAATTGTGAAATGCCCTTGAAAAATGAGTAAATTTGTGTTTCATTACTTTTTCTTTTTGAAAACTGGTGTGTTTGATGATCTTTTAATTACCCCAAATTCACATTGCTTGAAGGTATATCTCTCTCAAGCAGTACTTTGATGTTCAAAATTAAGTAGTTCAAAAGGAGCTTTGTAATTTTACAGAGTTTTAAGAAGTCATACATATGTAACTTTCTCAGGAGTGATTTTGAGAAGAAACCTCCTTAAAAGTGGACATATTTAATTTTACTATTACAACTAGTGATTTCAGAATTGTAATTTTAATAGCCTTAATATATGAAGACTATTCTATGTAATATGTAAGATAAGATGGTAGTACTTATTTCTCAGTAAAACATACTATTGCCCAATATTCTTATTTTTGATGTCTCTGACAATCATTAACCACTTTTTATAGAGTTTTGTGTATAGTCAGTTTTTGTATATTCCTGGAATTATTTTGTTCATTTATACATATTATGGTTATTATTATTTTATAAGCATAGGGTTTTCTTCATTAGTCACTTATTCTTTACTTTACCTTTTAGATGTCCTATATTTTAAAACTGTGAGTATAAACTTATATAACATGATTGACATCCTAATCACTATCCTTAAGTTGGGTAGTAACATCTCAAAACTCTGTGGATGTTCTTTTATATTACCAACTACTTTTATCCTCTCTCATCTTGTATATGGGAATTTTCTTTGGAACAATAAAAATATACTATTGTTAGTATCTGGAGTTAGCCTAAAAGAATTATTAGGCTCTAATTTTCAATTCAGATAATGTCTCCCAATGACAAAGTAAAATTATGAAGTGATTTTTTTAAACTGCAGGTCCTTCTGTTGAATTATTGTAATTTAGAAAATCGATACTGATTTATGAGTTTCTAACATAATTAATACTAAGTTTTCTGGTGCTTACATGCAGAGATATGGATTTAACTGGACTTGCAATTGAAAGAAATGCCAACGGAATAAATCTGTAGCAGAGGAAAAAATTGGAGTATCTAAAAAATATCATAGGGAACATGTAAACACATACATACTCAATGCACTACTGGTAGTGTATTTCAGTGTCTTCTGTTTTTTCCTTCAATTTAGAAAACATTTCAAAATTGTTTTGTTGTCTAGTGGAATTATAATTCTGTGTGTGTGTGTGTCTGTGTGTGTGTGTGTGTGTGTGTGTGTGTGTGTGTGTGATTGCTGCTATGTTACTTAAGGAATATTTCAAGCATTAAGCAGTAAGAAAATAATATTTCAATATAAAAAATTAAAAATATTATTTTACATTTTTCTTTTTCAATCTTTGACAATTAGACAAGTTTATGTAGGACTTAATCTCAAAATTATTCTATTTGCTAGAAAAGGTACAGTGCACTTTCACATATTGGACATGGGCTGGAGAGATGAATTTATAAGACTGAGGTTTAACAATATGGAAGTTTGGAACTAAGAGATGTAAGATTCAATCCCTTTATTAAAAAATTTCTAAGCCATAGAAAGGTGAAGATAATTTTTTACTTCTAATGAAGATTATACAGTGATTAAGGCTTAAGCTGGGTTTCAGAGAAGGACAGAATTTAGTGACAGTAGGTAACAACAACAAAAAAATCTTTCAGACACAGAGAAGCTTGTGAGTAAAGGGCAATGAGTATAATGTTTTTTGCTGGTGCCAGTGGGGATAACTATAGGTAAAGGTTATAGGAAAGAGGAGCCTTTGAATGTAAGCCAAATAATTTATCTAATTACAGCACACACACGCAAAACCTTAATATAAATTGATGTAGAGTGGGAAAATATCATTTGGGGTCCCCTCCCTTTGAAGTCTAGAAAATATTGCCTTTAAACACCACCCCTTACTCCTGCCTATTTATTGCTATGGAGAAGCCCAGAGTTCACAAAGGTCTAATATGCAGAGTCTACAAGAAACTTAAATATTTTTACAAGAAAAAAAAAAAAACGTTAAAAAAATCTGCAAAGGACGTGAAAAGATACCTCTCAAAAGAAGCCATACAGAAGGCCAACAAACATTTAAAAAAAAAGCTCAACATCACTGATCATTAGAGAAATGCAAATGAAAATCACAATGAAATACCATCTCATGCTGGTCAGAATGGTGATTATTATAAAGTCATAAAACAACAGATGCTGGTAAGGTTGTGGAGAAAAAGGAATGCTTTTACATGGTTGGTGGGAGTGTAAATTAATTCAACTATTGTGGAAGATAGTGCAGTGATTCCTCAATGACCTAGAGGCAAAAATACCATTTGACCCAGCAATCACGTTACTGTATATACCCAAAATAGTATAAATCGTTCTACTATAAAGATACATACATGCATATGGCCATTGTAGCTAGCACTATTCACAATAGCAAAGACATGGAATCAACCTAAATGCCCACTGGTGATAGACTGGATAAAGAAAATGTGGTATATATACCATGGAATACTATGTAGCCATAAAAAGTAGTTAGAGCATGTTCTTTGCAGAAATGTGGATGGAGCTGGAAGCCGTTATCCTTAGCATACTAACACAGGAATAGAAAACCAAAGACAACATGTTCACACTTGTAAGGGGGAGCTGAATGATGAGAACACATGGGCATGTATTGGGGAAACAGCACACACTGGGGCCAGTTGTGGGGGGCAGTGTCGGGGGAAGGAGGACATCAGGAGGAATAGCTAATACATGCTGGGGTTAATATCTAGGTGAGGGGATGATCTGTGCAGCAAACCACCATGGCACACATTTACCTATGTAACAAACCTGTACATCCTGCACATGGACCCTTGAACTTACAGTAAAAATTGAAGGAAAAAAAAAATGAAACAAAACAAAACAAAAAAGAAACATATCCCTAGCACCTGGCATGCAGCAATTGGAAGCTAAGAGGTGCTAAATAAATAGTTATAAATTTTTTTTTTTAATTCATGATGCAATCTATGCCATCTTCTTTGTTTTCTATTTCCTTAATTTCTCTTTTACCTTATAAGCCTTTCTTCTTCTTTCTTTTATCACATTTCAAACTTATTGGGTTTAATATTTAATCAATTTATTTTTCAATCCTAAAAAAATTTCTAATAAAGGCATGTAAGGTAAAAAAATTTTTTTCTGCACATTCCTTAACAGCTGAACTCCATGTAATTATTTCTGACTCTGAATTTTAGATTCTTTTTGAATGAGTTTGGGTTATGGTTTGTCTTGTTCTTCTCAGGGTATTGTCTCTTTGTATGGTGGTTTTCTCAATTTCCACATATCCATAGACACACATGCACACGCATCATGCACAAGTACATCGAATTCTCACATGTACATCAATTTACATATTATTATATTATTTACCGAAAAAGAATCAGGTTCTATAAGTAGTTATGCATCTTGGAATTTTCCCTAAATAACCTACAAAAAAGTATTTTATTGTCAGTAAACACCAAGCCACTTCATTTAAAAATATATAGCTCAGTTTATTTGCTGGAATTCCATTGGTGGGCAAGAGCTTTCTTTTCTGCTTATGTGTCTAAGTCTAATAGCATTCTTTCTTCTTCTTTTTCTTTAGCAAATTTGTAATTGTATCTTTAAGGTATTTACATTAGCAATGTGATGCTTATTCAAAGAGACCATTTTATATTTTGACAAAACAATGTTTTCTGGAAAATTTGCACTAATATTTTACCATACCAAATGCTCACATAAATATGAATGCCCATTTACGTACTTCATTGATGAAATAGAATACTATCTAATCTCTTAGATAAAAAATAATATGTAATTATTTGGCCATTTATATTTCTTTATATACTATTCCTGGTGTCCTTTTCCTGTTTCTTAATTTGTTTATATGTTTCTGATTAATTTGTGTCTACTTTTTACAAATTAGGAATGCAACCCTATTTCTGTCATATCTTTTACAAATGTTTTCGCCAGTCTAGCTCTTGCATTTAAGTCTTTGATCTACTTTAAGTTAACATGGTGCAACCATTACTTATTTTTCATATAGTTGATTGCTCACTGGCTGACAGTGATAATGTACATTTTACTACTATTTATTTCCTGTTATATTAAGATATTCTTGCACTTCTGGAACTTTTGATTTGTGAATTTTATTAATTATATTGTTTGATGTTTATACATTTATGACAGTTATACACATTACTGGATGAATCTTTTTTGCTATAAAGTGAAACATTTTGTGTCATTTAATATTTTACATAAATTAAGGTATGATATTACTATTACAACTGTCTAAAATCTGTTAGTATTTGTCTGGAAAGTCTCTTACCAGGCTTTATTTTCCTCAGCCACCAAGTTTATTTTTTCTCAGTCATCTGTTCTATTCATGTCTCTCATAGCAAATAGATGCATTTTATTTTCTTTTTGTTTAGATTTTTTTTTTAAATATCTGTTACTCCTTTGGGTAAGAATATTCCATAGTTTTTTATTGTTGTAGCATTATATCAGGTAATAATTCTATTCCTGTAAAAGAGAACTATGTGAGGTGGTGAATATGTTAATTAGCTTTATTGTGGTGATCATTTCCACAGTGTATGTATATATCAAAACATCATATTGTACACCATAAATAAATATAATTTCTGTCAACTATATCTCAGTAAAATGGCCAAAAATTCTTAATTAATGTAAAAATTATTATTTGGTTAATATACTTATGACTTTAAATCATATAGTTAAATCTGTTTCTTGGTTACCCACCTTCATCTTAAGAGGAAGGATTAATGTTTCATGGTTGTAGGAGAGGTTTGCTCTGACTTTACTGTCAAATGTGAGCGGGAACAGGTACAGGGTTTCCTTCCCAGCCTTTATCCCATCTCTTTCATTTCCCCATACCTTCTGCTTTCCTAACAGGTCTCTGTTTTGTACAGCTATATACCTTTGCTCTGCACAGCAATTTGACCCTGGGGATATTGTGTCTGAACTCAGGTACTGACTTTCTTAATCTATCTATGTCAATCAGCAAATGCTATCACTTCTGACAGCAGCTATTAATCTAATAGTGAGTTGCAGGGAATCCATGAGCCCCACACATCTGGTGCCAGAATGTAGGGAAGCCATGAGCCGCACATTGGGAAGCAGAATGTAGGGAGCCAGCTCTACATCACCCATGGGTACCCCGAGTTTAGTGGCAACAAAGGAATGAGAAAAAGACAGATTAAGAAAGACAGTGGGACCAGGGGGCCATCACTTTATTACTTTGGTGGAGGCAGTAAAGGCCCCGAGCTCTGACCATCCACACTATTTATTGATTACAATCACTTTGATCTATAGGGTGGGGTGGAGTGATGGTGGAGTGAATCAGTGAGCTGGAACTGGTGTATCATCCTAAGGATTGATAACGGTGGTTTGGGAGTTTCACAAAACAAGAACATGTGGTTATCTTTAACTTATTATCTATGTACAGTTGATGGAACACGGGCCTTTCAAGAGCCTGCAAGTCTGGCTATGTCATAGTGCTAAGAAGGGGTTTTATGTCCTTGAGCACAATGTTTATGGTAACAGAGCCTAGGTCACCCTGCACCAGAACATGAGGCATGAAGAGGCCTTCCTCCTCAGAGCCCCCCTGTGGCCTTCCACAGTTTGTTGTTCCTTGTTTATGTGTTACTCGTAACCAATTTATGTAGGCACTCTGTAAGTCCTTTCTAATTTGCTGTTTTTCCCAGCAGTGAGTAGAAAAATATGTCACCTCAGTCTCATTGAAAGGAAGGAATAATGTTTCATAGTTGTGGGAGTGGTTTGCTCTGACTTTACTGTCAAATGTGAAGGGGGACAAGGTACATGGCTTGGATCACTTCTAGGTGCTTACTTAATAAGCAGAGGGTAAGTCAAAGCTGACAATCATAGACTAAAGTCAAAAAGGTCTCGGGTGTTTGATGACATTATTCAAGTACTGATTGTTTGCTGTGTGGAGGCTTCACTAACTGAAATTATAGCTATGTGAGACACTGATTATCATCATTGTTTAAGCCAGTTTAGATGACGCTTCGTGAAAGTCAATACAAGCCTATTAGGATTAAATTATATTTATTTACATTATGCCTTTACCTTTACCTCTCGATTTATATTAAATAATTTTTATATTATCAAATGTTAAACTTCAAATTTAATTATATTTCTTATTTCTCATAATTGTTTAGACATACTTTTTCTTCCACATGGACTTGTTGCTTATTCCTTGACTTTCTGCTGAGATTCCACATTTCATTTGGCTAGTAAAGTTGTTCCTTAAGTGATTTTTTTAAATATGAAGAAATGCTTATAATTACTATACTCCTGAGAATTTATGCCACCTTTATATTTGAACCGATATTTATTGGAAAATTTCTGTTTTCATCAGCACTAGATATTCATTCACTGTCTTCTGGAACACCTTTGAGCTTCAAAGGTTCCTCAAATATAGCAACATCCCTCAAATAGATGCCACTTGAATTCTCATCCTCTTTCCTCTGTTCCAGTAGGACCTCCCATTTTCTGAAAGAAGAAGGAAATGTGCGTGAAAGTTCTAATTGGTGCTTATGTTAAGTAAGAGCTGACAGGTTAAGGATATTCACCAGGAACCTTTGGCATGTCTCCTTTTCTGCTTCCCACTTGCCTTAGTTACTTTCTCATTGGTTTACAGTGTGGCTACATTTTCTTTATCTTTAAGAATAATGAGCTCTGGGTGTTAATGGTCATTCTGTTTCTCATCTTTTGCTGTCTTCGAAGCAGGGAATTTCCAGTATACCAAACATTAGCATTTCATTTATTATTACTTTTTTACATTGGGGCTTCTACTTCTGTTAAAATTCCAGTTTGTTCTCCTAGGGCTGTACTTTGCATGACTTTTCAAGAAAGAATTATTGGTCAAGTTTCCAGGATTTTTGTATTCTGCATTTAGATTTTTTAATGAAAAAATTATATAGTGCTGTGTTGAGCTGTAAGAAGTAGTGCTTTGTCAATCCCAGAAAATCTCAGAAAACTGTTTTATTTACTTACTTATTAACAAATTGTCTTTTAACCTTGATTCTTTTTTAAAATCCTTTTTAACCTTTTATTTTGAGATCAGTTTACATTTGCAATAAATGCAAACATGGTTCAAAGAACTCCTTTATAATCTTCATTCAATTGTTAACATTTCTGAATCATCTGAGAGTAAGTTGCAGATGTAATGTTCCTTACTACTTCACAGGTCAGCATGTACTTCCTAAAGATGAGAACACTCCTCTGTACAACCACAGCACAGTCTCAACTTCAGGAAAATAACACTGACATTTTGGAATCTATCAAATCCGTAAAATCTATGGAAATTATAATGATTTTGCCATTAATGCCATTTATAGATTTGGATTCCATTCAAGACCACCTGTTGCATTTAGTTGTCTCCTCTCTTTAGTCTCTTTCAATCTGAAACAATATTTACTTTCATAATTTTGACATTTTTGAAAAGTACAAGTCAGTTATTTAGACTCTCCCTCAATTTGCATTTGTCTGATGTTTCCTCATGACTTTTACATTTATGCATAAGAAATGATTTGGTATTCTTCTCAGTATATTATATCAGAAGGCAACACAAAGTTAATTTGCCCTGTTACCGGTTTTTATTTAGGTAAAATGTAACCAATTGATTTAGATGGCATCTCCCAGGTATTGTAGTTTGCAAAGTTAATTTAAAAGTATGCTGTGTTTATTAATTAATAATGTATTGATGAATATTAATTGAGTATTTTTAGAGATATACTTTGAGACTATGTTAATATTCTGCTTCTCTTCAAACTTTTACCTACCAATTTTAGGATCCATTGATAATTTTTCGTCAATAATGATGATGATTGTCAAACGGTGATTTTCTTTTTAAAAAATTATTTTTAGCTTTATCAATGTATAATTAACATATAGGAATTGTACATATTTAAGGTGTGTACAACTTGATGTTTTAATATATGTACAAATTGTGAAATGATCACCATGACTAAGCTAATTAGCATATCCATCACCTCATGTAATGACCCTTTTAAAATTTTTTCTTGCTGTTTATTTCTTGCTTTTGTCAATTGTTAGATTTAGGAGAAAGTTGTTATTGAGATCTTGTTCTACCCTGCCATCTCAAATAACAATATCAGAATTTTGTAGAGACAAAAATGCTTTCTAAAATAACTATGCTTACTCTGTGGGAAAAGATGCATAATATTTGTAGTCGTGCTAAAGAGTATGCAGTAGATTTTGGTAGAAATATTTTGTTCATTTTCTCTAAAAAATGTGTGTAAATACTCAGCTGAAATGGCTGAGAAAATAGTAATTGTTCTTATCTTTTCTAGGTTTATTTCTTTTTATGTTTTTCAAAAAAGGGGAATCTTAAATACATCATGAATCTATTTTTTATGCTGGCTTTTTAGGATTATCTACTTCCTCATTTTTATTTTATATTATTAATGCCACAGTAACTTGAAACAGAAAGAAAATAACCTTGCACCATATATAAATTAACTAGAATTTTTAGATAATCATAGCCAGAATAACAAAATTTTGAGTGCTTAATATTTATCAGATACTATGTGTAGTGATTTGCCTATGTTATATCCTATAATCTTCACAAAACCTCTATAACTTGCAGGTGTCAATATTTCTATTCCTACCATGCATAACAAGGACTAGCAGGATGGGACCTTGTCTAGGGAATGCAAAGACAGTTTAATGGGTGAGTAATGATTTAACATTAAGATCACATGATTAAACCCAAACAAACAAAAAAATAAGCCTGGGTGCACTTTGAAGAGTATGAAAAAGTAGTGATTATCAGTAAATGAATAAAAACCTTTTTCCTACCAGCATTTCATAGGTATAAATAATGTGTTTGCCTCAGGTGGAGAATAGGTTAAGAAATCCAAAAATCTTCCTGTAAAACTGGGGGTGGCCCATGGGACTTTATGAAGAGGGAGTGCATATGAGTTGGTGAGGTTGAGAGGATTTTTTTCTTCCCATCACCAAGACCAAATTATGTTTTTCTTGGAGATCAGCCTAGGGGAAGGAACAAGCTTCTGACACTAATGAGATTTTATGTGAGTCTGGGAGAAGATGGAAATCAGCCTATGCAATGGCATTCTGGGAAAACTTGAAGGTTGTATGGAAAAATGAGTACATCTAAAAGATGCTTGGAAGCTCCCACAGGAAGGGAGCATCTGTGTTTGGGTGAAGCTAATGGGTCATGCAGCTCAGGCTTCTTCCTCACTATGTACTCTATACCCACAACATTTAATATTTGTGTTAATAATTTTTCGGGTTCATTAAAGTTCTTAATATAATGTTATATAAATTTATTCTATAAATCAGATGTTTTAAAGAATAGCAATTTATAAGTGATGAAAATATACCATACATTATTAATTCACAAAACTAATTACCTGGACAAATTCATGTAAATGAATGTATTCAGCAGAGTGTTATGTAACTATTAGTAAAAAGTACTTAACTGCTGCCTCTGCAAATGCCCCAGATCCCTACTTGAAATTCAGAAATTACCAATTCATTTTAAAAGGGTCTGTCTCTTTTTAATATGTTTGGCCCGTGCTGGCTGCCTGCATTACTTATGCATCTAGGAAAGCATATGCTTCTATACTGAGACGTTGCATTAGCCATGTTTCATGCTTCTGCAAACTTGATGCTTTAATATCTGCCCTGCATAGATATGCTGGATATTCCTTGTTTTGAACAACTTAATACTATGCCTGAGTCACCTACCCTTGGCCATTTTCCACCTCATCTTCCCTCCTCACCAACCCCACTTAATGGAGTCCTCCTCCTAGGGATTCCCTTTTCAAATACAAGCCAAATAATCCAGAACCTATACACCAGCCACATCATTTATCTGGCTGTCACTGGGCCACTACCTTCCTGCCCTGATTGCCCCAAGGTTAGGTACCAGACAACTAAAGATAGCCACCATGTCCTAGAGCCTGTTGAAATTATTCCGGCTAGCCAATATTAAACCTGCTTTCTCTGCCTCTCCAGTTTCTTCTTGCAGAACCCACAGAACAGGGTCGTGCTCATAGTCCTTGCTCACCTTCTGCCTCTTCCTGACTGGCTTTGGTGCGTCCCATTTGCCCTATACTCCCTCTCACTCCCCCATTTTGGTGGCATACCATGTCCTCCTGGGAACTGTGAGTAAAAAATGATCTTTTCAATAACGGTGTTTCTTGATCTATTGTCTTCAAGATACCTCACATTTTCTGTGAATACACTATATTTTAAAATAGCTATGTGATAGTTATTCCTGTAGACTCTCAGTCCTTTTTTATTTATTTTTGCATTCTGTGTCTCATTCACATTTTTCTGATATATTGTGGTGAAAGGTAGGACATGGAATACTCCATTTTTGGAAAATGTTCACATTTTGAGTTGAAAATTTCATTTAGAAAATTGGAAGATCACATGAACCTGTGAGGAATAGTACAATGACATCCATGAACCCACGGTCCGGTTTCCCTCAATGCTAACATTTGCAAAACTAGAGTACATGATTACGAACAGCATATTGACATTCATACAGTCCACGAGCTTACTTTCTTTTTGTGAAAGTGTAATTTTTTAATCATTACTCTAGATAAAAGCAGATATCCCAGTATGGAAGATAGGGTACTACCTGCAAAAGCAGTGACCTCCTTCCCCTCTCTTCTCATGACCACTTTGATAACAGATCAGATATATTTGTAATTAACATTTTTGGGTTTAGTATTTTAAGCAACATGCATTTCTGCAATTATAGCAACTGACATTGTTAGTATAAAATCATTGTACTTACTGAAACCTTAGCCTGAACATTTCTGCTTTACCGTCTAGATTATAAGGTCTTTACATTCCTGAATATTCAGTATATGATGTTATTAAAGCAGTTTTGGAATCTTTACCCCAGCAGTTAAAAATACGATGTCAGATAGTTATATACTACTTTCTCTTTGCTAGGTGTCATCTAGCAGGGTTTATGTATAAAAAACTTGTCATTATATATAAACTTCTTGTTGACTTTCCACAAGGTCCTACATGAGTTAGTTACTATTGACTTTCCACAAAACTCTACATGAGTTAGTTAGTATTATTTTTTCAAACTTTGAAGGTAAGTAAATTGAAGCAGACAGACATTAAGTAAATGTTTCCAAGGTTACGCTAGTATAGCTAGTACATGAAGAACCAGGATTTGAATCCAGGCAGTTTGGTTCCAGTGTCTGTGTTTGTAACAGTTATTCTAAATTGCCTTTCCCAACATAGGGAAGATTTTCATATTGTTACTCTGAACTAGCTACTCTTGTTTGCTTTCATTTAACTAATTAGTCCCCCCAACAATCCTAGACTATGCATATTTTATTATTATTATTAGCTTCATTCTATAGATGGCGAAGTGAGGCACAGAGAAGTTAAGTAACTAGGTTATAGCCCTGCAGCTGGCAAATGATACAGCAAGGATTTGAATACGGTTATTGTTTCTAGACTTCCTATGCTTAGCCATTGTTACAAATTAGTACTGGCATATCAGAGAGTGTCTAGCAGGCATGACTTTGGTATGAAAGGCTTCATGGTAAATTTGGATGATTAGAGATTCCCTAACCTGATTCCCTTTGGTCACCAGATAACAAGACAATCCTAAGTAAATTGTTAATTTTATTTGTACAGACTCTATTAAGAGTCCAAGATTAGCTTACATGTCATATCATATTCATTAACGAATAAGAGAGACTTGAACAATGCAGTTCCTCTGCATAGCCTTATTCTGAAATAAAGTTTGTGATGCAAGATTATTTCCATCTAGTAGGTCATTCTTTTGGGGTTATGTATATGGAAATTTAATGGTTATAGAACAATCTTTGCTTATAATCTTTAGAGGTATAATTTGGCATATGTTTGAGTTTAACTGATGGAATGCAAGATTCCTCATCATGCAGTGTGGAGTTTAGAGGGAGCTTCACCTACAATAGAGGAGACTGAAACATGCTATTTCTTCGTCTACACAGTTGGTTATATAACTATTGACAATTAGCCTAATAGGATTAAATGGTGAATATGTGTGTTGAACTACCATGTAGAAAGACTAAATTTTCAAAACTATATTCAGGCATATTTTAAATTAATATGTTGACATTGACTGGGAACCAGTTTCAACTTTAGATATTTGTCTCCACCTTCTCAATTTGCGACTTTTTAGGAAGTACCCTGAGATCTCGAATACATAATCTGATTGAATCTAAACATAGTGCTGCCCATGTTGCCTGGAATTCCAGGAGGAGAGAGAGAAGAGTCTAATATTAATCCTGTAACTCAAACTATACTCCGAGTTTAACATTCAAAACAAATTTCTCGGCCAGGTGTGGTGGCTCACTCCTGTAACCCCCAGCACTTTGGGAGATCGAGACGGGTGGATCACCTGAGACCAAGAGTTTAAGACCAGCCTAGCCAAAATGGCAAAATCCTGTCTCTATTAAGGATACTAAAATTAGCCAGGCATGGTTGCACATGCCTATAGTCTTAGATACTCGGGAGGCTGAGGCAGGAGAATTGCTTAAACCCTGGAAGTGGAGGCGGCAGTGAGTCGAGATCATGCTTCTGAATTCCAGCGTGAATGATAGAGTGAGACTGTGTTTCAAAAACAACAATAACAGCAACAGCAACAACAATGACAACAAATTTCACTTTCCTTAGGGACTTTGTTATCAGTATTGTACCCTTAGGTTTTGTTTCTTTTCCTTTTTGTTTACTCATTCATGCCACAGTTGACATTTTTGTTGTCACGGATTTAGGAAAATGGAAAGACTGTCCATTTTAGTAATTTTTTTTTCCTCTTTGGCTTGATGAAAGCTATAACAATATTAGGAATAATGCCAACATAAAAGCTGAAAATTCCTCATGTTGTCAGTTTTTGAAGAGTATTCACTAAAAATTAATTTTTCTTTGCTTTGTATGAAACAAACATAGGACTATCCACACTGATAATACAATACTTCCAAAATCTGTGATAATTGCCTTATTTTCTATACTGAATGACAAATAAAAAGCCATGCAAAGTATTTTTTCCCTGTGAGTTTCTGAATATCCATTTTCAAATACATTAAAAGTAGAAACTGAATGTATATGATTTTAGTGAGCTGAAAATAAATTTATAAATTTTGGCAGTCTGATGTACTTATAATAGTACTCAAAAGCTAGATCAAAGGTTTCTTTTTTAATATTATCTTTGAACAGAATTAGTTGTTAGCATTGTTTGATGTAAAGGAAACAGTATCTTTGTGAAAAGCAAATGAAGGTTGGTAGCTAACATTTTTTGCTCTTCAAAGTAAATAAGTATCTTGGGAAATATTCTGCTCTCAGAATGCTATAAAAATCAGATGGAGCCAGGTTTCAGGTAGTTATTTCCTTTGAATCCAATCTATAATCTCATTGCAGTTGCCTAGTTTTGCTATTTGTGTTTTTAGCCCTCTTTTGGTATTGATAGACAAAACATCAATAAAAATCTACACATCAAAAGCTAGACCTACTTGTAATGTGGCTTACAGTTATTACTCCTCATCCAAAGGAGTAATTGTACACTTCCCTACAAATCTGAATAGTGTATGTTTAATTTAGCAATTGATAGTAATTTAATTGAAATGTTTTCTTAGACACACTGTTTGTCCAAAGATTTTATATTACATCTATACTGCAAATTTTACACTTTAATTCTCACTTATATATCATATTTATTCCAATAAAATTATTTTTCAATTAGATGCTTAATGTGTTCTATTCATTTTCATTTAAATTAAGAAAATAAAAGAACCAACTATTCAGAAATTTTCTAGCTGCTACACTAGAACTCTATATGCCAGGCATATCTTTTGAAGTTAATGAGCTCCTACATATTAGTAGTTAGTTAAATTTTTTTCATGACTGGAATATTTTGCATAGCACTGAAAATGCCATTAAGCCACTTAGTGCTTTAAATGGAGTCATCCTAACAGATGCCTTTCAAAATATTAAAACAATTTCCCTGCTTTTATAAAAGCCTGAGTGGGGGAGCACAATTGAATTGAGTTGTTCCAGTCATTTTAAAAGTCAATGAACGTGGATCATTTTGGCAGACAGGATAGCTTGAACTGATGCAAAATAAATTCCTGTTACTTGAAGACAAGATGTTTGGTAAGTATGAGAGAAATCCTTTGTCCTAGATAAAAAGAAAGCTATATCTACCATTGAAAGTATGCTTTCCATTTAGTTTCTTTCAAAAAGGGATAAATGGATTTAAATAGCCCAAAGTATTGAATACTTTTAGAGAAGACTGCAGAGAACATGCTGATCTAATTAGCAAAATTGCATGCTTTTTATATGCTGGTTTCCTTTTTATTAGCCAATTGAAAATAACATATTATCAAAAGGAAACCCACTTTTCTTTTTTATGTAGCACTCTTGTCCTGTGTTAACTGGTTCTACTATTGCAGTGCTATAGTACGCTTTTTGAATATGGACCAGTCCCTTAATTCTTTGCTCCAATTCACTTCTCTGGATAAACGAGATAACACTCCACCTTACAATTTAGTAAATTACTACTCTGAGAGACTGAATGCCACCCTAGAGCATTAAACCACAAAGACTTAATGCATTTTCCAAGAACCAGCTGAGAGATATTTGCACACTGGAACCGTCAGGCAAGCTGAGAAAAAGATAACTAAATGAAAGTGTTCATAAAGCACTTAGTAATGTAAAGTATCAGGATGCTTTTATGCAGGGTTGAATGATACACTCAGAATCTGCGGTAATTTTACTTAAACAGAAATTTCTAAACAGTTATCTAAACCCATTTCATTTTGACCCCTTGTTTTGGGACACTGCTCAGTACTGTTGATGAGCCATCTATATCATGAGCTCTGCAGGTCTACTGCAAGTCATGCTGATCAGATTTAAATGGTCCCTGGTGATCAGATTTAACTGGTTTTGCTTATTTTTTTTTTCTCCAGACAAGTCCATTTCAAAATTTCCACAGTTAACTGTACTAAAACTCTTACTTTCTTCCCAAATAATGCTTATCAGAAAATGAGCTCATTTTCTGCATTTCTGAGCTTGCAGACATTAGTGATAACCTGTTTCAAGTATCCTTTTTATTATATAAAACTATTTGTAGGTTCTCACACAGACTTTACTTCATTTCTGTCTATAAAGCATTCTGACTTCTTTTAAAGACAAACTCCTCCTCTCTTGGCCTTGCCCCCTCTGGTCTTCATTAAGTCTTTATTCCACCCAGTATCTACTTTTCACAAAATTTGACATTCTTTACAATGTCTCTCTTATGAATTTTTCTCTTCTGAGTTTAATACCCTTATCAGACCATTCCTAAAATAATACTTATCATTCTGACTATTCTTCTTAATGCATTGGTAGAGTTACTGTCTCCACTATGTCACCAGAAAATAAACAGGCAAACAATCAGTATGGAAGTTGAATATCAGGTTTTAGATATGTATATAATCCCAATAGTGACTTAGTCTGATCCATAGATGTTATTCTTCTCATTTAAATCACATTAAGCTAAGACAAATTCCCATTATTGGATCTTATTAGTCAGAAGTTATTGAATAGATAAACAAATGAATCATTGTAAAATAAACAGGGCTTAATGTCATAAGATCTGATCTTGTGTTGGGACCATATCAAGGGAGAAACTTTTGGCAAATGTTCAAAGCCAGAGGAAGGGAGGTGCAGAGAGGATTTTGTGTGCTTTTTGTTTTTGTTTTTTTGTTTTCAGTTTATCGTATTTTGTGATGTAACTTGCTTATGATGTAGCAGAGAAACTGGGTAGATTCATTTCTCTATCATTGCAAAAATTGTTAAGTATCGCTATATAAGTCTCCTAGCAGACCTATACAAGACCTATTCCAAGTACAAGGTGCTTCTTGGAAAAGATCTGGGATCATGTATTGAAGAGCCTATGGTTCAGATAAGCTCCACTCAAATACTAGTTTCAGAACAACTTTGCCTCAAATGCAAACAGATCCTTGGAAAGTCTCTACTCCTCCTAATGTTAGGCAGTGGAAATCCAAGGGCAGAAAGAGGAACTCCAAGACTCACCCATTTTGATAGACTGATTAAAAAAAATAGCCCCAAAATCTTTACCTCTTCCTCTATCTAAACACCTTTTCATATGGCCTTGCAGATATGCTAATCAAGAGGTAGAATCCATTACCCAACTCTGAACTAGTGATTTCTTTGACCAACAGAATTTGTCAGAAGTGATGATGTACTTGCTATGGACTAGCCTCAACATGCCTTGCACATTCTTGCTCATTCTCAAAATCCTGCCACTGCCATGTGAACAACTCCAGCTGGCCAGAGCCATTCTTGCCAAGCCTGTAGACTATGAATTTGGTGGATGATTCTCATATTTAATGAATGTGTTTATGAAACTCAGTGGTATTATCTCTAAAATTGCCTTAATAATGATCTCAAAAAATTTCTCTGATTTTTAAGTATAATATAAGAAGTATAAAATAAGTATAAGCATCTGCCACTTAGTGGCTGTTATAATAGTTATTTTCCCTTTTGCCTCTGAACATTTTACTTTTCTACACTTTTATTCAATTCTGCTAAACTCAGAAAAATTTATATTAAATTTTATTGCCTGGATCGGGATAAGTCCTGAGATTTCAGAGGTAAATAATATGTAAAACTCATGCTTTAGAATCTTACCATCTTTAATGTAAACTACTAATTAGGACACTGTATTGGCTACATCACCAGTGATCTCTCAATTTCATTGCCAAGTATATTCTCTTTGTTGTCATTAAGTTATTTTATTTAAAAACAAATTTCACCCTATACCTTCTCTCTTTAATAATAATAATACTATTACTATAACTAAAAAAACCAATACTGATCTCTTATTTGTTCCATATTTCCAGAGATTAGTCTCCAGATTTCTTAGAGCACACAAGGAAGGTCTTTTCCAATTTTCTAACCTACTACTTTCTCGAAACTTTGGGTTTTTTTTATCAGTAAAACAAACATAAAATATTCTCCTTATGTTTGATAATTAAATGCTATAAAACATATAATTCAATTGAGTGTCTTCCATAAGTGTTCAATGAATGATGGCTATTTATACTGCTTCCATTGTAATATTGTTATGTTTATGTAGTTACTTATTTTACCATCACTGGTATTAGTACACTTTGGCTATTTTTATTCTCTACTACTTGTTAACAATGTCTTCCTTTTCTGATAAAAGTGAACTTGCCATAATCTTGACAAATTAGGCTATTTATTTTAAAAGAATTTTCATGATATTTCTTCTGAATTCTTTTTCCAATCCTCTTTTTGTGTTATTATTTTTATTCATCTTCAAGTCAGTTCAAATATTACTTCCTCCAAAATGAGAAGAGATTCTCATTCTGGAGGCAGAGCTGGATATTCTAATATTTAGGACCCCACAGTGTTTTCCCTTCTATCTCTATGATGTCGTTTATGAAGCTCTATTGTAATTTATTTATGTTCATATATTAATGTGTGTATATTTTAAGGGTATATACTTTTTCTCAATAATTTTATTTTCCCATTTTTTACAATGTAATATTTGCGCAACAAATATTGTAAGAATAATTAAGAACATTTGAGAATTATTCTTTAAAATGCACCAATATTCCCTGCTAGTATTGAAGTTTGTTGTTGTTGTTTTTTGCTACTTTTCCCTAATTGTACATTGCATTTCCACAACTCTGTTACTCTTAGGTCTTTTCCACGTTAAGGAGAAATATGCTCATTAAATAATTTCAAGATTCTGTAATATTTCTACTTTCTCATTGTTCAAACAAAAAGCATACACAGTCCAGTTAGGAATAATTTTATTTACATTTTACGAGCTTAAAGTGACATATTAAATTTGTTTCTTTAAAATTATTTTTGTCTTTTTTCTTAATGGGAAATAATTTATTGCTATAATTATAAAATTTCCATATTTTTTTTTTTTTTGAGACGGAGTTTCGCTCTTGTTACCCAGGCTGGAGTGCAATGGCGCGATCTCGGCTCACCGCAACCTCCGCCTCCTGGGTTCAGGCAATTCTCCTGCCTCAGCCTCCTGAGTAGCTGGGACTACAGGCACGTGCCACCATGCCAGCTAATTTTTTGTATTTTTAGTAGAGACGGGGTTTCACCATGTTGACCAGGATGGTCTTGATCTCTTGACCTCGTGATCCACCCGCCTCAGCCTCCCAAAGTGCTGGGATTACAGGCTTGAGCCACCGCACCTGGCCAAATTTCCATATTTTTAATGAAAAGTATAAATACATATGTTTCTATAAGTGGAGAATTTTACTGAAATAAATATCTGGTTTGATTTTAAGAGTTTTTTAGTAGGCTTTAACCAACATAGGTTTAGTATTTCTTTCAGCTTGACTAAACTTTAGACAATTCTTCCAACTATAAACTCCTTAAAAAAAGGTGCAATTTTGTTCTTTGCAGCATTTGACATAGCATAGAAAAAGAAAGTTTTTGATTTTTAATTCACACTGTGGGTATATTAGTTTCCTATTGCTGCTGTAACAAATTCTGACAAAGTTATTGGTTTAACACAATACAAATTTATTCTCTTACACTTCTGTAGAATAGAAGTCTACAATCAGATTTATTGAACTAAAGTCAAGGAGTTGGCATGGATGGTTACTGCCAGAAAATCTGAAGGGAAAATCTGCTTTTTAACATTAGACTGGTTTTATTTTTGTTTGCCCCATTAAGAAGTGGGCAAAGAACATGAACAGACACTTCTCAAAAAGAAGACATACATGCAGCCAGCAAGCATATGAAAAAATATTAAACCTCACTAATTATTAGAGAAATGCAAATCAAAATTACAATAAAATACCATCTCACACTAAGCAGAATGGATATTATCGAAAAAGTAAAAAAATAACAGGCACTGGAGAGGTAGTGGAGAAAAGGGAACACTTATATACACTGCTGGTGGGAATGTAAGTTAGTTCAGCTGCTATGGAAAGCAGTTTTACACAAAGCAGAATTATCATTTGACACAGCAACCCCATTATTGGGTATATACCTAAAGAAAAATAAGTCGTTCTACCATAAAAGGAGAATATTTTTCCTTCACTTGCCAGCTTCTGGAGATGCATTCTTTACATTCCTTGACTCATGGTCTCTTCCTCCATCTTCAAACACAGTAGCATAGCATCTTCAAATCTTAATCTCTTTCCATCATTACATGACTTTGTCCTCTCTGATGTCCTGCTTCCCTATTATAAGATTTTTGTGACTACATTGGACTCACCTGGACAATCTAGCATAATCTCTCCATCTCAAGATCCTTAATTCGATTACATCTGTAAAGTCCCTTTACCCTGTAAGCTAACATTCACAGGTTTAGACATTAGGATGTGGATATCTAGATGAACATTATTCAACCTAACACAGTGGGTTAAACAGTCCTTAACACTATACAAATAAACTCAAATCTGAAAACTATTTCATACCTAATTTACCAAAAGGATTAACTTTAACATATATTTTCTGAGTACTTCCGAAAAAATTCATTATATAAATGAGAAGACCAATGAGTAGTATTAAGAATTCAAACTTTGCTTTGCATATTAGTTAAACATTTATTTCTGTTTGTAACTAAAAGACAAATGCACAGATGCAAGTTCTTTCATGTTACCTTGAATTTTGCAATTTGGAAAATTAACTTCTATGTTATTTAACAACTAGGGCTTGTACGACTTTTAGGATAAGACCACTTTCTTTTTACATGACATTGTTTAGAAATATTGATAAAAGTAGTAATCAAATTGTATATTACAGTAATATTTTTAGTTGTTTCCATATTAATGCTTGCTAAGTATAGTAACATTATTATAATAGAGATTGGGCTTGACAGAGCTCAGCAATTGTGTTATAATTAAATGCACAACTTCTTGCTTTTCTACATGCCAAAGGGAATCAAATCTTTCTAAATGAAAAGAGAATTGCAGATCGGTATTTTATAATGTAAGCTTAGTACTGTTAGTCCTGTATGACAACATTTCAGTGGCTCCCAATCTACCTCAGAATAAAAAGGCAAATTCCTTAAAATGGCTTTCCAGGGTTTCTGTGATCTGTGCATTAGCTGGTCCAAGCCACAGCACTCTCTTGTTCTTTCACCTATGTGTCAGGTATGTTCCTGCCTTGGGACATTTGATCTTGCTGTCTCTGCAAGATCATTCTTTTCCCAGATAGCTTCATGGCTCACTGATTCTTCACCATCAAATCTTTGTCAAAAAGTCATTTTCTTCATGAGATCTTCTCAGACCAGACCACAATATTTAAAAATTTATCCTTATAATTTCATATATCTGTTAGTTCCTACTTATTGCCAAGAAATATTGCATTATATAATTATACCACAATTTAATTATTCATTCTTCTGTTGATGAAGTTACAGGGTATTTCCAACTTAAAATTACTTATCATAAAGCTGCTAAAAACACATTTGTGAAATCTTTTTGTAGACATAGGTTTTAAATTCTTTTATGTAAATACCTATACCAATTAGGATTCTCCAGAGAGACAGATCTAACATGATATGTATGTATATGTGTGTGTGTGTGTGTGTGTGTGTGTGTGTGTATGTGTGTGCGTGAGAGAGAGAGAGAGAGAGAGATTTTAGGGAATTGGTGAATTGGTTCTTGACTTGTGGAGGTTAGGTAAGTTCAAAATGGATTTTAGTTTAGGCCAGAAGGCTACAGACACAGGAAAGAGATGCAGTTGGGGACCCAGGGGAGTCTGCTGGAAAAATTCCTTCTTGCCCAGGGAATTTCAGTCTTTGTTCTTTGTTCTATTAACATATTCAAGTGATCGGAGGAGGCCGACTCACATTATGGAGGATGATAGACTTTACTTATAGTCCACTGATTTAAATGTTAATCTCTTCCAAAAAAAAACACCTCAACAGAAATATCGAGGATGTTTGATCAAAAGTCTGGGCACTGTGGTCCAGCCAAATCAACACACAAAATTAACCATCACAAGAAGTTTTATTTTTTTCTTCCCAATATTTATAACTCTTATTTTACTTTTTTGTTATTTAATCACATTAGGCAGGCTATCAGCCTAATACTGAAGGGAAGAAGTAAAATCAGACATCTATGCACCCTTTCTATCTTAGAGGGAAAATAGTCAGTATTTTACATTGCATATTACATTAGCGATACATTTTTATAGATATCCTTTATCGTATTATGAACGTTATCTTATATTCCTAACTTACTGAGACTCTTTTTTATAAGCAATGGATGTTAAATTTTGCCAAATGCCTTTTTTTCCATCTAGTGAGATGATGATATAATTTTTCTTTATTCTTTGAATGTGTAAATTGCATTGATTGTTTTAAACATTAAAACAACTTTGCATACCTGAGATAAACTTCAGTTGGACATGAGGTACTATATTTTTCATGTGTTACTAAACTTTCTGTCTTCACAGATGTAACATCTATGTTCATATAGTACATTGCTTTGCAACTTTATTATTATTATTTTATTGTAATGTCTGGAATTGGGCAATATGTTTTCCCCTCCTTTATTTTTCCAGGGTGAGTCATTTGTGATCCTGTGCAACCCTCATAATTCCCCTCTTTTGGTGAAGGAACTGAGCCAAGATGGGCACATTGGCGTCTCCTCCATAGACATATGAAATTGAGCCTTGCCAGGCTCTTCAGTAAGTGCTGGGAACTTCAAGAATCTTGGTTTGAACCACTGGGACATCCACCCATCAGAAATGTTGATATGTAGCTCATATTTGTGGTCAGTGACCCCAAAGAATGGAGAAAGTGAAACAGAGCCTCCCAGAATGCTTTCTAGTTTGAAGATTCAGTTCCTCCTGAGGAACTGTCCTTTCTCTCCTCAAGGTTCAGTTTTCCCTGAAACTAACTGTACTTTATCTTCTGGTTTCATAAAATTTCCCTAAAGTTTATAATAAACCCTCATTTTGGGGGAAGAAAAATATGTAATAAATTAGTTTTTACTAGCTGCTACCAGGAAAGGCTAATTTAAGACAAGTTGTATTCTAATGCAAGATATTTAATTGTCACACATGTATCTTTTTATATGTAGTTCAGGTTATGAGAGAAACTATTTGTTAAAAACATTTTAGGATTTTTTATTGTTGTCAAAATCTCAACTACAATTATTGCATGACCACTCATACTATATGAATCTGTGATTGTCATTTATATATTTGTTTATATGTCTTTTTTAAAGTTTGATTTGAAATTTGCAAAAATAATTTAGAGGTATAAGAAAATCTGGGAGGAAGGAATCAGAAATAGTGAGGCTGACAACCATTCTAGCAGCTTGCACAAATTTATTAATATTCCGTTTCTTTAATCAAATAGCTGACTAATATGGAATGATTAGAAAAGCCAGTTAAATTTTATTCACATCACTATATTATGTCAGAGTATGCTTTATTATATGATATATATAAATTCAGTGTGTAACCTTTGTATTTCATAAGTATATTTTTATCCCTAATGGAATCTTGTAACAAAATTCTTTAAGGTGCTGTGAGACTTCTGGGTACTCAGATGGCTTTAGATTTAAATTAACTTAGGAATTGATTTCCACTTCAAGCAGTGTTTTACTAAATACAAAAATATAGATTGGACTACTTCCTCAAGAAAGAATCTTCAAATTGATAGGTCTTTTACCCTTGAACATTGTTTCAGCTTACACTGTTTATACATGGAAAGCTCCAGGGCACCTAATTTAGTGGCAAATGCAAATACACAGACCTCTAAGGTAATTTCTTTCCATCTAGCAGGCAAGTAGTAAAAACTCTCTCTTACTCTAGCGGCTGTTTTCCACTGTCAGTATTGAAGTGGGTAAGGATTCATAAAAGAAGAGAGATTTTCTCTTTCACGTACTAGGAGAACACTCTGAAAGAAGAGTTAAAAAACAAAAACCTGAATTTGAGGTATTTATATCTGTGAATTTTGGTGGGTTTATTTACATGGGATCATTTTTAACTTATGATTTTATAAGTAATGATATTATCAGCATTGATTCAGTAGAAACCTTATTCTAGATCTATTCCTTTTAATATTCTGTATGCTCTTTCTAATTTTATATTCTTAATGGCATTAATGGCCTCTGTTACTGTTAAGAAAAATTGGACTGATTAGTTTTGGTGATAAAGGAAAAACTCTCTGGAGATTTTCTTTTAAACTATCTTTGTAAGCTAATATTTCTTATGCTTAATGTTTCAAAAATTCTACCTATTGGCATAAAATATGTGTAAAATAATTGTCAATTTTCTTTTCAGGATTTACTTTTTAAAAAAACTGGATTGATGAAAAGTTTTCCAATGGACATTTGCGTAAAGAAATTTAATTCATTTTCACTATTGAATTTCGATAAACACTGAATATTATTTTCAAACTCTTTTAGATTTTCCTTAAAATTCTTCCTCACGTCTATTTGAGCTCATTCTTTTAGAAGTCAGTTTGGGAGAGGGGCCAGTTAATGGGAGTTTGGCTAGAGGGGCTCTGGGGATTCAGGACGTTGATTCTTCTTATTTCAAAGTCAAGCAAAATGTCTGCTGTCTTATATGTTCAAAATAGAATGAGAGATGGATGGTTGTTATACTTTTTTTTTTTTTTTGACAGAGTCTCGCTCTGTTGCCCAGGCTGGAGTACAGTGGCTCCATCTCGGTTCACTGCAACCTCCACCTCCCAGGTTTCAGTGGTTCTCCTGCCTCAGCCTCCTGAGTAGCTGGGATTACAGGCGCATGCCACCAAGCCTGGCTAATTTTTGTATTTTTAGTAGAGATGGGGGTTTCACCAAGTTGGTCAGGATGTTTTGAACTCCTGACCTCATGATCCACCCATCTCAGCTTCCCAAAGTGCTGGGATTGCAGGCATGAGACACCGTGCCCGGCTGGTTGCTTGTACTCAGGCACCAAAGTGACTGCTTCACATCCATTAAAGAAAAAGACCCTAGCCTCTATTTATCATAGAGGGTGTTACTTGGAATGTCTCTGGTTGTGGAATCTCTGGGAATCCTAGAGACTCATAAGACAAAGCTTGTGAAGGGACCTTTGGGAAAAGGGAAATGCAATGGAACAATGTCAGAGGATTGTAATTGCAGGAAGACACATACATGCTCTTTATTTGAACCCTGGTTCATTTTATATCTGGAATGATGATTCTGCCCAGGTTTCTACTTCAGCCTCCATGACAAAAGAAATGTGAGCTTCCCAAATTGTCAGAAAACAAAAATTTCATATATAGCAATTATTAAATTTCTTTTATTAGGTAAATCTATCCTTAAAAGAAGTCCTAAATAGATTTTACCTGTAAAAAGTATAGATTTCAGTTATTTGCAGACCACATAAATATTCCATTGCAGTTTGTTTATTTTTTGATAAACACTTTATTTTTAATTGAGTTTAGACTTAGAAAAGTTGCAAATGGTGTAAAGAGAGGTTCTATTTACTGCTCATCTATAATCCATTAATGTTAACATTATATAACTGTAGTACAATTATCCCTTCAGGAAATTAACTAACATCTCTTATTCAGATTTTATCAGTTCTCCCACTAATGTCTCCCCCTGCCCCCCCCCCCCCCGATTTCAGGAGCCTGTCTAGGATCCTGTGTTGCCTTTAGTTACTATTTCTCATTAGCCTCCTCTAATTTTCAGTAGTTCCTCAGTGTTTCTTTTTCTTTCACAATCTTTCCACTTTTGGAGAATTATCAATTATTTTGTAGAATGTTCCTTAATTTTGATTTGTCTGATATTTTCTTGTGATTAGAATAAGAAGAGTTTATGCAGTTTAGGCAAGAATACCACAAAAATAATGTACATCCTGTTAGGTGGATCTTATCAGTTTATGAGGTTGATGTATCTCATTACTTGGGATATTAACCTTGTCCAATTGGTTATGTTAGTCTGGGGGTTCTCAACTATAAACTACTAAATTAACCTGTGTAGTAAAGAAAGATATCTTGAGGGAGAGTCTTTGAGACTATTCAATCATACTTCTCTACCAACTTCTACCTAATTTTAACATCTGTAGGTGAATCTGTGAATTAAAACCCAATATTATCAGTATTTTATTGATTAAATTGTTTAAGCTTTGGCCTATTGTGAAATCCTTCAGAATTTATCAAAAGAACACAAATTACCCCTGTGTTCTTTCAACAAATCCTCTTTTTTAAAAATTATCTTTTTACTTTTTGGTAGCCTACTTGTTCTGGGCTCATTTTGTGTCTTCCCTCTCCCGGTCCTAGAATTAATAATTTCTCCAAAGTAGCATGCCTCCTGCTGTTGGAGAATGATGTTTAGAAACCAATATCTGGTCACTAAGTGTTCTCACTCACGACTGGAGTGTCATTGCTGCTGAGTACCCTCACTATGCAGAAATAGAAAATCTATGATGTATACTAATCCTTACATATGCAGACATTTGCATCTATCTCTATTATCTATCTATCCATCCATCCATCTATTTACCTACCTACCTATCTTTCTAATCATCTGTGTGTACATTAAATACCATGAGTTGATACTAATATCCATGATACAATTCAATAGAATTCATTTTAATCGTCCTCTCTCCATATTAGTGAAAATATGGAAGATAGTCTGAACTCAGGAATGGCAAATATGTTTTTGTTCTGAGCAATTATATAAATTTAACTTACTCTTTTTATGTTTTTCCTGGAGGAGATGTTGGTGCAGAAAAGATTGAGAGTTGGAAATCCGTTTTTGAACATTGGCATGTTTCATGTTAGCTGCCTGTTAGAGGCCAAGCAGAGTTGTTAGGCAGGGAGTAGGCTATTAATCAAATTCTCAGGGGAGGCATTAAGGCTGCAGACAAATTTTGGAATTTGCAGCATATAAAGGGTACTAGTTATAGGAATAGATGGCATCACTTAGGAAGGAAGGGCTGATAGAGAACAACAACAACAAAATGTAGATTAGGTCCTTGGCAACCCAATTTAAGGACTAGGGAGAGTAAGAAGACAAAATTTAAAAAAAATTGCTGATAAGGAATTGCCATTGAAGTAGGGATGAAATAAAGTATTTCTGATGTACCAGAGTAAAAAAAAAAAAAAAGCCTTTCAAGAGGATATTGTTAGTCTTTTGTGAAATGCAGCTGAAATGCCCAGCAAAATGAAGATCGAGAAAAGACCACTAGATTTAATCAGATGATGTTCACTGACTAAGAAAATACACTGCAGAGCTGATTCCAGTTT
The DNA here is from genome assembly GCF_009761245.1 of Sapajus apella. NCBI lineage: Eukaryota > Metazoa > Chordata > Mammalia > Primates > Cebidae > Sapajus > Sapajus apella. Next base: position 6,718,431 of record NW_022437018.1, read on the forward strand.
ACTTTTTCCTCTTTATTCTACCATTCTGATGGCTTGCTTTTTGCAAAATTATTATATCTTCATATTTTCTCTTTTAACATACTTTCTCTCCCATTATGGTTTCCAGGATGTTCAGGGACATGCTGGTAAGAAACCAACAGTCATAGCTCACTGTGATGAGAGGTTTGGCTTTGTGAAATATATCATCTACTTTTGACACATATGTGCGTTCTAAAACTTTGCAAGTCATGTGTCTGCTCTTGAATATGTCCATGAACCAGGCCCAATTTTCCTGCATTGGACAGCCCTTTCTTTATAGATTTTACTTTATACTTGTTTCTATTTCATACTTTCACTAAAATTCAGTTCCTTTTCTATTTATTTTTCTTTTCTCTCTTTTTTTTTTAAACTTTGTATTTCAAAGAGAAAAGAATGATAGAGACATCTTTCATTTATTGTGTCTTTAACCACTTGAAATACAGTCATATTAAAACACAAATCTCTTTTGTTTTGTTCCTTATTGTAATATATTAGCAGAAACAAGACTTGGAACTTAGAAGTAAAGCTCAAAAAATATTCATTAAATAAATGAAATGATACTTTACTAAAAGTTCAGTTATTTTTCAATCACATTTTAAAATTCTATGATCTCTATTCTTTTTTTCTAGATGTGATACACCCTTAAATATATGGAGTTATTAATATTCTTTAATTTTTAAAACTTCTGTTGGTTCTATAAAATCTTTTACTTGGGTGCTGATTTTTCTGTTTCATTTTGGTACATTTCTTTCAGTGTCTTGGTTGTCTTCAAATGTTTGGTGGCTGAAGGCTATCTGCTAACTTTCACATTTGAGTTGTCCTAATCATCTATCTCTTTTGTTTATTGTATCCTATCTAGAGATTATGAGATAGAAGAAGATGTAATATTTGGATGGATTTTCTGGTTGCTTTTCTCCTGAAATATTTGTGTGATAGCCTATCCAAGCCATCTATAAATCCTCCATCTCTTCAGTAACAGAGCCAATATTTGATTATTTAATCTAAAAGCAAATACCCTTGCTTCCATTTAACCCAAATAAAGAATGTAGTAGCAGTCAACACTACACATTGATCTGACTTGATTAATTAATCAGTTTGCATGAAGCTTTATTGAACTGCTTTGAATTTTGTGCTCTGTTCTGTAAGTGAAATTTCTACACTCTATGCTTTCTCTATCTTCCAGATGGATATTATACATTTTCTTATAGGTATTAATATCAAGTAGAAATAGTGTTTTATAGCTAGTTACAAATACCAGAAACAACAGTGGCCTAAATAGAGATTGGAAACCTCTCACAGAGTCCAGTGTCCAGTAATAATAAGCATTGGGATTTCATGTTTTCATTTGCAGTCTCTTCCCATCTTTTTGTTTGTTTGTTTTTTGAGATAGAGTCTTGCTCTCTTGCCCAAGCTGGAGTGCAGTGGCACAGCCTCAGCTCACTGCAACCTCTGCCTCCTGAGTTCAAGCTATTCTGCCTCAGGCTCCTGAGTAGCTGGGATTACAGGTGTGTGCCACCACTCCTGGTTATTTTGTATTTTTATAGAGACAGGGTTTCATCACATTGGCCAGGCTGGTCTCAAACTCCTGACCTCAAGAGATCCACCCGCCTCGGCCTCCCAAAGTGCTGGGATTACAGGCATAAGCTGCTGTGCCTGGCCTCCTCCAATCTTTCTGTTCCACTATACGATAGTTGCCGCTTTTTCATTGTTTTACTCTTTGCAGTTTCAATTATTTACGATCAATCATTGTATGAAAGCATTAAACTGAAAATTCCAAAAATAATTCATAATTTTAAAGAGCATGCCATTCTGAATAGCAGGATGAAATCTCACACTATCTCCCTCCATCGCACCCATGGTGCGAATTATAGCTTTGTCAAGGGTATCCATGTTGCACAGTCTATCCATTAATCACCTAGTAAGTGTCTTGGTTACCAGATTGACTAGCATGGTATCACAGTATTTGTGTTCAATAGCTCTTATTCTTAAAAGTGGCCCTATGTCTCAGGAGTAGTGATGTTGGCATATCATTACAATTGTTCTATTTTATTACTAGCTATTGTTGTTAATCTCTTACTGTGCTTCATTTATAAATTGAACTTTTCATGGGTATGAATGAATAGAAAAAAAATCATAGTACAGGCAAACCTCATGTTACTGTGCTTCACTTTATTGTACTTCTCATATATTGCATTTTTTTTTTTTTGCAAATATAGGTTTGTGACAACACTGCACCCAGCAAGTCTTTCAGTGCCATTTTTTCCAACAGCATGTGCTAAATTTGTGTCTTTGAGTCACATTTTATTAATTATCACAATATTTCAAACTTTTTCATTATTATTATATCTTTTGCAGTGATGTGATTGGTGACCTTTGATGTTACAATTGTACTTGTTTTGGGGCACCAGGAAACTTTCCCAAATAAGATGGTGAACTTAATTAATGTTATGTGTTCTGACTGCTTCACCAGCTAGTCATTCCTCTTTCTCTCTCCCTCTGCTCAGGTCTCCCTATTACTTGAGATACAATATTTAAATTAGGTCAATTAATAACCCTGCAATGGTCTCTAAATATTCAAATGAAAGGAAGAGTCACATGCCTGTCGCTTTCAATTAAAAGCTGGAAATTGTTAAGCTTAGTGAAGAAGGCATATCAAAAGCTGAGACAAGCCAAAAACTGGATCTTTTGTGCCAGTTAACCAAACTGTGAATGCGAAGGAAAAGCTCTTGAAGAAAATTAAAAGTGCTACTCCAGTAAATGCATGAATGATTGCTAATTACAAATACAAAACAGCCTCATTGCTGAGATGGGGAAAATCTTAGTGGTCTTGATAGAAGATAAAACCAGCGACTATATTCCCTTAAACCAAAGCCTAATCCAGAGCAAGGTCCGAACTCTTTTTCATTTTGTGCAGGCTTAGAGAGGTGAAGAAGCTGCAGAAGAAAAGTTGAAGCTAGCAGAGGTGAGTTCATGAGGTTTAAGGAAAAATCCATCTCTATAATATGAAAGTACAAGCTGAGGCAGCAAGTTTTCTTATAGAAGCTGCAGCAAGTTATCCAGAAAATCTGGCTAAGGTAATTAATGAAGATGTCTGCAATAAACAGTAAATTTTAAATATAGACAAAGCCTTCTATTGGAAGATGATGCCATCTTTTAAATGAGAGAGAGAAGTCATAGCTAGACAGAAGTCATATTTAGATATAAGTTAATGCCTCCCTTCAAAGCTTCAAAAGACATGCTGATTCTCTTATTAGGGGCTAATGCAACTGGTAAATTTGAGTTGAAGCCAGTGCTCATTTGCCATTCCAAAAATCCTAGGATCCTGAAAAATTATACTAAATCTGCTATGCCTTTGCTCTATAAGTGAAACAGCAAAGCCCGGATGACAACACAGCTATTTACAGCATGGTTTGCTGAATATTTTTAGTCTACTATTGAGATCTACTGCTCAGAAAAAATAATAATAATCCCTTTCAAAATATTACTGCTCATTGACAATGTACTTGGTCACCTAAGAGCTCTGATGGATTATACAAGGAGATGAATGTTGTTTTTATGCCTGCTAACACAACATTCATTCTGCAGCCTGTAGATGAAGGACTAATTTCAAATTTCAAGTTTTATTATTTAAGGAATACATTTTGCAAGGGTATAGATGCCATAGTTAGTGATTCCTATGATGCATCTGTACATTCATGATTCATGGGTGGTCAAAACAATAATATTCACAGGTATTTGGAAGAAGTTGCTTGCAACCTTCATGGGTGACTTTGAGGGATTTAAGACTTCAGTGAAGGAAGTAACTACAGATGTGGTGGAAATAGCATGAAAACTAAGCAGGGCCTAAAGATGTGACAGAATTGCTGCAAACTCATCATAAAACTTGAATGAATGAGGAGTAGCTTTTTATGAATAAGCAAAGAAAGTGGTTTCTTGAGATGAAATCTATGCCTGGTGAAGAAGTTATGAACTTTGTTAAAATGACAAAAGATTCAGAATATAACATAAACACATAAACTGATTTAATAAAGCAGTGGCAGAATTTGAAAAGATTGAGTTCAGTTTTGAACTAAGTTCTGCTGTGGGTAAAATGCTATCAAACAGCATCACATGCTACAGAGAAACATTTTGTGAAAGGAAGAGTCAATCCATGCAACAAGTTTCATTGTTGTCTTATTCTGAGAAATTACTACAGCCACACCAATATTCTGCAACCATTACTGTGATCAATCATCGGTCAACAACATCAAAGCAAGATCTTCCACCAGTAAGAAGATCACGACTAGCTGAAGGCTCAGATGATCACTAGCATTTTTTAATAATAAAGCATTTTATTATAAATTAGGGTATGCACATTGGGTTTTTAGACATAATGTTATTGCATGCTAAGTAGACCACAGTATAGTGTAAACATAACTTTAAGAGGATTGGGAAAGTTAAAAATTCATGTGACTCTCTTTATTACAATATTTGCTCTATTGCAGTGGTGTAGAGCTAAATCTACAGTATTTCTGAGGTGTGCCTATATATATAGGGTTCAGTACTATCCATGGTTTTAGCCATCTACTGGAGGTCTTCTCCATGGATATGGAGGGACTATAATGCTTAGCTTCTCTTCTTACGGTACAGTGGTACAGTGGGACTCCAGTCATCAAGCCTACGTTTCAGGTAAGAGTTTGGAAACTGGGGTAGCAAGAAGAACATACCAGCTGTTTATACTTTTCTTGACGAATTGTCTCTAAAGTCTCACTTTCTAACTTTCCTTATACTTCATTGACCACAGCTAGCTGTAGGAGGTTGAGAAATGGAATTACAGATGTTTCTCGACTTATGATGGAGTTATGTCCTGATAAACCCTGTATTCTGATGTATTCTAGCCCTTCACCTGGAACAAAATCTTAAAATCTGGATTATTTGACGGATGAAAAGGCAGAGAATAGGTATCGGGAAGGGGACTAGTCTTATCTGCCACAGTGATGTTCTCTATGAGGGTTTTAACAGAAGACAGACAGCACAGGCTGTAGGTGTGGAAAAAGACACCGTCACCACCTGGAACCATTTCCATTTGCAGTTACTCTGGGACTTCATAATTTGTTTCCAGCTTTTCCTAAGAAGATTTACTTGGGAAATATCTAGATTTCTGGCTTGAGAAGATCCAAAGTGGTAAATGTCAGTTATATTATATCAAATTTTATTAAATAAGAGACCTTTTTATTTTATTTTATTTCATTTTATTTTTGAGACAGAGTCTTGCTGTCACCCAGGCATGATCTTGGCTCACTGCAACCTCTACCTCCTGGGTTGAAGTGATTCTCCTGCCTCAGCCTCCCAAGTAGCTGGGACTACAGGCATGTGCCACCATGCCCAACTAATTTTTGTATGTTTAGTAGAGATAAGGTTTTACCATGTTGGCCAATCTGATCTAGAATTCCTGACCTCAAGTGATTTTCCCACCTTGGTCTCCCAAAATGCAGTGATTACAGATGTAAGCCACTGTCCCAGGCCTCTATAGACCTCATAATACAGAAAGATATGGGATGAAGTTTAATACATTTAGAAATAGAATTTAAAAAGAGCTTTGGATAAGAACTCTTTACAACTTCATATAGTGTTTTCTGGGAGTCTTAAAACATCACAAAATTATAGCTATGTGAAGTAAGGCATACGTTAACTAGATAGATTGAATCATTCTACAGTGTATATGTACTTCAGAACATCATGTTGCACACAATAAATACACACACTTGACTTTATTATTTTTTAAATCTCTGAATTTAAAAAATAAATATATTTTTAGAAAGACAAATTTTAAAAATTATGTTTTCCAAATGTGGCATAGAGTAATTGTGTATAATGAAGTGGAAATAAAAGACCAGTTTCAACACTGAATAAATGACTTAATGTCAATCTGTAATAGAATCACGCGTTTTTTGTATATTTAAGAATGCCCTTTGCGATCTTCTAGTTAGAAAAAAATCACCCTCACAGTTTGGGGTGCTGAGCTCAGTTAGAAAGGTCAAAGGTCTAAGCTCCAAGAAGAGGAGTGGCCCAGGTTTCTGGAATCAGAACACGGGAGGAAGAAAGCATGAGTTGTTTTGCTTCTGAGGCAAAACTATCTTAAAAGTTGCAGATAAACAAAGAATTTTATAGAGGTGTAAGATAAATAAAAAGGCAGGAGGAGAGTTATGGGATAGGGAAGGAGTTAGGAAGGCCAGAAAAAGTAGTGTAGCAAAGTAGAAGCCTTGTGGTTCTCTCAATGACTTCAAAAAAACGAAGCGTGCAGGTGGCAGATGCACAGGAAGGATGGTAGAATCCCATCACCTCTCTCTTCCCTCGGTATTAAACATCCAGTTACCTTGCAGGCTGCTAAATGGATTCTTTTTGTAGCTTGGCCTCTCCCCAGCACACTTTCTTTAGTGTACCTGACTGCAGGTGACTCTCCTTTGTTCAGAGTTCTTTAATATTTCATTTTCTGCTGATCTCTACTCTTCTTCTTTGGGTTTCTGCCTACACACATCATGTCTTTTTCAAGGTGTTTCTAAAATGGTGGGAACATAATTCAGACAATAAGGTAGTGAATGTCTTCCAACCAAAAATACCTTTTTAAGAAAATCTTTTTGGAAGGACACAAAAAAATATTAGGATAACAAAACTCAGTAATTTCTGTGTTGTTGAAATTACAATATTTGGCTCTGCTCTGAGTAACTTTTCTCAAAGCTGTGAAGTGCAACATAACAGGGTTTCAGTCCTGCTACTTACCACACAGTTTTTGGATCTGTAGAATGGGTATTACGATAACACTCTGTTGCCCAGGCTGTAGTGCAGTGGCACGATCTTGGCTCATTCCAGCCTCTGCCTCTCAAGTTCAAGTGATTCTCCTGCCTTAGACTCCCACATAGCTGGGATTATAGGAGTGCACCACCATGTCCAGCTAATCTTTGTATTTTCTTTTTTTGGAAGAGATGGGGCTTCGCCTTGTTGGTCAGGCTGGTCTCAAACTCCTGACCTCAGGTGATCTGCGCACCTTAGCCTCCTGAAGTGCTGGGATTATAAGTATGAGCTGCCATGCTCACCCTCAGTTCAACCCCTTTAATATTGGACGCACACCCCATGCCAGTTGAAAATTGTGTAGAAGACATGTCCATTGGCCACAGGCGCCAGCAAGTCCTGTTTACACTCTCCTTGAGCAAACAGTGGACACTATCGACTCCAATGCATAAAGGAAGAGAGTAAGTCCATTATGATAGTAATCTTTGTTTGCCAGTATAAACTGATTCAACAAGTTTGGGGGCTTCCAACTCCAAATGGTGAAAAAGCAATTCAAAGTAAACTTGACCTTCTCTGTTCTTAATCTCTATATGATTTTTTTTTTTTTTTTAATGTGTGAGCCTATGTTAGGAGTTAATGACAGTGACTCTTATCAGGCTATGCTGACCCTAATGGCAACAATACTGTTGAAGCCTTGTTTCTGAAAGCTGAGACATCCCTCTGGATCTAATCAAGAAACAGTTGTAGCTTGAGGCCTAAACTGAGTTGTTGGAGAATTGGGAGTTCTCAACTGCTAGATGGTATGCTGGGGCTTGGCATTCCTCTCTCAATTTTATAATAATCAGGGTCACCAGTGGAACTATACTTCCTGTATGATGTTTGTCTAAGCCCTGTGCTATCCCAGGATAAGTGCTGATTGAGGGCCAAAGGAGCATTTCCCATGGCACGATGCATCTAAGTCAAATGAGAGAGAAACAGAAAACCACCTTTAACACCGTAAGCCTTGTCCTGAGGCTCCAGCGCTAATTGCTCCCAAAGGGACTTCCCAACCTATACCAAAAAGCCCAAGGGGCCTAGGAACCTGGCAGATGTGGATTAAATAAAATATTTGGAATGAGTGATGACTCTGCTATTTAGTAAGGATGCTACTTCAAGCAAGTTTATTAACTTCTGACAGTATCAGATTTCTGATCTGTAAAATGGGGATGGTGTTGTCTATCACATTGGGCTGTTGTAAGGATTAAATTACATTAGGTAACACACATAAAATACCTAGTACATACCCTTGACATATCAGAGGTGCTTAAGAAATGTTGGTAGGCAGAAAAGTTAAATACACAAATAATGACATGTAGGTGATGACATGAGATTAATGTGGTGAACTGTGCAGAAGTGGCAATATAAAGTTCGACAGGAAAAGAGGAAAAAAAATGTATTGAACACTTGTCACTTGACCTGCTTCTGCATTAATTAGTAGCATTTCAATGGTCAGAGGTGGAGGAAGCATACTTTCTGATACAGGGAAGAGCTTGAGGAAGGTCCACAGCTAGAAAAGGCAAATGACCCTAGGAGTTGTAAGGAAAACAGTTGGCTGAAGTGTAGACTAGTACGTGGCACAAAAACGATAAGGGTTGGAATTTGCAGTAGGTGTGGCATACAAAAATGATCAGGTTAGAAAGTTAGAAACCACCATGTACAGAATCCCTGGAGGATTTCTGGCATAGATAGCAGCCTGATCAGAGTGGATTAACATGAATATGAAGTAAACGTGGTTGAGGTACGCCAAAAGTTGAGAGCAGAAAGATGCGGTGAGGATGCCAGTTCAGTAGATTAGACAGAGGTCAAGTAGAAGGTTAACAAGGAGACTGGATGAGGGTAGTGGCAGTGGGACAAGTGGAAAGATGTGGACATGAAAAACATGCTGAAGGTGGAGATTACAGCAGGGGTTTCAACCCCCGGGGCCACAGACCAGCACCAGGTTGTGGCCTATTAGGAACTGGTACACACAGCAGGAAGTGAGTGGCAGGGGAGTGAGCAAAGCATCATCTGTGTTTACAGCCTCTCCCCATCAGCTCACATTACCACCTGAGCTCCATCTCCTGTCTGATCAGCAGGCACATCAGATTCTCACAGGACTGTGAACCGTGTTGTGAACTGTGCCTGCGAAGGATCTAGGTTGTGCACTCCTGATGAGAATCTAATGCCTGATGATCTGTCACTGCCTCCCATCACCCTGAGATGGGACCATTAGTTGCAGCATAACAAGCTCAGGGCTCCCAGTGAATCTATATTATGGTGAATTGTATAATTATTTCATTATGTGTTGCAGTATAATAATAACAAAAATGATAAAGCACAATAAATGTAATATTTTGAATCATCCAGAAATGCTCTGCTCACCGCTGACCCTCCCTCAAGTTCATAGAAAAATTGCATTCCATGAGAACCAGTCCCTGATGCCCCAAAATTTGGGGACCACAGGGTTAGAGAATTTGACAAATGACTGAAGGTGTAGGGTAATGGTGAGGGGTGACTTGAGGACTTTTGGCAGGATTTTGCAGTGAGAGAATGGTAAAAGTTACTAGCCAAAATGAAGAAAGACATCTTTAGGGTGCAGAATGATCTATTTTCCTAGTTCTGACTTCCTTGGGATCAGCCCCTCTAGTAGGCAAGAAAACGTCCTGAACCCCTAGCAATCTACGTCACTGTATGAGCATAGTTTCTAGGCTTTTCTATTTCCTCTTGTGTTTGATTCTCACACATATTTTGAGGACCTGCAACTGGTCTCTATGGCATTGGGATGTAAGAAAATGATACGTGCATGTATAAACAGTAGTTAAAGAAAGGTGAAATACAAACTTCACAGGGAAATGGGTAGATCTAGAAAACATTCAAGACCCTTGAGCTTTCAGAAAATATTTTTTACAAAAGTATATGATTTAAAGTGATTCCTTTGGTTTGGAATGATTGAGGTTGGATGTTTAAACCAGAGAAAAAATTAAAACTCTTCATTTAGCATGAAGTACTGACAGGGTAGTAATGTGTATTGTTTTTGTTTATCTTAGAGGGGGATAAAGAATAATATGTTCCTGGGACGAGAAGACACTGAAAAAGTCATTTTATTTATTCTCCTGTCTCAAGGTAAGAATATACTAAAACCAAACTAAACTGATATTTATTTGACTTATTAAACAACTTTAAAAATTACAAAAGTGACATATTTTATTAACAGACAAAATATAGGGAAGCAAAAAGAAGTTAACAAAATCATCTGCAATTTCATCACTTAAACTGTTACTTTTAGGTATATATGTGAGAGAGGCAGAAGAAAGATACAGAGTGTGAGGTCTGGATAAGACCGACTGGGCTGGTTTCAGTTCTAGCTTCTCCACTCAGTAACTGTATGACCTTGGATAAATTATTTAATCTCCTCACACCTCCATTTATTCATCTTTACAATGGGAGTATTAATAGCATTCATTTAATTACTATAATATGACAAGTTAGTTATTACATGAATACTGTTGAAAGTTTCTGGTGCATACTAAGTGGTCAATACATGTTAACTGTTGAAATTATATTTTTAGTGGAAGAATAATTAACATTGTCTTATAGGAGTAAAAAATTATTAAGACTTTAGGGGTGAGGGAAGTGGATTGAAGTAGCTGTGAAAGATATTCTGAGGAAAAGGTTGATAAAACTTGGCGAAGAGAGTCAGGAGTTGGGTCTGGTGTTGTGCTGTCCACTGAGTATTTGATGTGTGGCTAGTCCAGCTGAAGAAATGAATTTTTAATTCCATTTAATTTGACTTAAATTATAGTTAAACATTCAATTCAATTTTTGGAAACCTTTTTGGAAAAATTTGGGAATATGAATCTACTTTCTTAATGCAAATTTTATAAAATGTAAATAGAAAGCAAGTATTTCTGATACAAATTTAGTGACTGAATTGATATGTGCTGTAAAGTGTAAAACCTACATCAGATTTGGAAGACTTAGTACCCCCAAAATTAAAATGCCTTAATAATATTTTGTACTGATGATGCATTGAAATGATAATGTGCTAGATATTATCTAAATAAAATATATTATTAAATTAAAATAATTGGACAATTCAAAATTCAATCAAATTGTAAAATATCAACATTTAGTTCCATTGTAGTCATGTTCTCTTTGGCCCTGATTTCAAGGATGAGGTTATAATACTATATATAGTTATATGTTATATAGCTATATATATAACATGTATAATGAATTTATTATATCATATTATATATAATATAATCTGTTCTTAAAAATGGAATAATCCAGGGCCAATTTTTCTATTCTATTGTGATAACTCAATTGTGCATTTTAAGTTAGTCACCACCTATGATTCATTGTAAAGCGTACACAATTTTAAAACACATTTCTGTCCTGAAGAAACTTGCTTGAACTTTGTCAATGGCATGGGTTTGTGCTCGGATTCCATTTCTTGAAGTGGATTTTAGGACTAGAAAAGCAATTATAACTATTGAAGGTAAGAACTGTAAGCAGTGTTCCATGTGACCTGCAACTAATCCCTATGGTGTTAGGATACAAGGAAGTGATATGTGCATGCATAAACAGTAGTTAAATGAAGGTGAAATCCAAATATTCAGGGCTTAGAAATTTAGATCTACTATCACAGAAGGCAAATGTGTATAATGTTACAGGAAGTTGGATGGGGATGAGTGGGGTGGGAGAGGGCTCTTCCCTCACCCCTGGAATGTCAGTTGATGGTTCAATAATTTTCACTCTGCCTTGCTAAAAATGACAATATGGTAGCCGGGGCACTGGAGAGAGATAATCTCCTGATGATCCACAGCTATTAACATTAAAGTGTTAACTGAATAGAGATGCCAGGGAGAAGAACTTCCTGGGCAAGCATATTAAGAGACAAGGCGAAGTATAATCTTCCAGGGACACTCCACAGGAAAAAAGAAGAAAGCCTCAGATGGGCATGTGTACAACTTCCTAAACACACTGGCGCATGCTCAGTTCCCAAGTGTAAAGGGGAATACGCACACACAGGGGAAGCCCAGCCTAAGGGAAGAATCATGGAAAAGAGGTGAGTCTATAAAGTCCTAGTATTAAAGGTTAAATGCTCTCTTTGACCCTCAAGCGCCCTCTTGAATCTCTTCCAAGTGAACTTTCCTTTCTTTCCTGTTCTAAAACCTTTTTTTTTTTTTTTCAAAAACACAAAAACAAAAAAAAAAAAACGTTCCACTTCTGCTCTGAAACTCACTTCCGTCTTCTTCTGCCTTATGCTCCTCAGTAGAATTCTTTCTTCTGAGGAGGCAAATATTGAAGTTGCTGCAGACACATTCGGATACACTGTTGGTAACTTGGGGTAACTACAATACCTGCCACCAGTAACGTGTAGTAAGGGGAAATATAATGGTCAAAGAGCATGACCTCTGACAACACATTACATAGTCCTTTGATATCCTGAGTTCACTTGACAGCTGAGGTGAAGAGTTTACTTCTCTCTGTTCTGGTGTTCTCTCTCTTCTCTTGGTGACAATTAAAAATGGATTCAGAATAGACATTGTTTATAGTGTAGCTGAGGGAATGATAAAGAATTCAAAACGAAGTTGCACGTAAAACTTTATTGTGTTCATCCTCTGCCTGATACTTTTCAAGTTTCATACTACCTATAGCTATCTGATATACTGCATAAAGTGACAGATCATATCATTTAGTAGTGACATGTTCTTTTATTTATAAATCTGTCTGATAAGGAAAAGCAGCACTCACATTCTACTTTCTATTATATTTGCCTCAAATTTAGTTGACTTGCTTGGGTAATTATTCTTCCAGAAAAATGTTAAAATAAAATTTTTAGGTTTAAAGCAAAAGGTATGAGGAAGTATTGGGTTTTAAGGAAGTTCAACAAATATTACTTTTGATGGGGACAACACGTTTAAGCAGATGCTAATAAATATTATCATCTTTACTGTGCATGGAAGCTCATGCCTGCAATCTCAGAACTTTGGGAGGCCAAGACAGAAAGATTGTTTGAGCTCAGGAGTTGGAAACCAGCCTGGGCAGCTTAGTGAGAAATCATCTCTACTTAAAAAAAAATGAAAGAAAAAGAAAAGAAAAGTTATATGGGCGTGGTATTACACACATGTAGGCCCAGCTACTCCACTACTCAGGAGACTGAGGTGGGAGGATATCACTTGAGCCCAGGAGTTCAAGGTTGCAATGAGCCATGATCACACCACTGAACTATAGCCTGGGCAGCAGAATGAGACTCTGTCTCCAAGAAAAAAAAAATATCCTCTATTGCAAGCAAAGGCCACATGAAAAACCATAGATTAGATGTTATAAAATAATGAGTTTTCTTAAACTAGATCCCATAATTAGAGTTACCTAGCCAGTTACTGACGGTGCTGGAAAACCATAGGTATCCAAGAAGCACAGCCAATTTGCTGTTGAGTTTATTGCAGATAACATGCCATATAGCATACTTTTTAGATAAACAGATGCCAAAGAGAGAGAAAGGGAAGGTGTGGGGGGTCACTTATGCCCATTACCTTAGCCAAAATTCACCCCTCAAACAATACATTCTTCCCTTCATGGGTAAGTGAGGTGGCCAATAGATGGCAGGGAGGTGGCACTAAGAATATTCTCTCTATATTGAAGGACAAAAGAGTGGAACTATGGTTTCTTTCAACAGTTGAAATATAAAATAAAAATACTTTGTATTTGTGTGTTAATTTTGAGTGCCTTTAAATATTTACATCTTTTTAACAATAAAATAAAATTGTATCTCTTAATTAAGTCAGGTTACATGATGTTAAAAATTGGTTAAAATATGTTTGTTAAACCATGTAGGCCTGCCACCTATTTGGGGTTTCACTTTATAACAAATTTTGATTCTTTATGGTTAATGATAGTTTAATTCCTCTTGAGTCATTTGTAATTTATGTTTTCATAAATATTACCACACCATCTTGATCTTTTTTTTTTACCATCTTGATCTTAAAATTTATTAGCATAGAGTTGTACCTAGTATTTTTCCATCATTCTTTTAATCTCTTCATATATGTGATCCCTTGTTCACATTTTTATCTTGACTTACACATATTTACAAATTTCACAAACTAAATGCCATTTACTTTATTCTTCTGTGTATTCTCAGTGTCTAGACCTTGGTGCATGGTAGGGACTTAATACATATTTGTTGATTATATTTCTTCAAAACTATATTTTAATATCAGTTAAAAAAATGAGACGTTTGTTCTGTATGCTTTGGCATTGGCAAAATTTTTTTAAAATTCCCCTTGAGTCATTTGTAATTTATGTTCTCGTAAATATTACCACACCATCTTGATCTTAAAATTTATTAGCATAGAGTTGTACCTAGTATTTTTCCATCATTCTTTTAATCTCTTCATATATGTGGTCCCTTATTCACATTTTTATCTTGACTTACACATATTTACAAATTTCACAAACTAAATGCCATTTACTTTATTCTTCTGTGTATTCTCAGTGTCTGGACCTTGGTGCATGGTAGGGACTTAATACATATTTGTTGATTATATTTCTTCAAAGCTATATTTTAATATCAGTTAAAAAAGATGAGATGTTTGTTCTGTATGCTTTGGCATTGGCGGGGCTCTCATAAAAGAAACATAAGATTTCACACTGATTATGCATCCTACATTGTATACCTGCCAAGTAGTATTGTTAAAGGCAAAAATAATTTTAGCAATAGAGATATTGTATGAGAAAATGGATTTGATGATAAAATATTTATGAAACCACTACAATCGTGACAATACAAATAATTTATTTTGTTGTCTGCTTCATGTATTGGTGTTGAGAATAGATTCCACATACATGTGGAACATTTTTCTTTCTACCTTTCATTGAGAAAATTAAAATGAAAGTCACCCAATGTTTTATCTCAAATATGCAAGTTGTTTTGTGGAATCATAGTCTGAATGCACTAGGTATGTTTTTCATATTTCCCTTCTCCCTGTTTTTCTTATTGATTCCATTTTCTTACTACTCATTCTTTCTTATAAACCTTAATTTGGGATTCCAGACAGCAAAAAAATCAGGACAGGAAGGAGTTGTCGTTAAGGTGATGACAAGTAGAAAGTGTGATGAGAAGTAGAAAGAAAGAAAAATAGAAAAATTGAGATAAAAACACCAGATCACTTAAAATTGAGCACTAAGTGTCTCCCATAGACATTCATGTATATAAAAGGCTGATGCTAAAGTACTACAGATTGGGAACTGTAGATGAGATCCATAATTAATTTTATTGTGGAATGAGTTATATGTTATTATATTTGAGTTCTAAATCACCTTCCATTCTCTACTTTTTGAGGTTGGAGCTGGAACTTTTCAGTTTACATTTCTGCATTACTCCATGGCTCTGTGTAAGACTCTTCTACAACAGCAACCGGGCAGAGACAGCAAGGCAGGTGGAAAGGGATGAGACTTGCTTTTTCCTGTTGGTTTCTTGTGGAATTCCTGTCTGAGGCGGAATTCCTATCTGTCTGTGGTTTCTGTTCATGCATCAGCAGTGCTGCTTCACTGCAGTAGCAATGAAGATCCTCCGCATGATAGTAGCTGTATCCAGTTTGCACTTTTTCTAACTTTCTCAAAAACAGCCTTATTTTTCTCCATTCCATAGAAACCAGCACCAGCCAAATAGTGGCTTCTATGTAAGCTGTAAGGGGCCCCATATAAAAATACATTTTAATAATTCCAATCTCTTTCCTCTGTTCCCCCTACCCTACGAGTGGTTTTTACTTCCTGTAGTTGCTATCTTTGTGACACCTTACATTTCTCTTAGTCACCTAAATAACAACTTTATACAAAGTTTAAAATTTTTCATACTAAATTCTGCCTATTAAACATAAGTAGGAAAATAGAAATTCTCTATAAAATAAAATATAAAAATGAAATTATCTCTGTTTATATAATTGTGTGATTTTTTTTTTTCTTCTTAATGGACCCTGACTAATAGAAACACCAGTACAGCTGTTAAGGGAATTTGTCTGTCACTTTATTTGTTTTAATCATATCATGAGCCATCCTGTTGTGAGGAATATATGGATTTCAGAGTCAGATAAATCAGGGTTCCACCAGTCTCTGTTAATTCCATGGAGTGAGATTTTGGGAGGATTATCTTAACCTGTCTGAGCTTCAGCCTCCTCCTGAACTGAAAATAACATCTATCTTATAGGTCTATGAAGATTAAGTAAGATAATGTTTGCAAATCATGCATGATGTGCTCAGTAAATGGTATAGATAATCTTCATGATGAAGATTGTGATTAAGAAACGGTGGTAAGTTTCAAATAATCAGAAGTGAAGTTTCTTTTTAACTTTTGTTTTAGGTTCAGGGGTTGATATGGTTTGGCTATGTCCCCACTCAAATCTCATTTTGAATTGCAACTCCCACAATTCCCATGTGTTGTGGGAGGAACCCAGTGGGAGGTGATTGTATTATAGATTGAGTCTTTTGTGTGCTGTTCTTATGATACCGAATGAGTCTCATGAGATCTGATGGTTTTAATAACAGGAGTTTCCCTGCACAAGCTCTCTTTTTTGCCTGCTGCCATCCACTTAATATGTAACTTGCTCCTTCTTGCCTTTTGCCATGATTGTGAGGCCTCCCTAGCCATGTGGAACTGTAAGTCCATTTAAGCTTCTTTTGTAAATTGCCCAGTCTTGGGTGTGTTTTTATCAATAGCGTGAAAACAGACTAATATATGAGTACATGTGCAGGTTTGTTATATAGGCAAATTATGTGTCATGGGGATTTGATCACCCAGGCAATAAGCATAGTACCTGATAGGTAATTTTCCAATCCTTACTTTACTCCCACACTTTACCTTCAAGTAGGCCCTGGTGTCTTTTGTTCTCTACTTTGGTCCATGTGTACTTGATGTTTAGGTCCCACTTGTGAGAACATGTGGCATTTGGTTTTCTATTCCTGCTTTAGTTTGCTTAAGATAATGTCCTACAGCTCCATCCTTGTTGCTACAAAGAACCTGATCTCTCATACTTTTTAATGGCTGTATAGTATTCTATGGTGTATATGTACCAAATTTAAGCTTTTGAATATAATTCAATAATTTTAAGACCTAAAATTCTAAAATCTGGAGGTATTATGTCAAAGTTACAAAATTAGTGGCAAACATCAGACTCCTGATTATACCGAGAAACTCTGATTATACTTAGAAACTTTGATCTTACTTGTTCACTAGAATGTCCCCAGTAACATGTCATTTCATGCAAGTTTATCATTCCATCGTGGAAACCTGACAGATAACACTAAGTTAAACATTGACTGAATTTATTTGCAAGGATTGCAATGTTGTATAGGGAAATAAAAGTAAATCATGAAATTTATAAAAATAAAAACAAATTATTTTAATGATAAAAGTAATTTTCCAAGGAGGAAGTCACATTTACATATTATGTGCAGATAATTTCTTTTTCAGAGAAGTAATGGAGTATTTTGCTTAGATAATAAATTTGGCATCAGATTGTTCGGGCTCAAATCTAGACAATACCCTTGCTAGCTGGGTAAACTTGGGTGATTTACATAACTTTACTGTGTCTCAGTTCTCTAATTTATAAAATGAGAATAGGTAGTTTCTAACATGTGGTTTTAAGAGGGTTATTACACAGAAATCAGTTAGAACATTGCTTGTCATACTGAAGAAAATGTGTTCTATTTATCATACTTAACATTCTTTCACATAGCAAGAGGTCACTGAAAATATTTCAAGTTCTTATCTTTTTAGTGCTAGAAATTATGTAGCTTTAATTTTCAGGAAACTTTCAGTAGTTACTTTAAAAAAAAATTACTTTGACTACCTGTAATTTATATAACAGCAGACTAGCACCTGAAAAGCAAGGGCCTCTTTTCAGCCATCTCCTAGCAGCACACTGTAATAACTCTGAATTATATAGGATTGCAATTATATATGAAATATTCATCAATAACTAAACTTGATCCTGTAATTAAAACAGACATTCAGGTGAATTGGAGTGTGAAGAATTGTCTAGTCCATTAAATTAGCCTGGTGCTATCTATTTCTTATCTTCTTTACTTGAAATTTTTCTATGTGATACACCTTGACTAAGAAATAATTATTCCTAGTAAAAGGAAATTGTTCACAAATATGTTCTACTTTCGAGGAAAATGATAGCAACAAAAACTTGGTTAATAGTAAGCTACATCTTGGGGAAAATACATTCCATTGCTTTGGCCACCATAAATGAACCTGGACTGAATTCTGACTTCTCTTTGGAAAGATGGTTGATGTTAGCTTAATCACACAAAGGAAGACAGTGATAAAAGAGTGGGGGCAATGCTGAAATGAGTTTTTCCAGAGCACAGAAGTAGGTAAAGTTGATTGATAGCTAGTGCTACTCTCAGTGTAAGACTCCATTAATATAATTAAATTAAAAGTGAAGAGTTGGTTTGGAATTTTCTCATCACTCCTCAAAATCACAAGGGGTTCTGTTAACAAAGCTGCTTTCTTTCACACAAGTAAGTTCAAGAGAATTGAAACAAATAAGACCAGAATTATGAGACTATCCAACTCTTTTGTCTTCATTATATTTCATCAAGTCTCTGTTTTAAAGCATGGGAGTAACAATATAAAGGTCACATTTCAGATGAGTAAGCACTCTGAGAGTTTTTATCTGATTTTGGATTTAACCAAAACAACCTAGAAATCAGTTAGAAACTAAATTCCTTCCATTCATTGAAAAAGTATTAATTAAGCACCTATTATGTTTCAGGCTAGGTGCTATGGATACAAAGTAAAACAAAATATTTGGAATATTTTTACTGATATTTTGGAAAGATACAAGATGTAATTTCTTTGAAATATGTGAGTTTCTGTCATTGGGTACAATAAAACAAAACTATCTCTATAAGAACAAAATGAGAGAATAAAGCAAAATAGCAATATATGGGAGAAAATTAGAGGTATTCATTAGCAACTACTTTGCTATAAGTCAACGGTGGGGTGAAGTTACTCAAAAAAGAATAGGATTTAGGGTGACTTAGAATGTCAGTAGCAGCTTCCTTGTTGTCTACTGGTTAGGATTTAGTGATCTCACTTCTGTATCCCAGGTTAGATTCCAAGTCAAGGAAGTTTTTCTTGAAAAGAAGTCAAGAGCATATTGTAATAGTTTTCTCCTTGTTTAGACTTACACTGTGGGCTGACAACACATCTAAGTAATCCATTTGATTCTATGTTTTCTACTTTAAGAGGAATCATGTCAATATATGAGTCTAAGACTGCAACTATTATAACTGAGTACAACTTAAGAGACTTGTAAAAATATGTGCCCTAATATTTTTGCCCTATGTGAAAGAGTGATTGAACTTCATTGACTCTTGGGGACAGATAAGAAATAATGAGGGAAATTTATAGCAGTAGTTAATGTTGAGTGTAGCTACTTTTTTCAGAATTGAGGCAACACGTCAGCTGCTGGGAATGATCTTCTGCAAGGAATGATGGCTCCTTCGCAATCTTCCTAAGCTGAATACAGTCTCCTCATCCAAGAGTAAGGTCCCTCCCTGGGGATAGCTTAAATCTAATGGTCAGTTGATAAGGTAAGTAGAACCCTCCCTTGTTCTTTTGCTGAAGGAAGGACAACTTAAAAGGCCTATCTCAGCTCCAGATGTCCTTAACAGAAGCTTCTTGCAACCAGAGTTAAACTCCTACCACTACCCAATCTACTTTCTTCACTCCCCCAGGGTGGTAATGCAGGGGTTGCTTTTGAATAAGCCTGTACACAAATCTCTATCTCAGAGTCTATTTCTGGGAATCCAGCTTAAGACACGGTGAGATTTGAGTTCAGCATTAGGAGAAACTTTCTTACAAGTAGAATTGCCTCAGTGGTAGGAATTCCACCTAGAGGTTGTGAGTTCTCAATTATTGGATGCCATCAAGCAGAGGCAAGTGACCATGACCTGGGGTTGGTGAAGAGAGAATTCTTACTTCATTAGGAGTTGGAGTGCATGATTTTATGATTTTAAAATCTTCAAAGGCTTTAACTCTGATTCTGTAATAAATTTATAAAATAATGCAGCCACTGTCTTTATAAAATCTACCTCTGTGATGTTTCTTTCACCTAAGCCCAGGTTACTTATTAAAGAATATAATTCTTTGTACATCTTGGGCCCATATTCAAATCCTGGAACAGTATATAACCTATAGGCTAGCCTAAGATCCCCAAAACTAACATCAAAATGCTACAGAAAGAAGATTAATTAAATATACAAAGGCAAAACATTTGGTTTTCCTAACCTTTTGCGTTATATCCCAGGTTGTACAGGATCAACCACCTTAGGAAGCCCATCAGACCTCCTGTGTTATTTCTAGACCATGTTGATGGTGTCAAGCTCACCTGTAACGCTGAATACTCTAGGGTAAATTTTCTTTTTTTTTTGGCTGCCAGCATCTTACACTTTTCGGATGTATTGTGATGGTAAACTTACAAGGTAGAGTTTGACTCTCACTGTTAAAGACAAAAAACCCAGATATTTGCTTCCTCAATCTCCCTTGTAGTAAAAGCATGAGAGTTTGTTCCAGGTACCACCAACCAAATTCACCTACCCCAGGCTATGATCCAGAAGTTATTTCTGGATCTGTTCAAAATATGGATCATGGTAGCATCAGAAGTTGTGTGCAGTTTCCAGGGAGAGTAGTGTCATTGGTGTTAGTGGCTCTCTAGTATTAGTGGAGCTTAAATCACAAGCTACATCTAGTACTTAGAAATGAAAGTGGCAGAACCTTTTCTGGCTAAGTATCCTCTCAGCCTAATTCTCTACCTCTTAAGGGAATTCTGTGAGCTAACAAAAATATTATTAAGAAACATATTTTTCCACTTTAGCAGAGTAAATCTGGATTGGTTATAGAGTCTTGCTAGATTTGAAGACAGTGAAATTCTAGCTAGTGATATGAGATAGGACTCTGGGTGTTCATAGCACAGACTTAACAACTAATAAAAGTAACATTGGTGACAATCTGGAGAAAAAGTGCCTATTGATGGCAGGTCTTTGAGAATCACAGGGACTACTGCCATGAAACTCTATTAAAAAGATAAACTATATAAGAATTGTGGAGCTTGGTGGTTATTTCTAGTGATAATCTTTACCTTAAAGAAAGGAATAGACAAGCTAGATATCTTAAAATCTAAATTCAAAACTTGGCCTGAAAATTGTGGGCATTCTATGATAGTGCTGTCAATACTTAATAACAGTTATTCTCACTCCACTTGAAATTCACTTTTCTGTTCTTTGCTTTGAGAGTTAAACACTCAGCAAACCACCTTTCCGCTTTGCCACTTGGCTCACAGGTAGGCTGTGTTAGCAGAGAACACTTAAGAAAATGCTAAGGCTAGAGGAGAAAGAAGATGCTTGTTTTTTTCTGTTTGTTTGTCATTTCTGTCAACATTACTTGGCCCCACTTTTTCGTCCTTGCTATGGTTTGAATGTCTCCTCCCAAAGTTCATGTGTTGGTAACTTAATAGTCAATGTAACCATATTAAGATACAGGGCCTTTATAAGATGATAGATTCATGGATTAATCTATTATCCACAGGATCGAGTTAGTTCTCCAGCAAGTGGATTGTTATATAAAAGTGACCTGGGTTTGTTCTTGCAGTTTCTTTCACATGCATTTGCTTGTCTTTCTGCTTTTTCACCATGTTGTGACACAATATGATAGCCCTACCCAGATGCTACCACCATGCTTTGGACTTCTCAGGCTTCAAAATCATGAGCCAAATAAACTTCTTTTCTTTGTAAATTACACAGTCTCAGATATTCTGTTATAGCAATAGAAAACAAACTAAAACAGAAAATTGGTACCAAAAATTGAGGTTGTTGCTGTCACAGATAACTTAAAATGTGGAAGCAGCTTTGGATCTGGGTAATGAGTAGAGGCTGGAAACGTTTGGAGGATCAGCCTAGAGAAAATTTGTATGCTATGAACAGAACATTAGGGCTATTTGAGTGAGGACTCAGAAGAAGACTAGAGCAGTGTGCTCAGGATGCAGGAAAAGCAGTCAAAGAAAATTATTTTTCGGCTTTAAGACTAAACCTTGTTTCCCTGTTGGAGTTTCAACTTACTTAGCCTGTACTCCTTTCTTTTTACCTATTTCTCCCTTTTGGAGTCGGATTGCCTATCCTATGCCTGTCCTACCATAGTATTTTAAAAGTAGATAGCTTGTTTAAATGTATAGGCTAACAGCTGGAAGGAATTTGCCTCAAGGTGAATCATGCCTTGGGGTTTCACCCATATCTGATTCAATGAGACTTTGGAATTTGGACTTTTGAGTTGTGCTGGAAAGAATTGAGACATTTTGGGGCTGTTGAAATGGAATCAATGTATTTTACATTGTGAGAAGAACATAAATTTTGGGAGTCAGGGGTGGAATACTATGATTTAAAAGATTATGTGTTGGAAAATACTATGATTCAAAAGATTATGTGTTGGAAACTTAATTGCCAATGTAACAGTATTAAGAGGTGGGCCCTTTAAAAGATGATTGGGTTATGAGGGCAGAGCTTTCCTGGATAGATTAATGCCATTATCTTGGGTGTAATTTAGTTCTTGTGGGAGTAGTAGATTACTTCCTATGAAAGTAAGTCAGCTCTTGAGAGAGCTGGTTATTTTAAAAGCAAGTTCAGCTTGTTGTTTTAGTTTTTTCTTTGCAAGTGTTTTTGCTTTTGTGTATGTTTGAAAAAGTACAACACAAATGGTCTTCGGATATGCTGCTGACATGCCCTTGGACTTGCCAGTCCCTAGAATCATAAGCTACATAAATAAACTTCTTAAAAGTACATGAGTCTCATGTATTCTGTTATAACAAGGGACTAAGATAATTCCAGCAATTGTCATTTATTCCTGTGTCGACAATTTAATCCAGTTTTCAGATCTTTCAATGTCTGCAGAACTGACCTATTGTGCTTTCTCATAAACACAGGACAAGCAAGCCAAAATGCCTATGGGAAACAGTTCTATTGAAAAATTAATTCTCCTTAGCCTTACTCAAATCAAGTTTTCTACCTCCTGCTCTAGAAGTAGAAACAGATTCCAGGTTCCAGTATGTTCCAAGAAGGCATTTATATAAGCCAAGTTAGAAAGAGTAATATTTCCCCTCCCCAGATTATAAGATTTTGCTAATTTAAAATACAGAAAAATGTAAAGAATATTGTGTGAATGAATTCCGATGTGTTAGATCAAGGAAGTAGCAAACTTAAAAGTGAGTACATTTATCAAAAATGTTAGATTCAGTGTGTTAGCTCAGGTATCTTCAAGGGGTTCTTACTATTTTATCAGTGGGTTTTTCTAAAACATGGACACGATTTCCCATAAAAAATAAATCTGAAATTAAAAAAATAATTCTAATATGTTATCAAAAGATTTTCCTTTATTGACCATATTAATTAGCTGGTAGTCTCAGTCAAAACTTCTGATCAAGGTGGGGACTCAGGTGTCTTATATTATACATGCATAGCATAAGATGAGAAGTAACTTTTGAGGTTTTCCAAAGATGATTTCCTTAATGAGGATTCTAGAGTTGATGGGAATGTTAATATGTATAGCCTGAAGCAAAATTCAAATTGCAATATGTTATAATAGCTACTGAAATAGAACTGCCTCCCTCAGTGGGCCTGTTAAATATTAGAGGCCCCACATAACAAATTTGGGATTGTGGTTTTAACTTGCTGTTAACTGACATGAATGCCTGGGTGAGGCCTAGCAAAAGAAGGTTCTACACGTGGTCCAGTGTATAGGACAAGCCTCTCTGCTGCTTGGCTTTTAGAATATAGGTGATTCAAAAGTAGTCACAATGTTTGTGGCAGATCTGCATGCTATATGGAGTCTTGTCACAGAATCATAGCAGTGACTGTAAATTAGGATAATGTCACAGCCATGCTATTTTTGCTCAATTGTTTTTTACCATTGCTATTACCCATATTAAAGACCAAAATTCAGGACATATTATAGATCAACAGGCAATGCAGATATTCTCTATTTGCCGAACTAAATCCTAAAGTTAAACATTCCTAGACAGCTCCACCATGAAATGTTAGTGGTCTTTGGGAGCTTAATTCCCTGTACATACTCAGAATATGAGTAAATTGCAATACCAGGTGGTTTATATCTACTACTAATGCATTTACATCTGACTTACATTGAAGCCTCAGGAGTTCCTTCTGACTAGTTGTCAGAGGAGAAAAAGTTGAACTTTCAATTTGCACCCATGTCTGTACATGTTGGTACCAGCTCAGGAAGGGAGTAGAAAAACATTTAAACTACACACAGTGGTAGCCCTGAAGAATGGCAGGGAAGGAAGCTACCACCTTAGATATGAACTTAAAGTGGTTCTATTTTGTCTGAAAGGGGATTTGGCCCAGGTTATGGGTCTACAATATTTTGTGTGCAGTTGTGAAAATAAATAATAAAACATTTGTGTTAGTTTTTTGTTGTGTTATATGTATGGATTTTAGGTAATTTCCTGTTCATTTCTCATCTTTTATGTGAAGTATGTTGTTGGTTGTGAAATTTATATTTTGGCTCACACATCACAGCTTATTAGTAACAGGTTTTTGTATTCTTGGGTGAGGTCATGACATTATTGAGTGATCCCGAATTTGGAGATAGATGTAACTGCTGATTCAATTTTGCGAAGAGGGTAAGAGTATTTTTCAGTTGCATTATGTTAAACTTTTTTTTATGTTTAATTTTTATAGGAACATATTAGTTGTATATATTTACTGGGTACATGAAATATTTTGATACGGGCATACAATTAATAATTATATTAGGGTAAATGTAAATGGAGTATCCATCACCACAAGCATTTATAATTTGTTTTATGAACATTCCAATTATACTTTTAGTTATTTTAAAATATATAATCAATTATTGTTGACTGTAGTCACCCTGTTTTTCTATCAAATACTAGGCCTTATTCATTCTATCTAACTATATTTTTGTACCCACTAAGCATCCCCACTGCCCCATACTAGCCTTGCCAGCTTCTGGTAACCATTATTCTACTCTCTATCTCCATAAGGTTGATAGTTTAAATTTTTAGCTTCCACATGAGTGAGAACATGCTAGGTCTGTTTTTCTGAGCCTGGCTTATTTCACTTAACATGATGTCCTCAAGTTCCTTCCATGTTGTTGCAAGTGACAGGCTTTCATTCTTTTTTACGGTTGACTAACAGTCCATTGTGTGTATGTGTAATCAGTCAATGGGTTCCTGGGAAGTGTAGAAATCCTTGGTTTTTGTTTACCTTGGAAGAAAAAATTTAGCTAAGAGATGTGTGGCAAGGGTTAAGTAGCAGAGTTTATTGAAGGAGAATAAAGTGCATCCTACAGAGGAGCAGGAAACAGCTCTGCGCTGTTTCCACTGAAAAAAATAGCAGTGATTATTTAAAGAGACTGTATACTCTGAAAGATGAGACAGAGTGGACAGCTTGAGAGAATGAGCCAGGAGCAGCTAGTGCTGGGGACTCTCTTTATGAGAAATTTACATATCACTCATGTAGGGGCATGAGGAAGTGTCACCTGCAAGCATGTTTTGGGAGATCCCTTCAGGAATGCAGGTTCTGTGGTTGTGCATGCTAGTACACATATTGTAGTCTCATTAGCTTAAAATCTCTACCCAGGGGCATGCTTTTTTACTATTATAATGAACAAAAGACTACAATTAGTTTTTGGAGGATCATGCATGCTTGTTCGTGGGGAAAATCCTTAGCATGGTTATCTTCAGCTATGACCTGAGACGTTCCCTTGAGGGCTAGAAGAACCTAACTACAAGGCCAGATGTAGCTACTGTATACATTGTCTTTTTTGCTGACTGTCAGTGGGCAGCATCTCCAGGACTTCTTTTCCCACAGGCTCTCTTTCCTGCTCATTTTTGGCTACCTGCCTACTCTAACAACACCACATTGGAGATAAAGTTATTACTCAAATCATTCTCTCTGAAGGCTCAGAGGTTAGGGGTTTTCAAGAATAGCTTTGTGGGCAAAGGACTATGGAATGGGTGCTACTCATTGGTTGGGGATAAAATCATTAGCGTGTGGAAAATAGTCCTCCTGCATTGAGTCAGTCTCTGGGTAGGGAGAGGGGCTCACAGTAGGGTCATGAGTCGCAAGTCCAAGTGATATTAGCCAGTCTTTGAAATGCAAAAGTCTGAAAAGATATCTTAAAAGGCAAATTTAACATTATCTAACATTAGGCACAATTAAAGAAGTTACAAATCTTGTGATCTCTGGAACAATGGCTGGTTGTCATTTGCTTACCTGAATCTTAGCAGAATTCAGGTCCCTCTCATAATCCTAACTTTGTGGCCTTTCATTAGTTTGTTGTTGTTGTTGTTTTTGAGAGAGTTTCGTTCTTGTCATCCAGGCTGGAGTGCAGTGTCGTGATTTGAGCTCGCTGCAACCTCCTCCTCCTGGGTTCAAGTGATTCTCCTGCCTCAGCTTCCTGAGTAGCTGGGATTACAGGCACCTGCCACCACACCTGGATAATTTTTGTATTTTTAGTAGAGATGATGTTTCATCATGTTGGCCAGGCTGGTACTCTAACTGCTGACCTCAGGTGATCTGCCCATCTTGGCCTCCCAAAATGCTGGGATTACAGGTGTGAGCCACTGTGCCTGGCTGGCCTTTCATTGGTTTTACAAAGGAAGGCTTTGGGAGGGCTATTAGCATCCTTACTTTAAGATTAAACTACTAAAACTAAATGTCTCCCAGAATCAGCTTGACCTATGCCCAGAAATGACCAAGGAAAGCTTGGAGATGAGAAGCAAGATGGAGTTAACTATGACAGATTTCTCTTACTGTCATAATTTTGTAAATGCAGTTTCATATGTGCCACATTTTCTTTTTTATTTTTCTGTTGATAGACACTTAGGTTGCTTCCACGTCTTGGGTATTGTGAATAGTGCTGCAATAAATATGGGAGTGCAGATATCTCTTCAGTATACTGATTTTCTTTATTTTGGGTATATACTTAACAGTAGGGTTGCCAGATTATATGGTAGTTCTATTTTAGTTTTTGAAGAACCTTCACACTGTTCTCCATAGTGGCTATACTAATTTACATTACCACTAATAGTATACAAGGGTTTCCTTTTCTCTGCATACTCACCAGCATTTGTTATTGCCTGTATTTTGGATAAAAGCCATTTTTAACTTGGGCGAGATGATATCTCATTTTCGTTTTGATTTGGAGTCTTCTGATGGTTAATGATGTTGAGCACCTTTTAATATGCCTGTTTGCCGTCTATATGTCTTGTTTTGAGAAATGCCTATTCAGATGCTTTGCCAGTTTTTTGAATTGGATTATTATGTTGTTTCCTATTGAGTTGTTGGAGCTCCTTTTATTTTTTTGGTTATTAATCCCCTGTCAGATGGATAGTTTACAAGTGTTTTCTCCCGTTCTGTGGATTATCTATTCACTTTGTTGATTATTATTATTATTTTTTGCTGTGCAGAAGCTTTTTAACTTGGTGTGGCTATATTCATCCACTGTTCCTCTGGCCGTCTGTGCTTGTGGGGTATTACTCAACAAATCTGCTTAGTCCAATGTCCTGCAGAGTTCCCCAATGTCTTAATTTAGTAGTTTCATAGTTCAAAGTCTTGGATTTAAATATTTAATCCATTTTGATTTGATTTTTGTATATGGCAAGAGATAGAGATCTAAATTCATTATTCTGCATATGGATATCTAGTTTTCCCAACACCATTTATTGAAGAGACTGTCCTTTCCCCAGTGTATGTTCTTGGCACCTTTGTCAAGTGTCACTTGACATGAGTGAACTTGAATGAGTTCACTGCAGATGTATGGATTTCTCTCTATTCCATTCCATTGGTTTATATGTCTATTTTTATGCCAATACAATGCTGCTTTGTTTACTATAGCTGTGTAGTATAATCTGGAGTCAGGTAACATTATGTTAGAAAGTTAAATCATGCTAGGTGGAAATGTTTTTAAGTCTAAAGATGAAAAAAGGGGATACTAGGAAGTCAAAAGTGTGAAAAGTATGTTTCTAGAGGAAATTCATCTTTTTCTGTTTGTTCATTTTTTTCAGCTCTAACCTTTATTTGGGGCTATTCTCATGTTTAAACATGCAGTTTACTTTCTCCCATATGGCTGATGTACCAAATGTCTACTTTCTCAATGCAGCTTGAAATTATGATGATCCAGGCAGGTAACCAAGTTTGTAATGATCTGATCCTCTTACATAGATTCTAGTTTGGGAGACATTGAGGGGATAAAACAAATTTCTTGAAGAATTCGTTTTAGGCAGAGAGTAATGACAGAGCTTGCAGCTATATCGAATTAGTCAGATAAGCAGTAGTGACAGTGGTCATCACAGTTCCCTGTGTCCATGTGGTAGAATGTGAGGTGCAGCCTGAAGTTTCTTATCACTAATGGTCCTGACAGTCATATTTTCACTGGGCCACCTCCAAAGTGAGGGCTGAGGCAACTGTTTGCCCATGTAAACTTCACGCTTGTTTATGTGGCCCTCCAAATCAATTTATCCTACATATATACAGCTTAAATTTTCCCAGTTTGTTTCAATCGTTTTCAACTTAGATCCCTGACTTATTTCGCTGACTATTTGGAACACAGCTATAGGCATATCTGGGGGTCATTCATTAGCCTATGTTATGATGAGTGAGGCAGCTTATGTGAAAACTCGAACCCACCACTGTCACATGAATCCAGGAGCATATACTAAGGCATATCTTCTCTTTTTCTTGTCTGATTCCTCTCCAAAACTAGTAATTCTATAAGGATGCACAGGTCTTTCATCTGAGTAAACACCTTCCATGTGCCAGTAAGAGAGACCAACAATGCTATCACCTTCTTAGGGAAGAATCCCTGATTCTCTATCTCTCTGACTAGGTGATATCCTTTTGTTACATGTTTCCTAGAAAATTACATTTTTCTTTCCTAATTATAATTATGCTTGTAGCTGATTTTTTAAAAATTATTTATCCACTAGAATTTACAACACATGAGGACAGGAATCTTATCTGTGGTTTCCTTAGTGCCTAAGGCAAAGTCATGTACAAAGTAGGCATAAAATAAATAGCTGTTGAGTGAATGAATAAAATGAATACATATTTGAGTTAATGCAGCTCTGTTAAATGAAAACATATCAGAAAGGATGAGGATAAGACTAATGATGGGTTTATTCCAAAAATAAATGATTTAAAAAATACCAGGAAAAAATAGAAGTGTATAAAAATTATTCTCAAAAGTACCAGATGTTATGGGGGTTGATGTTATGGACTCTAAATTCTCAATTCCAGCATCTGTCTGCTCTTGAAATAACTTCTAGTCTAGTTCTGTGTAGATAGTAAAAGTAGTTTCACTGGCTTTTGCAAGAAATTGTTTTTATATCCAATTCTTATAATAAAAAAGATAGAGTAGATATATGCAAAAATAGATATGGTTGGTTGTGAAATAGACATGTTATCTTGTAATTACTCAATTCTGTCGATGGACTGCATATAAGAAATGTAATTGCAATGAGATACACAGAGTGGTATTACTTATTTCTTATGCAGTATTGCCTTTGAAGATATGTAAGAGTTGTTGCTAACAAATGACTGATTCGGGACCTGAACAATGAAAGCCAGAGAATGAATGACATATCTGAGCAAGTCACGCTGATCAGGTACAGTTATTTGGTTTTCTTTTGATCACTGTATTGTGTAATTAATGGATAAGGCTCCTAAAGCATGGAACATAGAAACAGGAAATAGTTTCCTGGTTTCCTAGCTTTACATGGTTTCTCCCTTTTCAGAAAACTCAAGATAAAACAAAACAAAATGCCCTGTGCAGATATCATAACTTAGTTAATGCAGTGGAATTGATTTTCAGGAAAAATTTATTTTATTCCACAATATACTGTGGTTTGGCAAATGGCTAAAGTTTTCACATTTCTCAAATAATCATTAAAATTGGGTTTGTAGCTATCATATAATTGCAATATACTGAAAGAAATAAACCCAGGAATTGTGATAGGAACAATAAGATCCAGGAATATTCTTCTACCCCTTCATCCAGAAAGCTGTCTGGGGATACATACTAAAATCTAAGATAGGTCTTTAATAACACTTCCTATGCATGAGATATTTTAAAGCTGTGAAAGTCTTCCACCTACCTACTCAACCACCCCAGTATCGTTAGAAAGTGCTCAAGACTGACCTGGCATGACACCCTTCCAGTTGTTAGGTCTCATTGTCACGTATCTAAATTCAATGACATACTTGAAATGCCAAATTTCCTTATACGGACAAATGAAGAAAAATTCACTGATGTTTAAGATGTCACTATTCAAATATCATTCATGTATTTTCCAAATTAGAGAAAATAAAATAACATTTTTTAATTTCAGGACAACATTTTAAATTACTTCTGTAGTTGTTTTTAGTTATTAGACAAGCACAAGACCCTGTGATTTTGGCTTGAATGGATTGACTCTGTGAGCAGGACTTGACAGTGCCCTTTTTCTAGAGGCAATGTTTGCAGTACTATTTATGGAGATGAAATCATACTTGCTAATTTCTATTTGAAGACATTCTTGAATTGCAAGTGCAGAGAAATGAATGCTTAATTCTATGTGTCTCAAGGATAGGTTCCAGGTGTAGGGGCCAAGGGAAAAACTCTTATCACTCTCTGAAGGCCTACTGAAAAATAAACTCACAGAAGACAGGTGAATTGGAGAAAGGGCATACAAACCTGTCCATGGAAAAATAAAAGAAGGCAAACCCTGTAAAATATTTAAAGAGGTTTTTTTTTTTTTTTTTTTTTTTTTGAGATGGATTCTTATTCTGTCACCCAGGCAGAAGTGCAGAGGCATGATCTCAGCTCACTGCAACCTCTGCCTCCCGGGTTCAAGTGATTCTCATGTCTCAGCCTCCCCAGTAGCTGGGATTACAGGCATGCACCACCATACCTACTTTTTGTTTTTGAGTCTTGCTCTGTCTCCCAGGCTGGGGTACAGTGGCACAATCTTGACTCATTGCAACTTCTGCCTCCCGGGTTCAACTGATTCTCCTACCTTAGGCTCCTGAGTAGATGAGATTACAGGCACCTGCCATAACATTCAGTTAATTTTTGTACTTTTAGTAGAGATGGGGTTTCACCATGTTAGCCAGGTTAGTCTCGAACTCCTGACATCAAATGATCCCCCCCTGCCTTGGCCTCCAAAGTGCTGGGTTTATAGGCATGAGCTACTGCATCCAGCCAGAAGAGTTTTATTCTGAGCTAAATATGAGTGACTATGGCCAGAGGCACAGTCTCAAGAAGACCTGAGAACATGTGCCCAAGGTGGTTGGTTTACAGCTTTATATTTTACGTTTGAGGAGGACTTAAGACATCAATCACTATGTGTGTGGTATACATGGGTTCAGTTTGGAAAGGTGGGACAACTCAAAGCGGGGTGCATAAAGATCATAGGTGCATTCAAAGATTTTCTGATTGGCAATTGATTGAAACAGTTTAATTATTATATAAAGACCTAGAATCAATAAAGAGAATTAGATGGTTTAAGATAAGGGGTCTGGAGCTGAAGGTTCTTATTTTGTAGAAGAAGTCTCATAGCTGGCTGCCCTTACAGGCAATAGATGGCAAATGTTTCCTATTCAGGCCTTTAAAAGTTGTTAGACTCTCATTTAATCTATTCAGAATTGGGAGGCCCTGGAAAGATCTAGTTATGTTAATAGAGATTCTTTACAGATGCACATTTTCTTCTAAAAAAGACTGCTTTGCAGGACCATTTCAAAAAAATGGCAAAGAAACTCATATTTGAGGGTAAAATATTTTGATTTCCTTCTTTATCTGTCATGTGATGTTATACTAGAGTTAGTTTCAAATTTGGTATCTTATTACTACAAAAAACCTATTTTGTTTTAATGTTAATGCTGGTGAGTTGTGCCTGAACTCTGAAGGGCGGAGGATATAATGAGGCATATGTGATCCTCCCTTCCCATCATGACCTGAAATAGTGTTTTAGGTTTCTTTGGGTTCTCTTAGCCAAGATGGAGGTCCATTCAGTCAGTTGGATGGCTTAGAATTTTAATTTTGGTCTACAAATCTATTAACATGCACATGGCAAAGAACCACAGAATGATTACCCTTTTCCCCACTGGGGTTAAGAATCTTATATACCATGTTGAGTTTATGGAAAGAATGGGGGCTTGGATCCTCACAAAAGAAGTTACGGTTGGAAATATTTTATGACAAGGGGGAGAAGAATTCCATTGAGGGGCAATACATGATTACGAGGGAGCATGAATGGATAGGGAACAGAGGGTTACTTGTAAATAGTGCTCCTTGAAATCTGAATGATCCTTAGAGACAAAAATTATCTTATGAAAAAATCTGTTCTGTTGTGGTTACATTCTTGATGTTCTTTTCTGTCATAGGTAATAAAACAAGAGGGAGCAAAAGAAAAACATTCGTTCTGTTTGTTAGGTCCGAACTTTAGGGAGATAAAGGAAATTAGAGAACAACTTCTTCCTGTGTTTCAGGACAGATAGAGGATTGAGGGACAGTAGTTGGGAAAGCAGGTGGTGAGGTCAGAGAGAGCATGCGCCTCCTTCTTTAGTTCACTATGTCAAAGTGCCATATTTTGGGGTATTAGTCTCTTATTCCCAACATAGGTTTTCTTATTTTAGTTTCCGAAATTGAGATTTTAAAATCAATATATACATCAAATGTGGCAGCAATAGTTTTTCTCTAAAAAATCATTAAATGTATTTTATAATCTGAAGTGTTTCAGAATTAAGGAAATAGGGTATGTTGATAGCAGTCAAAAATGCTTATCAAGTAACTGAATTATTAACCTTACATGTACTTATATTAATTTAATTACTTTTATTCCTGCGTTAAAGACCAATACATAATATGGAAAGTAGGCAGGAAGAGTCAGGAAATCTCTGATAATTTCACTTTCTGTTCTGCTTGTGGATGAATCTGATGGGAAACCAGCTGGGCATTAAAGTTTATACCACTTGTCAAAAACCATCATGCCTCTCAACATTCCTTTCCTAAAACACCCCTCCGTCCGGTCCCAAATACATCCTCATTCAATCCTAATTTTATTTCAGATATTCTTATGATCTGGCTCTTTTTCATGTTGTCTAAACTAATGACTTTGTGATATTAGTCTTAAACAAATACCTCCGACTTCTTAAATTACTAGTATATGTGCTCTCCCTGATATATAGATATCAACTTTTCCAAAGTACTACCAATGGCATATTTGTAAACTTTTAGAAGCTGCAACTCTTCTGGGTAAAAATGGCTTACAGTGCAATCTTTGCCTTTTTTTTTTTTTTTTAAGGGAAACCTAATCCTTCCTGGATTTAGAGTGATGTAAGCATATACTTAAATAAGTTTAATAATAACAACTGTTGAAAGCCCCTAGATTTATACCTTTTAGGATTTCAAATGTGTTCAGCTGAATATATACTGTCACTCTGCACCTGCAACAAGCAAAAGGTTGAAAAAAAATATTTTGGGAACCTGATCAGTCTTCTAAGAAAGACTTGAGGAACTAGTGATTAAGGATTTCTCAATAAGATGAACAACCAGGTTCGGTTAGAATAAAGTTTATAGGTATAACTGGAGCCAACTGGAAATTTAAAAGGAATGAATAGCCAATGATTGCTGGCTAGCTATGAAAAACATCTACAATAAAAATCAGAGACCTAAACAAAGAGGAAAACAATTAGCTGATGAAAAAAGAGGCTTCTACAATCTACATGTTTGTACTCCTCTAAAATTTATATATTAAAACCTAACCCTCAATGTGATTGATGGTGTTTGGAGGAGGGCCTTTGGGAAGTCAGCAGTGTCTTTTTAAAAGAAGCTCCAGGGAGATCTCTCACCTCTTCGGCCATTTGAGCTTATAGCCAGAAGATTGCTGTCTATGAACCAGGAATTAGCCTTTTCACCTTTCACCAGACATCATATATGCTGGTGCCTCGATCTTGGACTTTTCAGCCTGCAAAACTGTAGGAAACAAATTTCTATTGTTTATAAGCCACCCAGTTTATGATGCTTATGATGTTATAGCAGTCCACATGGACTGAGACAGACATTAGTGCTGTGAAATGAGGGTGCTGTTAAACAGCTAAAAATGTTGCAGCAAATTTAGAATACAGTTATGGGTAGAGGCTGAAAAGTTGTGAAGCGCATGCTAGAAAAAGCCTATTTTGCTGTGAATGGACCATTAACGGATATTCAGATGAAAGCTCAGGGGGAGGTGAGCTGTGGACAATGCCTCAGTCTTTTTAGTTAATACCTAAGTGATTCTGAGCTGAATATTGGTAAAATTATAGAACGTACAGGTCATTCTAATAAAGTCTAAAATGGAAATCAAGAATATGTTATCGGACAATGGAGGAAAAACAAACTTAGTTACAAAGTGGCAAAGACTGGTTGTGTTCATGTCCTGTTGCTTTGTGAAAAATAAAATATGTAATCAATAACTCTGGATATTTGGCTGAGGAAACAAGTAAGCAAATTACTGAAATAGTAGCCTGGTTCCTTGTGATTGCTTATACTAAAACTTGAGGAGAGTGAGGCTGGGCGCAGTGGCTGACGCCTGTAATCCCAGCACTTGGCCGACGTGGGTGGATCACGAGGTCTGGAGTTTGAGACCAGCCTAGTCAACATAGTGAAACCCTGTCTCTACTAAAAAAATAAAAAATAAAAAATTAGCTGGGCATGGTGGCAGGCGCCTGTAATCCCAGCTACTTAGGAGACTAAGGCAGAATTGCTTAAACCTTGGAGGTGGAGGTTGCAGTGAGCCACAGTTGAGCCACTGCTACTCTAGCCTGGGCGACAGTGCAAAACTTCACCTCAAAAAAAAAAAAAAAATTATTAATCAGAAAGGAAGAAGAATTAAAAAATTTAGAAAATTCTCACACTATCCATGTTGAAAGGAATGAGAAGAACCTGCTTAGGAAAACACAAAGGTGTGCCCAAATAACTGTTTGATAAGGAGATCAGTCAGCCGTCTAAGACAACCTCTTACACACCTTTCTCAGGATGCAAACGAGGAATGTTCCTCATCAAAAGTTGGAATAACCCAGATGGAGAGACTCCTGCAATTCAGATAATGGAATTCAACACTAGAAAAGGGTGTGATGACATGTTTCTAGCCCAAGGTGAAATGTGATTAGCCTTTTTGTCGAGAAGCTTAGCCAGAGTGGAGTAAGTCAGGTAGCTCCATGAGGAACTTCTTTAAAAGATACAGAGCTGATTCAAGAGATAATGAATTTGATAATACTAAGGGGAGTTTATAATACCAAGGGAGCATTAGTATAGAATTGCTACTAAGAACATGGAAAATATGCTGAGTGCGGCGGCTCACGCCTGTAATCCCAGCTCTTTGGCAAACTGAGGCGGGTGGATCAGGAGGTCAGGAGTTCAAGACCAGCCTGGCCAAGGTGGTAAAATCCTGTTTCTACTAAAAATACAAAAATTAGCTGGGTGTGGTGACCGGCACCTGTAATCCCAGCTACTCAGCAGGCTGAAGCAGGAGAATCGCTTGAACCCAGGAGGCGAAGTTTGCAGGGGGCTGAGATCACACCACTGCACTCCAGCCTGGGCAACAAGAGCAAGACTCTGTCACAGTAAAATAAAAAATAAGAAAGAACATGGAAAATAAAACAAATGTATAAAACTAGAAAATGATTATCTCTAAGGGCAAAAAATTGGGGGGAAAGAAAAAGCAATGGCATTATAATGTATTACTATAGTTCACCCTAGAAAACTGCCGGGGTTAGTGGCACTTACCCTTGCAAAGTCAAAAATCTACATATGACTTTTGACTTCCCCCAAATTTGACTACTAAAAATAGCCTACTATTGATCAGAAGCCTTACTGGTCGCATACATAGTCAGTTAACACGTATTTTATATATGTACTACATACTGTATTCTTACAATAAAGTAAGCTACAGAAAAGAAAATGGCATTAGGAAAATCATGCAGAAGAGAAAACATATTTACTATGTATTCAGTGGAAGTAGATCATCATAAAGGTTTTTTATCCTCATCTT
Source organism: Sapajus apella (assembly GCF_009761245.1). Classification (NCBI taxonomy): domain Eukaryota; kingdom Metazoa; phylum Chordata; class Mammalia; order Primates; family Cebidae; genus Sapajus; species Sapajus apella. The sequence goes on from NW_022437018.1 coordinate 6,754,355, forward strand.
CACATTCAGTAGGCCGAGGAGGAAGTAGAAGAATTGTTCTTGCTTTCTCAGGAGTGGTGAATAGGAAGAAGAATATCCATGTATAAATAGACCTGCTCGGTTTAAATCTGTGTTACTCAGGGCCAACTGTACGTGGTTTAGTTGTGAATAGTGTAAGGGTTATTGCCGAGTTTAGAATGAGGAAACTGAGACCAGCATAAGAAAATTAAATGCCAATTTATTTAACTCCCGGGCGAGGTTCCATGGTCCCCGGGAAAGGGGCCAGGGAGGTCGAGCCGCTATTGGTTGTTGGGTTGTTGGGCGGTTTTCGGTGGGAGAGCCGGCCAGGAGCCTCGCATCAGCTGGAGCCTTCCAGGGGAGCCATGCGGCAGAGCTAGGTGCCGAGTGCAGAGCCTGGTGCCGGGTGCAGAGGTGGGTGTGTCCAACCTCCCGGCGAGGCAACCTGCCTTACAAATAGCACTGACATAGCTATAATAATGTGAACATTAAATATGAATATTACCAAACAGAAAACGCAAATGAGTCAGATAACTTAAATGTGTACTTCGATTTCTTGGGGCAAGAAGGTGAAAGAAAGTTAGATTTTCATCTTCCAATATGGGATGTCAAAATATCAGACCTAACTTATGATGGGGGTGGAGGGTCAATATCCTCACACTATTTATGTTATTAAAAATTAAATAATTTACTAGAGAGATTTAAAAATTGTTGCCTCTGAAATATCAAATGGAAAGAGCTGTGAAATGGCTTTGTTTTCCTTCCTCTGTCGAAACAAGCTTTGCAGAACATTTAATCTTTAATTCTAGATACCATACTATATATAGTGTATTAGTCCCTTTTCACACTGCTGTAAAGACAAGGCAAGACTAGGTAGTTAATAAAGAAAAGAGGTTTAATTGATTCACAGTTCCTCACGGCTGCAGAGGCCTCAGGAAACATGATCATGGCAGAGGGGAAGAGGAAGCAAGGACCTTCTTCACATGGCAGCAAGAGAGAGAAGTACAAGCAGAAGAAATGCCAGATGCTTATAAAACCGTCAGCTCCCATGAGCACTCACTATCACAAAAACAGACTGGGGGAGATTGCCCCTGTAACGGGGGATGGGAGCAGGCGGCAGAGGTGTTCCAAACATGCCCACCGTTCCCCGATAGGGTGTGTTTTCCCAGGTCCTTGGGCCTCACTCAAGAATGGGGAGAGAGGCTTGGTGTTGCAGTAAGCTTGTTCAAGTAAGTAGTGGACCCAGAGAGTTTTGCAGAAAAGTGATTTATTAGAGAGAGAGGAGAGAGAGAAAAGAGAGAGGGGAGAGAGAGAGAGAGAGATCTTCGACTCTGATGCTGGATTGGCTGTCTGGCTTGCAATAGAGCCCCTCCTTTCAAGGCTTTTGGCGGTCTTTTTAAACAAATGAAGTTCACCTGGGCTGTCTACCTTCCTGTGTGAGGGAAAATGAGACAAAAAAACTGTAGGCCCCTGAATGGGGGGGTGGATGGAGATATGGCACTGGGAAGTTCTTGCCTTTGAAACCGTTCCTGTTGTGGACCCAGGAAGAGAAGTTAACATAGTCCCTCAGTCCCCCTCTGAACAGGAAAGTCCAAGTGCTGTTGGGACACAGGTGTTGATCACTCTTTACTTCCCACTGAATTGGGGCACAGAAGGGACCCTGCAGTTGAGGTTTTCTCTAGAGGGGAGTTTTTCAGGGGTGCAGGTTGATTCAGAGGTCCATGATAGAGCTTATGAGCCAAGGATATCCAGGGGGTTCCATTTGCAGGATTATTTGTGGCCTATGGTTTTAATTCTAGAAGAAAGCAATGTGATAAGAAGGTTAAAGACGAGAAGCCCAGATGTCAACAATCGTAGAATGGTTATAAATGGGCCTAGGAGTGGACAGGGATAGCCAGTTGTTGAAGTCCACGATACTGTTTCTTGAAGCTCTTTAGCCCTGTGTTCGATTGATCCCTGAGTTCTTTACCTTTAAGATAACACTTAATTGGTTTACAAAGTTACAGCACACTGTTCCCTGATAGGATGTATTTTCAGGATCTCTTCCTGAAAAGAGACAGGTTCCCTTTCTTTCTGTTGTTAGCAGATTTAGGGCCCTTTCACTTCAAAGAGCTACGGCAGCTAAAGAGTTAAGCTATTTTGCAGCGTGAGCTGCCTTTGCAGAAAATTAGCAAACTTTTTTAATGTTATTATTTAACTCCTGAGATAGCTTACATTAAAACTGAGTAGAGGTCGTAACTTTTCTAGTGCTAGTACCAAGTTTTCCTACTATTCCGGCTTTTCCCCTGCTATGAAAGGAATAATTGGAGTTTGAGAGTCTGGTTACAGATAGCAAAGTTAAGAGTGATAGTCCTGTTAATGCCAGGATGTGAATTAGACTCACGAGCTGTTACTTTCCTGGGGATCTTGTCGGAAAAGCAAACTTAGATTCTCTAATGGCTTGCAGGTGTACGAAGGGTAGTCTCGTGGAACTTCAGGCTGTGGAGTGGAGGGCTGATTATTTTCTGCAGGTGGTGTCTAAGGCGTCGCCCGAGCGTGATGAATTCATTAGTTTGACCTCTGAGGCTGCGCACGGAGGACCACCCCCGCGGTCCCACGCAGGGCCCGCCTCTGGGAGCTAGCTGCGGTTGCGCGGCCCCCATTTATGGCCAGGACGCCAAGCTTGGGAGTGAATGGCCTCAGGGAAGCACTGTCCCATGGAGCGACTGGCACAACTGGACCAGAGAAGGCTGGCCACCCAGGTTAGCACGGGGAGGGCACTGCCAGGGGTGGGGGGAGATGTTGTCGCCTGTGGGCAGGAGGCCTGGACCTGGCCTGGTCACGCCCAGAGAAACAACACAGAGAGGGAGCAGGTTTGGAGAAAGCCGGGCAGCCGCCTCGGGGACTCCGTGGTCCCACACAGGGCTGGCAGCCTCTGTACCTGGTGCTTTCTCCTTGACGGATTTAAGAAAAGCAATAGGACAGATTTTAGCAAGTGGGAGGGGTTCGATTCACTCACGGCTGGAAAGTAACACAGCCTCTTACTACGTTTTCTCCTGCCTGGCTCGCCACGATGTAACCGGGGCAGGAGCAGGTTGCAGGGCTGTTTCAATGACGCACACTGTTCACTGAGAGGATGTATTTTCCCAGGTCCTTGGGCCTTACTCACCCAAGAATGGGGAGGGAGCCCTGGTGGCTAGGTGAGCTTGTTCTGTAAATATCAGACCCAGAGAGTTTTGCAGAAAAGGGATTTATTAGGCAGAGAGAGAGAAAGAGAGAGCGAGCGAGCTCCTGTGCTGTGATGGGAGGGGATCCAAAGATGGAGTCCATATAGGTAAGGGAGTAGGGGGAATTTTAACTCCTGAGCTACACCTGCCGCATTCAAGTTCTTATCCAGTGAGAGGAGCTTTTTCCAGACTTCCTCTGGAGTGATTGATCTTCAACTCTGATGCTGGATTGGCTGCCTGGGTCGCAATAGAGCCCCTCCTTTCAAGGATTTTGGCAGTCTTTTTAAATAAAGCAAGCTCACCTGGCCTATCTCTCTTCCCCTGTACAGGAAAGTTAGACAAATAGCTTTAGGCTCCCAGATGGGGAGGTAGACAGAGGTATGGTGCTGGGAAGTTCTTGCCTTTAAAACAAGCCCCTTGTGGACCGGGAAGAGAAGTTAACAAAGTCCATCACCCCCATGATCCACTTACCTCCCACCTTGTCCCTCCTTTGACACGTGTGGATTACAGGGATCACAATGTAAAATGAGATTTGGGTGGGGACAGAGTCAAACCATATTATCGGGTATAGTTTATCATGTAGTGTATATATATATTGAAAGCCCATATATAGGTGTATATATACACACAGCGTATAATGGTAAATATAAAACTAAATTCAACAGTAATTAAGTCTACAATAAAATTTTAATACCACATATATTTACCTTTTTGTTGTTGCTGTTAGGGTCTTCTCTACCCATTCTATGTTTATTTAATAATCATAGTTTTTTACTCTGCTTTGTGCAATTAGGCTTACTTTTACTTAAATGTGACAGAACAATTCAAAGTCATCATTATTTAATAAAATATAGACATTAGTTTTTTATGTAAACCAAAGTAAGACACCAAGTGTCGTTATAGTGTTAGAGATTCAGTTTTCTATTATCTAGCTACTAAACTATACTTAAACTATGACTCAATTGCCCAGGGCTGTGGGAGTCCCAGCCATCAATTTAATAGTCACCCACTGAAAGAAGAAAGAGGAGGGGAAAAAGTAGTAAAGGAATTGTGCCTGCTTTTTTAAAAAGGTTTTTCAGTGAAGTAACATACATTTGCTTAAGTTGCATTGCCCAGAACTTATTCACATGGTCTCAATCATCGAGCTGGAAGGAAGGCTAACAAATGGGTTTTGTTTGCTTATCATACACTGTGCTGAAAAAAATGGGTTATTTTACTAAAGAAAAATAATGGTTAAGAGATTAGGTAACAAGCAGTCTCTGTCACACACTAGATTTGCCCTTTTGAGTTATTTTGATTTTAATTTCAATATTTTATAAGCTTTTTGTATAAAAGTTATAAACCCAACTTTAATATAATTGAGGATGACAACTGATATTTTATTCTTCAAAATCCTGAAGCCAGACATTGAATCATCAGTGTGTGATGAGAGCTATATATTATTTTTAGCAGATTTGTTCTGGTCTCCCATGAGACGAGGGTAAAATAGTAAATTTATATTCTGATTGCTATAGTGCCTCTCAAACAGGTTGAGAGTAAGTTCTCATAGAATAAGCCAGTAATAAGTTACTGGCACTATTCTACTTAACAAACTTCTGATTAAATGAAACTATAATACATTACCATACTAATTTTATTTCATGTAATAAGACACAATCCCCCCCCCCCCCCACCCCCAGTTTACTCACAGTAAATTCTGCTGTTCCAGAAAGAAATTAGTGGTCAAAATATATCTCACAGTAAACACCATTTAGGTGTATTAACTCATCCCCAAATTATTTTCTTCAAATAATAATGAATATATTCATTTAATAGTGATTCTGTTGCACATAACTTGATACATGTACTTACAGTTTTCCTAATCTTTTAAATATAGCTAAACAAAGATTTTATTTTGGAAAGGCAAGTTATGTGAGCTGGTAGCAATACTGATCACCGTGGTTTAAGAGTTCAGGGTTATTCAAAATGCCTATGAAATGGAGTGTGAGATGAAGCAACCACAACAATTTTTGTTTAAATTGTGGTAAAATACACACAACATAATATTTGCCATCTTAACCATTTTCAAAGGTGTAGGGTTCCATACTGTTAAGTATATTCACATTGTTGTGTAACCAGTCTCCAGAGTGTTTTCATCTTGCAAAAATGAAACTATACCTATTAAACAGCTGCTCCCTTTTCCCCACCCCAGACCTGGCAACCACCATTCCACTTTCTATATGTCTGATTAGTGTACTACGATGTCCTCCAGGTTCATCCTTTGTTTTCACTGTTGGAATTGGAGTTTCCTTATGCCTCTTTTTGTTCTGTTTTTGCTGACATACTTTATCTGAGGAAATAATGTTATACTTAAATTTAGTTTCTGGTAGTGGCTCTTCTCAGCAATTATTTATGGTGACACTCTATTTGGTAAACTATGTATTATAGCTTTCCTATTTCTCTTTTTTATTTACAGTGTGTGTTGGCAATGATAAGGCTTTTCTAAAAAACAGATGCTTTTAAGGCACTATCACCTCACTCATCCTCTTGTAGCTAAACAATAAAATAAATTGGGATAAAAATACATTTAAAAAGTAAAATTAAAGATAGTCCCTTTAGATTTGAAATAGTTTTAACTATGTTACAGTTTAATGTTAAAAAAAAAAAAAAGGTAGCCTGAGACTGTCTCTTTCAATATACTCTCTTTCTTAAACTTACATTTTAATGAAGAGGAATTTTTTTTTAGGAACTGCTAATTGTCCTTTAATAATGCATGGGAAGTGTAAGAAGTTGAGTAATTAATGGAGAACAGCTTTCACTAGGAAGGCCCAGTTTTCTGGAAAGAGAAAGAAACAGAAGAAAAGGGAAGAATTCAGCACAAAATTTATTTGGTATAGAGTGTGTATTCCCATAGCTTCAGGAAGTAGTATGGTACAGAGACAAGTTCATGGGCTTGAAGTATGACAGATTTGGATGTGAATTCCAGCTCTGCAAATTACCAGCTGGGTGCTGGGGGCTATATCCGTGCTACTCAAAACGTGACAGGAGGACTGATGCCTGTCTGTTAGTTGGTTGTCACAGGTCTGTAATAACACAAAAATAGAGCGGTGTACATCTTAACACCGTTGATCAAATTGACGTTTCTGTGTCATCCCACTTGTGATCAGTGGATTTGTCTCGCTAACAGGGTATAGATTAGACCAAGTGTTGTTCAACTAGCCTGATGAGTCATTAAGAGGCAAGAGCTGCATTTTAGTTACACACATGAGGAGCAAGAGATGACGTGATGTTTTAAGTTTGGTTTGTGAAGTATAATTAAATAAAAATAAGATAAAATATGTGTGCTTATTTATTTTACAGGTCATTTTAAAGTTTTATCAGATATTTTAAATGTATAGTTTACCATTATTAGCTATTTGAGGAATCAAAATTTTAACCCTAACATGGAGATGGTAAAGAAGATTTACAATAAACTTTTTGTAAAGACATAACACATTTTTTCCTTCAGTAATATATGAAATTGTAATAATGGAAGTTACTTCAAAGAAGGGATAAGAAATTGTAACCCTAATTTACATATGGTAAAAGAAGATTAACTGGACTTTTTTTTGTCAAAAAATGACACATCTTGTCTTTCAGGAGTATTAAATGTGATAATGGAAGTTTTTTAAAAAAGTGAATATCAAAAAAAGTCAAACTAATTTTGCTCAGAAGTAGTATCTCTCATATATTGATTTCATTTTGTAGCTGTAATTGGTGATGGAGTAAAAAGAAGTATGTTATTTGTGGAGGTGAATTGGCTTCTGAAATGATTAAACCATCAAACTTAAGGCCAATTATATACACAACATAAAGAGATGCATTCAAAACCACAGAATTATGTGAAAGAAAAAGTATTAAGATAGAGAAAGCTGACAACAGATGTTCAATATTTTGAATATAAACATTACTGCTTGGCAGAATTTTTGTAACATAGCACTTCTAAGAATAAAAACACTATGTACACTTATTGAGAAACTAATGAATGGATGTAGCAAAGGGGTTTGTCTAGAAATGTTTCTGTAGCAAAGTAGTTGACTCAAGTACCACTCTTCAACACTATACCTTGACACATTCAGGAATTACTAATGATATAGAGATGAATTGGAACTGACTACTGATGAAGAATTTTGAAAATACAGCATCAGTTGCATCCTTCTGGATAAAAATCTAAAACAAAAATCTTGGTCTTGCCAAAATTTTTTCAAAAAATTTCTTTTGTTTCTATCAACATACTTTTGTGAGACTGGTTACTCTACTGTGAACATTGTTCTAACAAAACATAGGTATACTTAAAAAGTTCCCAATCATGTTTGTTTATGCAAATGAAGGACTGAAGCTTGCTTAGTTTTGATAGGTCAGCACAGCTGGGTTTTGAGTGGCTGATATAACTCTTATTTGATGGGGTAGTGAGCTCTGGTGGGTTTGTTCAGGTGATCTCTGATTGGTTGGCTTCCACGCCCCAAAAGGATATGTGGGGATGGGTGAGGCAGGGACCGTATTTCTGGCCACAGTTTATTCAGACAACAGGAACTGGTTGGACTTGAATGTAGAAGGGGAAGTCCTGTGATACTTTCACAGTATCCTTCTGAGAACCAAGATTATGTGACTGTTCCCTCACTCTAGTCATGACAACCTTATTCTGTTTTAGCTTTCAGCACCGCAGATATCCACAGGGAGTCCACTTTGCCTGTTGGTCATGGGCTTACTTTAAAAAGAAAGTTTTTTACTGTGATGCCACCTACCCAGTACGATAAAGATCCATTTTAAGCCTTTAGAATGTCAGCATTCTTACAGTTTCCCACCACAATTTTGGGAAAAAATCAGAACAGTTTTTTAAGTAATATAATCTTATTTTAGGAAATTAAAGCTTAAATCTAAGGTCATTTAATTACTGAGGAGCAAAACCATAGCTAGAAAGCAGGTTTATAGAAGTACACTTAATTCCTTAACTCATTTGCTTTTCAGTTAACTGGAAAGCATAATATGGTTTGCAGAAGCTGACAAATATTTAGATTAAATATATATACCCTTGTAAATAGAACCTGAACCAATTATTTCCTAAATGGCCTGTTTATTTTCATTTAGAAACCCCATCAAGTCTTTAATAACAAAACTGAATAAAATAAAAACAAAATCACCTGTAGGTGCAAGCATAAAATTAAAACATTAAAAAGAAAACATCAAAATAAATATTAATTGAAAATACCAGGCCGGGTACAGTGGTTCATGCCTGTAATCCCAGCATTTTGGGAAGCCAAGGTGGGTGGATCACTTAAGGTCAGGAGTTCCAGACCAGACTGGTCAACATGGTGAAACTCCAGCCCTGCTAATACAGAAATTAGCTGTGCATGGTGGTGCGTGCCTGTAAGCCCAGCTACTTGGGGGGCTGAGGGCAGGAGATTTGCTTGAATCCAGGAGGCGGAGGTTGCAGTGAGTGAGATGGTGCCACTGCACTCCAGCTTGGGTAACAAGAGAGAAACTCCCTCTTAAACAAGAAAGGAAAAAAAAAAAAAAGAAAAGAAAATACCTGTTCTAGCTTCCTCTCACTCCCAAAAGGTTTGTTGTAAGCATTGGAATATATTATTTCTACAATTAGTAGAAAGGGGCAACCATCAGACCTTAACTATTATTATCTCAGGTTTTTAGATTTCTTGGAGAGGCTGTACTGTTTTCTTATTTTTTTAAGAGGTAGTTAACATAGAATGCTGATTATTTTTGCTAAATAAAAATGTTAAAAATATTTTTGAAATCTCTAACCTATCATCGTAATTTTTAAAAAGACACTTCCGTCACACAAGCAGAGAATCAAATAAATACAAAACACTACTGAAGTAGTGAATGATATTAGGGATAATTTACTGCAGTTTGAAAATTTATGTGACTTGAATGCAATAATGTAGTGCCTATTTCATTTTAAAGGTATGAGATTTTCTTTTCTATTCTGTTTATACTAAGATTGAATGTGACCTTTCTGGTTGAGGGCAGCAGCCTAGACCAGTGCTATAGCTGGGAGTGTAATTGTTACGAAATGAGCGCAATGAGATGAAAACATCCACTTGATAAACATGGGAAAACAAGACTTTATTTTTCTCTAGTGAGTAGGTGTATATAACCTATGAGAAATAGAAAATCATTGTGAGAATAATAAACTGAATCCAAATTATAGCATTATCTATTATGTTATGGAATAATTTGTGCATTATTATTTTAAAAACATTTAATGATTAACAAATTATCACAGCAAAGTGTCAGGAAAATACATCTTTGATTTTAACTTAAAATCTCTAACTCCATAGGTGATTTAAACTTGTGAATTTTATATTTAAATCTTTATAAATTTAAACAGCATTAAACCACTTAAGAAAACCTAATCAGATTACTTTTAAGTTTGATGTAATTGACTTATAAGACTTACTTTAGTGCTTGGGAAGTGGTAGTTTGGTAGTCAAACTATTTAAATAATGAAAAAGAAATTCAATACACTGAATTTATAACTTTATTTTAAAATGTTAATTGAGTTTTGTTAATTAGGTTTCAGAATGGGATCAAACATTTGAATATTAAAATTCTGTGGAGGCAGAAGTAGAGTAATTCAATTTCTAAGTTAAACATTTCACAAGATTATTAGGTTAAAATTTTAACTTACAGATTGAATGGGATTTTAAAGTACATGTCTAACTACTCTCTGTGCATAAAACCTACTTCGAGTACATCAGACGACACACAGCAGCTGTGGTTGTAGCAGTTACCTTGTCCCCACTGGTCTCAATCCAAGACAGATCATTTTGCCTGTTCAATATTCTCCATTAGACATTGTCATACTCAGCCATTAGTGATTTTAGTTAAAAAAAAAAAAAAAAAAAAAAGTTAGGCCTTATTGTTTACTGTTCTGCCTTTTGTTTTTCTTCTCCTCCTAATTGGTATTATGGTCTTTATTTGGTGGTTTCTCTGGCGGACACCACTGTCCTGTCACCTTCCTGTCATTCACATGATGCTGACAGTTAGAAATCTTGCCTATTTGTATTCTATCATGGATATTTTTACACTGGCATTATTTTGTTTGTTTTTAAAATTTTTATTGATACATACTAGTTAAATGGGATTACTTGTTTTCGCTCACTACATGGATCGCTAAGATGTTAGTAATTTGAGGACTCATGATATTTCATTTTATTTTTGGGACATGAAGCAGAAATTTGCATTAATCATACTTCTCACTTTGAGGCAACATAACATCATTCATTGATCCTTGCAAGGTCCCCTTGGTTTGGTTTGCTAGCTCAGTTTTCTTTTTTTCATTTATTTGGTTTTATTACTATTTCCACTCCCTTCCTCCCACCACCGCCTTAGCTACAGACAACTATTATATGTTCTAAGGTGTCTTGTGTTGTTTGTATGTGCTATTGTAAAATGCATATTGCTCTTATAAATGCATTTGCATATGATTTATATAATATCGTGAATCCTAGTAATGTGTATATGTGTGTATGTATGTATCCAGAAATATGTCATTCTGTTTTTTTCTCACTAAGCCCTAGGTTTGAAAGTCAACCATGTTGTTCTGTGTTGTTCTGTGTATATACATATAACTTTTGCTTTTGACTACTGCGTAATGTTTTAGTGTGTACATGCAGCCCATTTTGCCTACCACCCCTTCGCCTGTTGATAGACAGCTGTGTTGCCTCCAATTTCCCACCTCCATAAATACTACAATAAGGATCTTCTTCGTGTGTGTCCTTCATGAAGTGTTCTTGAGAATTTCTTTGGGCTACATATACATTGCAATAGAATTTCTGGGCCACATAGAAAAACAGATGATAAATTTGACTACATGTACCAAATTGCTGTGTGGAATGTCTCAACCAGTCCATACTCCCCAAAACAGTGCCATTACATGACAGCTCCTACATTTGCAAATATCTACTAATGTCTGACATTACAAAGTGTTCTATTGTTGGTAGACACATAGGTACAGAATACTGTCTCAGTAATTTCATTTGCATTTTACTGTATAATAATTTGAGTATCACATTATGTCAGCTTTAGTTTTTTGAGTTTCCTTTTTTGAAGAATAATCGAAGTTGCAAATGTGCTTTTTCATTCAGTCATTTATCTATTAACTTTGTTAAGAGGCTTTTAATGAACAAAAAACATTTCTTATTTATATCACTTGGAATTCAAGCTTTTAATGTTTTATTTAAGAATCTCTTTTCTGTGTTTGAGTAAAATATTCTGGTTTTTTTTCCCAATTACATATTAGGTTTATTTTTCATATTCATACTTTTAATCTAACAAGACTTTAAAATTTTGTGAAGTTAAGGAAAAATCTTATCTTAGTATTGGGGAAAGTGCTATACTTAATATTTATATGCCATCTATCATTTCCAGTGATACTTGATGCAGTTTTTATCATATATTAAATCTTGTGTTTGTTTCTGTTTCTGATCTCTCACTTTGTTGGTTTAATTTTTTTTATCTTGTGGCAATTCCAAATTATTTTTTATTATGAATGGTGGTTTTGTTGTAGTATATTTTAATATTCAAAGAAAAAAATAACCCCTCTTTGCTCTGTTTTCCTATGGTTGATTTAGATATTCATAAAATTTTTCTGCATATAAATTTAGAATACATTTGCATTCCTCAAAAAAACTGAAATGTTGGTTTTTGCTTTAATTTAGTTTAGATATTAACTTGAGAAATAACAGCTACATTATTAAATATTATATACCTATTTATATCTCTCTATTTATTCTGATCATTCTCTACATCTTTTATATTAGTGTTGAAAGTTTATCCATAGCCAAGCAACTTGGGAATCTTGTTTGGATTATTTTATAAATTAGTTTATAATATAAATGAAGTTTTATTTTTAAAATATATATTCTAGATGGATTGTTGGTGGTATTAAAATATTTAATGATTTAATGAAGTTTTATATCTATCTTGCATCTGGAAAAATTGTTTAAATCTTTTATTTCATAATAGTTCATGTGTTGATCCTACTAGCTTTTTCAGACAGATAATTTTATCATCTGTACATAATGGGAATTTTAGCTGCTTTTCTTTCTTTCTTTTCTTTTTGTTTTATTACTGTGTTGGCCAGAGCCAACTGTATTTGTAGATATAAAGACAGTACAGAACTATATTAAATAGATCATCCTTATCTGGTCACTATCTTAAAAAGAATGCATTTAACAATTTCAATATGAGATTGTGGACTTCATGCCATGGTTTTCAGTGAAGGAGCATGAGAAACTAAAATAGATAGGTCATGCCAGTGAAGAGAAGGTAGGGTCTGGGGGTGTGAAGAGTCATTCAATTTCAAAGTGGGGGCATTGCATGAATTTGAAAAACTTGCTGTTTTGAAAGAATGGTGGAACATACATAGGTATAAATAAACATGTACAAATGCTCATAATGTACTAAACTTGTGCTAATATTTGATAAGACCAATAGTATGTTATATAATTATACTTAAAGCACTCTGGGTAAAATAAAGAGGTAGATATTAAAGATAGCAGAACCACATGCGATCTTTGAAAAACATGAGTGCATTTTAAAGTGGTTATAGAAATCAGAAAATATAGAAACTTCTAATTTGTCTTCTGGATCTTCTGATTTAACCTCTTTAGATTGCTGTCATTAAACTATTTAAGTAAACAAACCTCTGACATTAGTGGCAGTAAGGAAGCAGTACACTGAATGAGCTTATATAGTTATTTCATCAGAAATATATAGAGATTAAAACAAACTGATGAGTGTATTTTGAATTTTTCTTCTATAACAAGATTTTATGCTACTAAAACTTGCTTTTTCTAATATATTGAACATTGATTAGGTACATATACTATAAGTGTATTATGTGTGGAATTAACTAGAAGGCTTTGTTATGAGAGACACATTACTCTTTTTCTTTACTAAATTAACGGCTTATATTAGATTTTTTTTGCTATCTAGACTAGCTGATAGATTTTAGCTCACAGAAATCTTAGATTCTACTATGTCAGTGATAGTTCACTATCTCTTTTCATTTTCATTCTAGAAAATAAATTATTAATTGGAAGGTTTTAGCAATCTGAGCTTAACTTGAACAAATAAATTTGTTTTGCCTATATGAATAAACAAGAAGGAGAAATTAGTGGAAGGACTGCACTAACTCCCAGAAGTGCAGGGAAACCTTCAAATATAATTTCATTTCTGGAGATCACAGGACTAAAAACTCGGCAAGTAATGACAGCTTAAACAGTCTGTTAAAAGCCCTGTTTGCAGTTAATTTGCATGCTCCTATGCTTATTGTTGCTTACATTTCTTGATTTGCTACATTCTCCCCCCTTCTCATTGGATTATGAAATCTCTCTGATCACAGATGTTTTCCATCTCAACTATAGACATAATAATTTGAGTCTACAGTTGAGTCAAATAGTATAGAGCTTACCTTACATAATCCTTAGGTGTGATATTATAAACTGCATTTCTTATTATATTAGACATAATAATAGAAGTGTCAAAATGTAGCTTAATAATTTTATAATTCCAGTGATGATGATTTCAAATCCGTAAGCGAATTAGTTTGTTGCCAGAAACAAGCAAACAAACGGCAAGTGAAGCTGCAATTAGTTGAAAATACCCGTATTGATATCTGTAACTGTGCTGTAACTGCATGCCGAGCTATAAGGCCAACCATTTCTCTTGCTGAAGTCATCGTACCATGCTTTTGAAGAATATAGGATTGTTTTTCTTTTTGTTGTCTCAGTACCTGCTCTTAAACATTTCCAAGTAAGAAAATGTCTTTAAAAAGCCACTATTTCATTAATAAGTATATTCATTCATCTCTACTAAATATTGCATCTGCTAAATTAAAATACTTTTACTTCACAATCAATTTATCACGTTTTCTTATCACCAATGAATGCTCAGTTTATTATGGTGATAAATATGAATATTGGAGATGTAAGAGAAGGTATGCTGTTTTTACCTAGAGGAATTTCCCAGAGGGTGGGGAGGTGTCATAAGTTGATTTAACAGAAACTAGAGAACATGTGTATATTTGGCTTTCTTCCCTCCTTTATTTGTGGTAAAATTCTGAAATTTTTTCCTATGTCACTCTGTTAAGAGGATAAAAACAAAAGAATTTTAAAAAATCATCTTAGGTTCAAAAGGAAAAAAGGCAGAAGAGTTTGAGGAGGGGTGTTTAGAGTGTGGTGGTGACCATGAGAATCAACATAAGATAAATCCATGGAGAAGGGAGAAATTCCAGAGATGTGAAAAGCACATGAAAAGCTATTTTCCTCTCGCCAGCCTTTCAGATAAAAGCGCTTGTCTGTTCTGGAATCTTTTCTTACTTTTCCCCTAGCTGCCTTGTGTCCTTCTTTGGTAGGTATTAGCAATTTTTAAATATTCCTTAATACAGATTATTATATTTACATGATAATTTACTGTCTCTCTCCAGTATATCCACCACCACTGGTTATCCAGGGGTCCGTTGGGTCTCACAACTGGGCTATCCCATGCATTTTTTTTTTTTTTTCCTGATACAGGGTCTAACTCTGTCACCTAGGCTGGAGAGCAGTGGTGTAAAAATGGCTTACTGCAGCCTTGACCTCCTGGATCAAGCAATCCTCTCACTTCAGCCTCCCAAGTAGCTGGGAATATAGACATACACCACTACACCTGGCTAATTTTTAAATCTTTTTTGTAGTGACCAGGTCTCACTTTGCTGTTCAGGCTGGTCCCAAACTCCTGGGCTCAAGTGATCCTCCAGTCTTGGTCTCCCAAAGGGTTGGGATTGCAGGCATGAGCCACCACACCCAGCTCCTTTGACTTTTGAAGGTTTCTGTGGGTTATGTATATCTAGCAGGGCGTGAGCATTGTATGAAGATGCAAGCGATAGCTTACAATCACAAACACGTTACTATAACAATGATTCAGTCTACTTCATTATTTACTACCAAAGTTTCTTTGATTTATTATAAGAGTTTATGGACCTTTTCATGCAAAATAGAGTAAGGAGAATTTTACAGATCAGCTAAAGTACATGTTACAGATGAAGAGTTTGAGGCTCAAAAAGACTCAGTGTCTTGTCTAAGATGATACAGTGAAGTAGGAAGAGACCAACAATATCCGGTTGTAACTTTCAGATCACCTAATTGGATATTCAGGGTTCTTTTTATAACTGCCTCTCACTGTTAGTCTTAAAAGTAATGCCAGAATTGGGGAGACAGAATTTGGTTCCCAGAGGTAACAGGAAACTTGAGGAGAGTTGTGTAAGAGAATTAAAATTCTGACAGACATTCTTGTTTGAACTCACCCACACCTTTTATTAAATAGATTATCAGTAGGCATTTTCTCCAAAACACATTACTTAGGAGGAGTGCTGTTCAAATTACCTTTGGTTACTGCATGGTGAAGCAGTGACTTACCCCAAATTAAATTTTTACCTCCTTGTCAGGTATTTAGAAATGAAAAGAGATATTTAAAGATTATTGGAATTAAGTAAATTGGGTTCATTTTATTGTTGCTATTTTTTCTGATAATTTTCAAATGAAGTCTACCTTGCCTATCCCAGAAGCCTTGTTTTGAGAATACTTCACATAATTTTGAGTATACAGGAAAAAAAATGGTGAGTAAAGGTCATGCAAAAAACGATAGTTCCTTTTCTGTATCATCTTATTTGTGGGTGAGATGGACATGAGAGGTCACTAAAACAGAGGTAAGATCAGTAAGTCTGCAAATTTTAATTGTTTTTTTTTTTTTTGATACTGCCAAAGAATCCTGTTTGTCCAGTTCTTTGAAGTTAAAAGTATAAATTGCACATTTTGAGGAAGGTAGTAACTTGTCTTTTTTTAGAATTCTTTTGCCACAAACTTTTTTTTAACCTATTGAGTTTAGTAATGTGATAAGTTAAACTTACTTCTAACTGCAGTAACATTATATGTATTAAATTAGACCCTATTTTTCATTAGCAAGAAATAAAATAAGCATATTTCTTGATTAAAGATGGCAAATACAATCTCACCAACATTTTCTTTATTTTTCTATATTTTGTCTTATTCCTTATCAACTCTACGCAGTGCCTATAAATATTTTTATTTAACTTATGGAGACTGGCTCTTCAACTTTTAGTCAAGTGCAAAATATTGACTTTTAAGAGTTTCAGAGATTTTGTTAGACAATTCTGAAGACAAGAAGCTAATAAATTTTTTTTTAAAGTAAGTGTATGGCCAAGACTTTCCTAGATTGTTTATGTACAGTATTTCAACAAATTAAAAATAAAACTCCCTGAGAAGGATCTACCTTCATTTATAGGAATTCAACAAATGACAGGCCCTTGGTAGTAAGTAGTTATGCTGCAATGTAAATGCAGATGTATGTGTGATCATAAAGTCAGTCTATAAAACTCCCATTTAGAATTATCTATTGTGTAACTAATATGTAATGCATTTAACATGAAAAATGAGTTTTCACATTCGAATAAGATCGAGTTAGAATTGTCAAAGTTACAGGAGTCTCTTTACTGCAGGCCTTCTCAGAGTATTTACTATACTTAGGGTCCCAGCTAATGTATTTGCAGGTTCCAGGTGCGCACCATTTTCCAAATACATTTGCCCTCCAGAACCCTAGTGGGGAATGTTTTATAATATATTTTAGAAAATACACTTTGGAAATATATTTTAGAAAATACACTTGGAAAACTATACAAGGGAATAGGTTGCCCCAGTGATTATAGACACTGAAGCAATGAGAGGTTTCTGAATGGTTGTTTGGTAGTTGCAAATCTCATGTGTTGTGCATTTGTGTACATAATCATGTATCATGGAACGTTCCTCCTAAAAAACTTGTTTACAAGCTATGGGGGAAATTTGCATTAAACCAACTTGTTTGCTTCTTAGATACTATAAGCTGTATTTGATGGCATAGGCTAAAGAAAGAAGTAGCCATCCTAAAATTATTGACCAAGGTCATCATATTATGTCTTGTCTTAAACTAAGATTATAAAGTCTAACCAAAAGTCATAGATCTAACTGATATGGGTTAAAAAGTAGTCATAATACTAAAAATAAGTGAATTCCAACAAGGGTTAATCATTAAAAGAAAATCTCTACTCACCATTAGCTATGGCACCACCTTATATGTGCTCAGATATGTCTTTCATTTTCTGCAACTAAAATTGTTTTATCTTTCATCTCTATGAATGCTTCTGCTATTGTTTCAGATAATGATGCTTATGAGGATGTTCTTGGGCACTGATGTTCTTATCCTTTGGCATCTACCTCCAGATGCTACTGCAGGGCCAGTATGAAAATTGCTTCTGTTGGGATCCAAAAGCACTTGCCCCAGCTCCTGCACCCACTCACCTGCATGTTCTCCCCCTGCAAGGGGTGGAACACAGCAGGTTCCAGTTAGTGGAGCTCGTCCCAGCTGACGCCAGAGCAGCCAGCTGACGCCAGAGCAGCCAGCTGACGCCAGAGCTCATGTACTCCAGTTCCCACCCATGAAGTGGTAGAGAAATATCCTGCTTCACTATGAACCCACAAAGGCAGTCAAAATGGACTCGTTTCTGGACCTCTGTGACATTAACATCATTTAGTATTTAATATCATATATAGGACATTAACAGTGTGATTCAGATAAGAATCATCAATACCACTACAAGGTAGTTCCATTTCTTTAATAGTTTCTCTTTCATTGTGAACAGAAGTTATTTATTATACATTTATTTCCTGCAGTGTTAAGGGTGTCTGTTCATAAACTTCAGTGTATTATGCTGAAATCAATTGCTAAAGTCATAGCATATGCATATACATATGCAAACACACCCACAACTACTTAAGGGATAGCACTAGCACAAAGCACAGAAATGTCTTGCACTATTCACTGGGGGAGAAAAGAAAAAAAACAGAGCTGAGTTTTAATTCACGGTCATGTGCTTAAGAAACACTTATCTTTTTAATTAAATGCAAATTCCTGGTCTCACTTCCAGGAATTCTGATTTAGTAAGCATGAAGTAAGACTCAGGAGGCCACGTATTCAATAGTCATCAACAAGTGACTGTGAAACTGAGATCCAGAAATTAAGATTTAGAAAGGACAGTTTTATTAATAAAATTAGTTCCTGGAGTGCTGAAATATGCACTCAAGTAACATTAATAAGGTGATCGCGTAACATTTTTATCTGAAACATCTCTATTTAGATTCCTTTGCTACATTTAGACATTCTCCACAAAGAATGTATCAGTACTGTTTCATGTTGGCATAACATAAAGTGCCTATTCTACTGTTTACACAGTTAGTCCATTTTCAAAACAACTAATATAAAAAATGCCCTTCTTTCAAACAGACGCACAAAAAGCATCCTTAGAAAAATGAGTGCAATGTGTAATTAGACCACTGCAATAGTGTCTTTGTTGCTATGACAACCTTACTTCTCTTTCTCATCTAGTCCATACTAAACAGATTGGTGTCAGCTAACTACTTCAGTTTTTTTGTTGACTTCCTCTATCTAAAAAATTCTTAGTGGAGCAATGTCCCAAGATTAAAAACAGTCTCCAATGTAGCATCTATGAAATATCCAGCCTTACTTATCACTCTTCTTTTAACATGAACAATTGACTTTAGCCAAACTGTTCTACTAAATTTCCTTTTAACATTTCGCATTTATTTCTAAACATATGCATTTCTCTTGCAAATTTCTGCCTGAAAGGCACTCTCTTTAATCTACATTCAACTCAACTTTCATTTCAAAAGTCATTTAAATCTCAGTATGTCTGTCGAAGTACACTATAGCCCTTGCAAGGTGCTGGAATTACAGGCGTGAGCCACCATGTACAGCTTATATCATGCATTCTAAAGGCACATATGTTTTTCTTGTTTTATTTTTTGAGATAGAGTCTCACTTTGTCACCCAGGCTAGAGTGCAGTAGTGTGATCTTGGCTTACTGGGATCTCCACCTACCAGATTCAAGAGATTCTCCTGCCTCAGCCTTCTGAGTAGCTGTGATTACAGGTGCCTGCCACCACATGTGGCTAATTTTTTGTATTTTTAGTAGAGACGGGGTTTCACCATGCTAGCCAGGCTGGTTTTGAACTCCTGATCTCAAGTGGCCTGCCTACCTTGGCCCACCAAAGTGTTAGGATTACAGGTGTGAGCCACTGTACCTGACCAATTCTTCGTTTTTATATCCATCTATTTATTTGGGGGTAGAGCCATGCCCTTTACCATCTCTTCTTACTCATTTTTTAACCCCAGTGCCTTGTATAGAGTAGACAAAAAATAAATATGTAACCAAAAAAAATGCATTAATGTATGATTATAATGGTTATGTAAAGGGATATGTTTTTCCTTATTTGTATACCATAGCTCTCTATGGAAAAATAACATATTTTCACTTGGATGAGACATGAATGATGATTGTTTCTAAAATCAACAAAATTGTCAGTATCTTCACAGCCCAGTTGGGGATTTATGAAGGAACTATTTGTTTCAACAGCAAATGTTTTCCACTTCAGAAGTGTTAGCAAACCCTAAGGCATAAACATACACATTGGAGCATGAAAGAAGTTTGTGTGCAGTTTGTGTGTGAGAATTGTGGGAGTTGTTATGGCAGATGATGCTTTTGCTCAACAAAAGCTGTTAAATTTGCTTGGATTCACCAAAAATTTGGATGTGTATGTGATGCATTTAAGACAAGCGTTATCAAAACAAAATAGGGACATTACATAAAGATATAAAGGTCAAATCATAAGGTAGAATTAACAGTTATAAATGTGTTGCATCTAATAACAGGACCCAAGATACATGAAGCAAAATTGAGGAAGCTCTCTATTATCTCTCACTAATTGATAAAACAAATCTAAAAACGTCTGATGATAATATAAAAATGTGATCAATACTATTAATCATCTTGAATGAATTATTTATAGACTATGACACACCACAATGACAAAATATTTTTTTTTCAAATTTGTAGGAAATGTTTACAAAGACTGATGAAATATTTCTTGAGTTTCTAATAGTTAAAATATTATACAATATGCACTGTAAGAATACTAAATTATAAATTAGGAAAATGATATTCAAGAAATCAATAAAAATAAGATATCAAAAAGTCCCAAATATGTGAAAATTAAATAACACAATTCTAAATAACTCATTTGTCACAGAGAAATTTTTCCCAAATTGAGGCAGAGACAGGAGAATCGCTTGAACCCTGGAAGTTGAGGTTGCCCTCAGCCAAGATTGCACCATTGCATTCCAGCCTGAACAACAAGAGCAAAACTCCATCTCAAAAAAAATAAATAAAAAATTCTGAAGTGATAATAATGAAGACTAAATATAAATATCTGGGAGATGCAGTTAAAGCATTATTTAAAGAGAAAGTTATTGCCTTAAATGACTATGCTGCTGCTTTCAGAAGAAAACAGGTTTGCATATATATTTCACTTTATGAAGCTAAATAAAGGAGAGCAAATGAACCACTGAATAAATAGAACAGAAATAACAAGAGTAGAAATAAGTTAAAAAGAAAGAAAATGAGACAAATTGTAGTTTTGAAACAGTGAAAAATCTTAATTCCTAGCAAGACTGATCAAGAAATACAATTTGTTAAATAGCATACAAAAATTTGACTGTGTGAATGTTGAGCACATAGAGCTGAAGACTACCTGTTACAACAACATTGTGCTTAATATGCCATAAAGTATTTTATCTACTTTTTATTAAATATGGAACAATTTTCCATGTTACAGAAGTGTTTCCCTAACAGCATTTACAAAGGATTAAATAGAATTTGTTATATAACTCAATCAAAAGCATTTTAATGAGTTTTATAGAATGAGTCATAATTTACTACAATTTCTTATAATAAACACATATGATATGCACTTTTCTTTCTGAGTCTGTGCATACATTCTTAATTTTTCCCTTGAGTGAAATTACTAAAATGTAATGCACTGATTTAAGGACTCACATGCGGATTGCCAAATTGCATCTGAAAGAAGACTGTAACTCTTTAAATTGTGTTAGCACTGTATGAGCATGCTTATTTCCCTTGCAAAATATTAACTTTTTATTATTTAAGAAATCAGCCAACTTGATAAAAGTGGTAGTCTTATATTTAATTTTGCTATTCTTTGATCATAAAAGAGGTTAAGAAAAAGATGTAACATGATCACAATTAAAACACTACTAAATAGAGATGAATAATGCACTTTTAAAATAAAATTTTACTTTCCATATTAGGATTTTGTTGTAGGCATTCCCAGATATTTGCCACAGAAGTGACAGCCATATTTGTATTATTTGAACTACTTGAGATTCACCTTCTCCCCACTCCCCTTCCTCTTCTCTCACTCTGCAACCAAACCAAATTAAACACCCAAATACACTGTGACAAACATCTCCCTCCCAACAATTAACACTTAGCGTTCAGCAATGAACTTTAGAACTGGGGCAGTGGAGAAGGGAGTGGGAGGAGGTATTCCCTTAAGTGCATCAGGAAGCAGAGAAAATGGATTTGAAAGAATAATAATACAACAGGAAAAGAGAAATAGAGACTAGTAGACTAATCAAACTAATAAAGGGGGAACAATGAAACCAACTTGCTTGTAGAGTCTCTTGTAGCCACAAAAACTAAGGTTAGATCAAGTTAAGTATGTCCTTGGAGCTGAGGTTGATCAGTTTTCATAGAAAGCAATGGAGCTATGATAGTATAGCAGCAGCTTGGGGCTTAGTGAAGATAGTTATATGACCATGCAGCATCTCCATAGTCTAACAATTCACCTGCACCTAGTAATTGGTTCTATAATGAGTCTCACGAAATCTCCCCAGAGAGGAATTGTTGGTAATATATCTAGCTCAAATTGTCTACTTGCACTGAATTTCCTATCAGGATTAGTTAAGGGAACCTTTTTTAAAAAGAAGAAATTTGATCGATATTTTTATATTCAACCGTAGTTTTTAAATGTGGACTATAAAAATAAGTGCTTTTGTTTAACTCAAATAGAAAAATAATTAAAGGTATACTGCTTGAGTCATGATTTCTACAGAGGAAATAATCCAATTTGGTGCAGAATTCTTGAGGACATTTATCCACAAGAGCCTTTACTTGAGTTATCTGTGGTTTTCTATAGTGCGTGTATACAAATGTGTGTGCTGTTATATCACAAAATGATACATGGAACCAAATAATACAAATCAGTTTATCTTACCACAAGTTAGTATTTTGGTACAACATATTAAAACATAACTATATAAATAAATACATGTTTAGGATTAATTTTCCCAAGTTTTTGTCAGTGAACTCTTGTTTAAGGAATTTAAAAGGAAAATGTATACTTCCATATTCACAATATTTTATTTTTTTTTCCATATTGAAGTTTCAGAAGATAGATTTGGAAGTCATGTGGGAGAGAATACATTTATATATCCATGTTAATGGGCTAAATATGAATAGGAAATGTGACTTAGAATTATAGCCAGAAGCAGTCATTACATGCTGCTCTATGTACTCACCCAAGTCTGGAGCTTGGGACCTGCCTGTAAGGGAGATTGTATTTACAGAGCAGATAACACTTGCTTAACTTATCCATTGGGACATTGTACCTTTATCTGTGGGGCACATTTAAGGAGACAGAAAGAGTTGAGTCTACAGATGGATTCCCAGAAGGTAGTTATTTGCTCAGAAGGTAGGCATAGGTACTTATTTGTTGGAATTGGGTTTAATAAGGTATCCAGTTTTCAGCTTTCCTGGAAAAAAAAAATTGAAGGGCTCTTGAGGCTAATAATACTGTAAAATCTTTATCAGCAGAGGAGCATGAATCAATGTATGTTAGCTTATTGCCATTCCATCAATGAATTAACTTTTACATAGAAAATAGTGTGTACGGGATGGAAAGAATTGGAGGTTTCTCATAAGAAGCATCATGGCAACAGGAAGATAGCTGAAGAGGGAATCTAAAAAAAAGTTATCAAAATTATTTCTTCTTTCATGATAGCTTATGTAAATTTAAGGAAGCACAATGCCCAACAGTAACTTACTAGATGGCACTTATGAGAAAGTGGCCTGTTTGGATTGGATTCAGTCTTATATGTAATGTGTCTTATCAGTTCCCTAATTACTAGTGATGAGGTGAAAAACCCAGTAAATCTATGAGATGAATAAAGCTAGTCATTCATTAGATCCAAATTTGCGTATGTTAGTTAATGTGAGAACCAGATTGGAACACAGTTGTCCAGGGCTCTGAGCGCCTTTCAGCACACCTTGTTATATTATTACTTTATATTGTTCTCAAGTCAAAATTGTGTTATTGCTTCAGTGTATTTAGACCTTGTCTGATTTAAAAGAGTTAACTCCTCTTCCAATAACCCTCTTTAAAATCACCTAGATACTATGAGAAACCACGTCTTCATGAATAAAGTATTTTACTTACTTCGGTGGTTTTATAGGTAATTTATTCCTTGTTAGATATGGGCAGAGACCTTGAGCCTTTCTGTCACCAGTTGATTTAAAGAAAACAGTATTTTTGGAGAATTCTGAAGTTCAATAAAGGTTGAAGTCAGTCTGAAGGACTCAGATGTTAAAATAAGTATTTTTAAGTCATGTGTAGAACTTTTTCATCACATACCACCTCCATATAACAGAGAATATGAATGTGAGGTCTGGGTAATAATGTTATATTTTAAATCATTTCTTTGGCTTTGGCCACAGTTTAGAGAAAAATAAAAGATCCATATGTAGGTTGGGGAAAAAACATTAAAATGAATGGAACCACATTAAAATGAATGGAGTATGTGATATATCTCATAATGTCGAATTCTTGGAGAAGATTTTTTTCTTCATATCCACTTAGAAATGAGTTATGTTTTGCATAAAAATAGTATAAAACCATTATAATTAATATAAAATTATTTTGCATGAAAATTTTGATTCAAGGATTTAAAATTAAAGGCTATAAAATTATGCATATAAAATATAAAATTATTTTGCCTAAAAATTTTAATTTAAGGATTACTGTTAAGCTTATTACAACTGCAAAGATGAATGTTACTAAGGGATAAGGGCCTGTGTTAAGCAAATAAAAACAAATTGCTCTCTATATTAGTCATTTAGTTCCCAGACTGGCCCTTGTAAATTTTATGTCGGTGATGTTGACAGTAGGTTTTGATGCAAAAGATATCACCTTGATGATTACCATATACTCTCCAGTAGGTTTTTTTTTAGCCTATAGCATAGGTTATTATTATTGAAAATTATTATTATTTTCCTTATGTCACAAAGAACCCAAGTATAAAACTGATGTAAAACAAATTAGCATGGCATTTTTAATATTGTAGATTTGAAAACTGAATTTCTTCATCTCATTTTATATCTTTGTTATTAATTAATGAGTAATATATGCAGGTAATAATTTATTGGGAACCCACTATGAACAAACAAAAGAAAAAGTGTGAACAAAATAAAGACAAAGAAGCACAGGACAAAGAGATAGTATAATTTGTTGAGAATATGCTTAAACGTATGAAAACACCCAGCAAGATGGTAATAAAAAGTTAGTGAGAGTAACCCAGTTCCTAAGAAAGGAAAAATTTAAGAGGATATTAACTTATTTAAGAAAAAATAAATACATAAATGACTTGTAGTTTTAGTTTCAACATGGAAATAACTTAGAAGTTGCCATGCCTGTCCTTACAAAATGAAAATCTAAACGAACTAAAAATCAGTGACTTTTATTGTGCTCAACAGAAAACTGAAGTTGCAAAGGAAACTCTTACTCTGAAATGTGGAAGAGAAGCCACAGGGGCCATCAACTATTGGAGCACTTACATGATCATTTTGACCAGTTTTTAGAGGATAAGTGTACACTGGCATGAGAGTGAGAAATGCATGAGGCCATAGTCTTAGTGGGAGCCTCATCCAGCCTTGGGTTCTCCCCCAGTAGTCCTATCAAGTTCTTGTAGTGAAGATCCAAGAAAGAACCCCCCACTTGTGGCTCTGACAATGGGAAAAGAAGAATCATAAAGTTTATCCACCTAGTGCTCCGTATCAAATGCCTTGCTGCATTTTGGATGTTTGTCCCCTAAACCTCATGTTGAAACTTAATCCCCAATGTTGGAGGTGAGGCCTAATGGGAAATGTTTGGATCATGGGAGCAGATCCTCCATAAATAGATTAATCTTCTCCGTGGTGGAGTGGGAAGGTATGAGTGAGTACTCACTCTGTTGGGATCCATGACAGCTTGTTGTTAAAAAGAGCTTGGCACCTTCTTTCTTCTTGCTCTCTTACTTTTTTCACCATGTGTTTTCTGCATAGCTGGCTCCTCTGCCATGAGTGGCAGCTCCCTGAAGCCCACACCAGAAGCAATGCTGGTGCCATGCTGCTTGTACAGTCTTCAGAACCATGCACCAAGTAAACCACTTTTCTTTATGAATTACTCAGCCTATTCTTCTCCTTTATAGCAACACAGAGTAAGACAAGTCTACACTCCAAGGAAAACATTTTGCCAGATTATATGCCACATGATTTCAATTACATGATATTCTGGAAAGAGAAAACTATATAGAGGGTAACAGGTAACTTCCAGATTTTGAAGGGAGGGAAGAAGGTTAAATAGATTAAACATAGGGGAATTTTTAGGGTTGTGAAACTATTCCGTATGTTAGTTCAATTGTAGTTCCATGACACTGTGCATTTATGAAAAGCTATAGAATACTGCAGCAAGAATAATGAACCTTAGTGTATGTAGATTTAAACAAATCATTTAGGAAGAATCCCAGTATGGAATGCAAACTTTGATATAACTGTATGATAAATTTATAAAATAACATCACTGAAGGGGTGGGGATTGAGGGAAATGTCAACCTAAGTAACTTTAGAAATAAGCAGAGTTTGTTAGGCTGAAGACAAGAGATACTGCCTATAAGTAATCTACTCCAGTTGAGGAAGCTGGTTCCTAAGGGGACAGAGAGAAGAGTAATGTTACAGTTGAACACCTAAAGAAAAACTACCATAGCCAGGTGATCGACAGTGATAAGCCATCTTAGTGCTATGTACACTTGGTATGATGTGATAGAAATGGCACTTTACTTTTGTGGTATTCTTAAAACGACATACTCTTAGTTTAATCATAAGAAAAACATCAAACAAATCCAAATTAAAGGACGTTTTATAAAATAGCTGCCCAATATGCCTCAAAATTGTGAAAGTCCTCAAAAATTAAGGAAAATCTGAGAAACTATGATAAGCAAGGGACCATAAGGGATACAACAACTCAATCTACCATGGTACCCTGGAGAAGATGCTGGTACAACAACAACAACAACAACAAAAGGACATTAAAAAAAAAATCTAGCCAGGTGCACCGGTTCACACCTCCCAGCACTTTGGGAGGCCGAAGTAGGTGGATCACCTGAGGTCAAGAGTTTACACTAGCCTGGCCAACATGGTGAAATCCCGTCTCTACTAAAAATACAAAAATTAGCTGGGCTTGGTGGTACATGCCTGTAATCCCAGCTAGTAGGGAGGCTAAGGCAGAAGAATCTCTTGAACCTGGAAGGTGGATGTTGCAGTGACCGAGACCACGCTATTGCACTCCAACCTGGGTGGCAAAGTGAAACTCTGTCTTAAAAAAAAAAAAAAAAAAAAAAAAAGTATGGATTTAGTTAATCATAACATAATAATGCCTTGATATTTGTTCTTTAATTGTGAAAAAAAAAAATACCATACCAGTATAAGATGTTAACAGTGGAGGAAACAGCATAGGCTACAAGGGAACTCTGCACTATTTTCTCAATTTTTCTGTAAATCTAAAACTACTCGAAGGAAAAATTTATTTTTAAAAATGTAATATTGGGATGATCCCTAAAATGCAGATATTGAGAGTAATATAGACACACCATAGAGCTGATATAGGATATTTTTTAAAGGACTGTTTTCATCCTAGATATTTATTTCAGTTTTATCACATAGAGGCAATCTTTTTAATGTCTGCAGTGACTTAGCAATGTGAATTCACTCTCCCAATACGGAATCTCTTCTCGCTAATCATTACAGGGCTTTTTCAGTGGGTCAGCATGTATTTCAAATATTATCATCATTTTCAAAAGATATAATGCATGTTTTTCAAAGGGTAATATACTTCATACATGATCCAATCCCTATTTATCTATTTTTCCGACTTTATAGTCTTTCTGTTTTTACATTCTAGAACGTAGAATTCATCTAAAACACTCCAAGGTCATTTTTTTTTTTCTAAGGGTATTTTTTTTTTTTCACTTGTTTTCCCTTTTGCTTTGAATGCTCTTTTCACAGATTTTGCTTGGCTGGCAC
This sequence comes from Sapajus apella, assembly GCF_009761245.1. Classification (NCBI taxonomy): domain Eukaryota; kingdom Metazoa; phylum Chordata; class Mammalia; order Primates; family Cebidae; genus Sapajus; species Sapajus apella. Next base: position 6,781,901 of record NW_022437018.1, read on the forward strand.
TTTCTCATAAGCCAGTTTTCAGTTCAATAGTCATCTCTTCTCAAAGGCTTTTTATCTGACCAACTACTAAAAATAGCAACTTTGTCTAGTCATTTTAGCTGTTGTCACTATGCAATTATTTTGTTTGTTCCTTTATAGTCCATTCTGTCTACCAGTAAAATGAAAGGTACGTGAATGCAGGGATTGTGTTATCTGGTTTACCAACGTGCTCCATAAATATTGGTCGAATGCATGAGGGGATGGCATTGTCCCACAATTTAAGGACATATCTGTAAACTCTAGTCCCATCTTTGAAACATCTATAACTGAAAAAAATACATGTAAACATCAAAGAGGTATCTGGCCTGCCATCCACCCAGAAATTATCTGATCCTCAGAAAGTGAGATACTATCCCTATTCGACTAGTCTCCATATTTGTCTCTCAGGATAACATAGGAAAGACGAAAAGACCGTCTTTTCTCAAGAGCAAAAATAGCAAAACAATGGAGAAAATGGAGAAAAACAATCTAATAACTTCAGGCCAAAGATGAGTTGTTTCCCCAGAATGGATATCTGTAGGTCTCTGGCTTAGGTGATTTCAATAGTTTTGGTGAAAGCTCTACTATCCCTACCTGAAAAGGGCTCATGTGTAACTATCTCAGCATTCTGGGGAGCCCACAGACTTCAACATCCTACTGAAGTCTATCTGTGTGCTCTCTCTAGGGACAGGATATTTGGGCAGCAGATCTCTTCTCAGTCAAAGAGGAGGGGCCAGAGGTGCTAAACTACAAACAGATTTTTTGTTTGTTTGCTTTCACTCTTTTCATGTACACAGTGCAAAGAAAACAGGATTTCTGAGTATTTCTGAGATTTAACATCTACAAATTCTGACAGAAATTACCTGTCTGCTCAAGAAAAGGTTAATACCATTTTAGTATGTCTGGCAGATGGGTTCTGGAAAGCAATTGGCCCAAGATCTCTATGCTTATTTTCTGTGCTTGTATTTCATACTTGATATATGTGTGAAATATAATTTTCTGTTCATTAAACTCCTTTAACATACTTTTGAGGCAAGGATACTTGCTCTAAATTTAAGATATTCATAGGAATGGTGTCAAGATGGGGTTGGAGACAGAGATAATTTTTTATTTTTATTTTTAGTGGCATTCTATTTAAGTGGAGGAAATCAGAAAATATTATGCAGATTGTGATGCCACTAATACAGCACTGTTCTGAGTCTGAAGAATCTTATTCATTCTCAAGGCTCAGTTTTAGCTAATAGAGACCAAATTAATCAAACAGTTTTCTTTTCCTGGTGATATGGTTTGGCTGTGTCCCCACCCAGATCTCACCTTGAATTGAAATAATCCCCACATGTCAAGGGTGGGGCCAGGTGGAGATAATTGAATCATGAAGGCAGTTTCCCCCATACTATTCTCATGGTAGTGAATAAGTTTCATGAGATCCGATGGTTTTATAAATGGGAGTTTTCTGAACAAGTTCTCTTGCCTGCTGCCAGGTAAGATGTGATTTTGTTCCTCATTAGCCTTCCACCATGATTGTGAGGCCTCCCCAGCTGTTTGGAACTGTGAGTCAATTAAAGCTCATTTCTTTATAAATTACCCAGTCTTGGGTATGTCTTTATTAGCACTGTGAGAGTAGACTAATATAGACTACGGATGTATACTTGCTTGAGAACAGATTATGGATCTATCCTTGCTTGAGAACCAAACATATTACTTAAAGTTAAATTGTGAAAGATAGTTCATGATTATACTTTTTTGTTTGTTTTCTGAGACAGGGTCTCACTGTCAACCAAGCTGGAGTGCAATGGTGTGATTATAGCTCAGTGCAGCCTCAACTTCCTGGGGTCAAATGTTCCTCCCACTTCAGTCTGCTGAGTAGTTGGAACTAAAGGCACATGCCACAACACCTGGCTATTTTTTTTTTTTTTTTTTCAGAGATGAGGTCTCCCTAAGTTGCCTATGCTGTTCTAAAACTCCTGGGCTCAAAAGATATTCCTGCCTTAGCCTACTAAAGTGCTAAGGTTACTACAGGTGTAAGCCGCTGTGCCTGGCCTTACTATAGTTTTTTGAAACACAAGAAATAAATGAAGACAACTTATTTTTACTATATATTTATAACCTAATTTATATCTTGAATTTTTTCCCATTTATATATGAATTTCTCAAAAAAGTTTGTTACATATTCTCTCTGCATTTTCCTCCTGTTTTTTTTTTTTTTTTTCTTTCCCACTCTAATCAGGGTTTTGTTCTGGACATGCCTCTGAAATAGCACTGGCAAAATAACTACATGACTTTAAACTGCCAAATACAACATTGAATTATTCAACTATTGCAAATTAATGCTGCATAACAACTTCAGAATCTCAGTGGCTTACTAAAAAAATTTATTCTCAGGGTATGTATTGCAGGTTGACTATAGTTGAACTAATTTAGGATGGGCATAGATAAGTGGTTTTGCTTTACATGGCTTGTTAGTTTGGATTGGATTCAAGCTGACCATTTTTCTCATTATCCCTAGCCCAGATGCTATCCAGAGCATATTTTCTCATGGTGAATGATGGCATGTTTTTATAAAATAAGTGGCAAGAGCATAAGAGATGAAACCAAATTATGCAAACCTTTATGGCATCTTTTTTTATATTGCATTTGCTAACATTCTGTTAGCTGAAGCAAGTAATGTCCTTGAGCCCTATGTTAATGATGTTAGGAAAAGAAATTCCACTCACTGTACGAGTACACTGTAAGGTTATGCTGCACAGGATAGGAGAAGTATAATTCCAATTCAGAGAGAGTATGGAAAGTTGCAATTAATAATTCAGTCTATCGCTGAGAGTCAAGTCTCAGTCTTCACCTTATTGTTCGTAGCTTTCTGCGCTTGACTTCTGGCCTCCCACTCTCATTATTCTCTTTCTAACCCAATAGCTGATCCTCTTTAGTCTCTTTTGATACTTTCTTTATATCATCCTTTCTTCATGGATGACCTTAGAACTAAGTTTTTGGACTTTTTCTCTAGGTAATCTCACCCAGTTTCATATTTCTAAATATTATCAATATGATTAAAAACCTCTCCAAGTTAAATCTCTAACCTGCAAGTCTCAAACTTTGAGCTAGTATGGCCAACTGCCAACTCAATATTTACCATTATAAATCCAAGGAGCATCTCAACTTTAACGTAGCTGTCTTAGTTGAAGGCTGCTGTTACAAAGTAGTATATCCAGGTGACTTATAAACAACAGAAATGTATTTTTTATGGGTCTAGTGACTGGGAAGTCCAAGATATCAAGGTCCTAGCAGATTCAGAGTCTGTTGTGGGCCCACTCCTTGCTGCACAGTGGCCTTCTTCTCCCTGTGTCCTCACATAGTGAAAGGGGTAAGTGAGTTCTCAGGAGCCTCTTTTATAGGGACACAAATTTTATTCATGAGGGCTCCACCCTCAAAATCTAATTACTTGAGAAAGGCACCACCACTACCTAATACCATCATACTGGTGGTTAGGATTTCTTTTTCTTTCTTTTTTTTTTGAAACAGAGTCTCACTCTGTCACTTAGGCTGGAGTGCAATGGCATGGTCTTGGCTCACTGCAACCTCCGCCTCCCAGGTTCAAGCGATTCTCCTGCCTCAGCCTCCCGAATAGGTGGGATTACAGGCATGGGCACCACACCTGGCTAATTTTTGTATGTTTTAGTAGAGATGGAGTTTCTCCATGTTGGTCAGGCTGGTCTTGAATTCCTGACCTTGTAATACACTTGCCTGGGCCTCCCAAAGTGCTGGGATTACGGGCGTGAGCCACCTCGCCCAACCTGGTGGTTAGGATTTCAACACGTGAATTGGAGGTGGGGGCAACAAACATTCAATCTATAGTATTTTGCCTCTGGTCCCCCAAAGTTCATGTTATTCTTATAGGCAAAATGCATTCATTACATCTCAACAACCCCTGAAGTCTTAATTTGTTCTAGCATCAACTCTAAAGTCTAAATTCCAAGGTCTCATCTAAATATCATCTAAATTAGATAAGGATGAGATTCTCAGATTTAAAGCACAGTTAATCCTGAGGCAAACTGCACTCCAGCCGTGACACTATGAAGCCGAACAACTCATGTGTTTCCAAAATACAATGGGACAGGCATAGAATACACATTTCCATTCTAAAAGAAAGAAATAGGAAAAAAGAAAGGGGGTAACAGATTCCAAGTAAGTCTAAAGCACAAAGTAAACTCCATGAGATTTTAAGACTTCAGAATAGTTATCTTTGGCTCAGCTGTGCCTTTTAGGCACATGGTGACAGAAGTCCTACATTTCTGACTCTCTGGAGTGACAATCCCGCCTCTGAAACCACTGGGGCAGTGGTTCCGCCTCCACAACTTTGGACAGTTGTTTGGCCTGTTGAAAGAAAGGTGATGGTCTCCCCTTTTGAAATCAAGGGGGCGGCCCTAGTGATCTCCGAATTGCCTTTGAGGTCATTCTTCTCTGGTTTTAAAGAATAGTGCACATTTGAAGCTGAATAGCTCTATAGTTCTGTCCTATAAAATACAAAAAGTAGGACAGTCTTCCTTTATTCCTTTTTGTCTCCTTTTTGTTCAGGTCAAACTGGCAGTTTTCCTGCTCTGGTGGCTCAGTAAGTCCATGGTTCACATCTATATGAATCTCCTTATATTGGCCATGCCCTTAATGTTCTCCCACAAAAACATCTTTTTTCCATATGAATAAGCTGAGAAATTTTCAAATCTTTAAGTTCTGCTTCCTTATTGGTTAATAATTACATCTTTAAACCATTTATCCTTCTTGCAACTTACCATAAGCAGTCGGGAACAGTTCAGCCTCCAAAACTTTACTTAGAAATAATTTCAGCCAAATAGCTTCCACAAAACACTAGAACACAAACATAATTCAGCAAAGCTCATTGTTACTTTTTAACAAAGATTTTCTTTATCTATTGTCAGCTAACATGTTCATTTCCATTTGAGACCTCATCAGAATGGTCTCTACTGTCCATATTTCTTCCAACATTCTCATTATTGAAAACCTAGTCCAAGTCTGAGTGCCAGAAAACCAGGAGCAAAATCTCCAAGGGCAGAAGAAGATGAATGTTTGAACTCAAGCAGAGAGCAAACTTGCTGTTCTTCCACGCTTTGTTCTATTCAGGCCCTCAACAGATTGGGTGATGTCCATCAGCATGGGTGAGGGCAGTCTTCCATATTCGGCCTAAAGCTTCAATCATGATTTCTTCTGAAAACATTCTCACAGATTCACCCTGAAATAATATTTTGCCATATATTGGGTCATCCCTTAGCATAGTCAAATTGACACCTAAAATTAGTCATCGCAGTTCTACCCTTTATTGACTTGGCATTTATAAACATCTTTTTAAATACTAAATACCTAAATAAAGACAGTAACAAGATCCTAATTCCAGCTAACATTATATAGCTGTCCTGCACATTTGTCCCTTTCACAGTAGAGAAGATAAAGTATGTGAGTGATGTTTTCTCTTCTCTTGGTAACCCATTCTTAAATACTATTATCTAAAATTAATACTACTAAAATAGTTAAGATTAAAGTCAGGCCGGGCACGGTGGCTGAAGCCTGTAATCCCAGCACTTTGGGAGGCCGTGGCGGGTGGATCACGAGGTCAAGAGATCGAGACCATCCTGGTCAACATGGTGAAACCCCGTCTCTACTAAAAATACAAAAAATTAGCTGGGCATGGTGGCGCGTGCCTGTAATCCCAGCAGCTCAGGAGGCTGGGGCAGGAGAATTGCCTGAACCGGGGAGGCGGAGGTTGTGGTGAGCCGAGATCGTGCCATTGCACTCTAGCCTGGGTAACAAGAGCGAAACTCCGTCTCAAAAAAAAAAAAAAAAAAAAAAAGATTAAAGTCAGTACATTTTATGTTATACAATTGAAAAATAAGAGGGGAAAGAAAAAGATATTGGCTTAGTATATGTATTTACATATATGCACACAGATGTATTTGTGTGCATATGTGTACATATCAAATACATATATGTGTGTGTATGTATATCAAAATAAGGAGGACACACTCATGGCAGTTATAGTCCTTGTTTCTGACTAGTCATATGATTATAGCTGGTATTTATAACTATCTTCTACTACTCATTCTGTATTTCCTTTGCTTTCAGCAAGTGTCTTAGCTAATTGTGGTTCTTTATCTGGTAGAGTGACCCAAATCTTCATTCCTGAAGAGTCTCACCTATTAGCAGTCCTGTTTTAATTGGGCTGTAGTTTTCCAGTTACCTTAATCACAGGGCACAGTAACACTGAGAGACACTTTAAGCAATCTCCTGTATTCCAGACATATTCTTCCTTGCCTCTATTTTGTAGTAGTAGTTCAATTTCCCCTTGGTAATTTGGATTAATTGCCTCAGCCAACACCATAACTCCCTTCTTTACCTATTGATTCAGTGAGATGAAGAGTCTAAGGTGGCCAGGTACTAGTCTTAAAAGTCCCAATTCATTACAAAAAATTAGCTGGGCATGGTGGTGCATGCCTGTAATCCCAGCTACTCAGGAGGCTGAGGCAGGAGAATTGCCTGAACCCAGGAGGCGGAGGTTGTGGTGAGCCGAGATTGCGCCATTGCACTCCAGCCTGGGTAACAAGAGCGAAACTCCATCTCAAAAAAACAAACAAACAAAAAAAAAACAAAAAAAAAAACCCAATTCATTGAAATCATTATTGTGTCTCCTAGTGGAAACATTCTTCCTTCTTGAACAAGACCTCTAGGCCAGCAGAGCAGAGTGTCAAGGGAACCGGAAGTAAACATTTTGTTAGTGAATTTCCAAGTGTGACAGTAAATAGCGTGGTGCTACTCCTGTTTCCACCTCTTGATTTTCAGACTCATGAATCCTGGCTATGAAAGAAACAATACCATATAATGAAGGCTAATTTAGAGCATATACAGACTTTTGAAAAACCACGCCCCAGCCCTGCAAGGTTTTGGGACTCACTCCCACTGTAACTGAACCTTCAAAAGACCATTTTATAAGCTGCTTCAGAATGGTGGTGATCATGGTAAGACCAGTGAATTCCATGAGCATGGTCTCTTTACCATGTTTCTTTTGCTGTGACATAATTTCATTGATTAGAAGGAATGCTGTGAGGAATACCATGGCAGGAATACCAAGGCAATCTGTAGATCTACATATGGCAGCTTTGGCAGAAATACTGCATTCAGGGAATAAAAATCCAGGGTAAGTGTCCATTCCAATCTGGACAAAATACTACCCCTTCCATGATGGAAATAATTCAATGTAATCATCCTACCACCAGGTATCTGGCTGATCACCTTGGGGAATAATACTATATACAGGGCTCAGTACCAGTCTCTGCTGCTGGCACATTGGGCACTCAGCAGAGGCCATAGTCAGGTGAGCCTTGGTGAATGAAAGTCCATGTTGCTGAGCCCATGCTTAACCTCTTTCCCTATCACCATGGCCACTTTATTCATAAGTCAATTGGGTGATAACAGGGGTTGCTGGGGAAAAAGGCTGACTGGTATCCACAGAATGGGTTACTCTGTCGACTTGATTTTAAACCCTCCTCCTCTGCTGAGGTCACATTTTGATGAGCATTCATGTGGGGCACACATATCTTAACATGTTTTTTTTTCCATTCAGAGAGTTATATTCATATTCCTCTTCCCCATATTCTTTGTCAGCAGTTTTCCAATTATGTTTCTTCAAATTCCCTGCAGCTGCCCACTTTTGAGGGGTATCTGTGATCAGAGTCACTAACCTGGCTAAATTTATGATAATCCTCTGTCATTCTCCAAGATCCATTTGTCTTCTGCATAGGTCAAATAGGAGAGTTGAATAGGGATATAGTGTAAACTGCTATCCTTGCATCTTTTCTTGACAGTGGCAGTAATAATCTCTGAAATCCCTCAATGAATGTTGTATTATTGGTGATTTACTATGTTCGTGGGTAGAGGTTAGCCTAGTGTTTCCACTTGGCTTTTCCTAGCATCATAGCCCTAACTATACAGATCATAGAGCAAATGTGGGGATTCTTGCAGCTGCTAAGTATGTCTATTTCAATTATGCACTCTGGAACCGGGAATGCATAATTCCATACCCGTAGGAAGGTTTTAGGAACCCACTTGACTCACTGTGAGATGGATTTGGGCTAAAAACTTCATTTATCACCTGACCTTTTTAAGTTCCTACTCTGACTGGTAAGCCACAATGGTGTTTAATATCATTTCAGAGCCAGTGTCCAGTAATCTCCCCAAAATCGGATTATTTTATTTTCCCTGAAGTCCTGGTGGAGGTCTCTTTGGGGAAGACTGGGAGAAATTTACAGTATTTTTTTTTTTTTTTTTGTAGTCTGTTGGAGTATTTCCTCAAGAGGAACCCGCCTTACCCTTACGTCAAGGGGGTTTTTGGCCTATAAATTGATTCAAGTATGTGAATTGATTGAAAGGCAATGACTGTCCTTATAATTTGAGATATATTTTTGCTTACTTGATTTGGAATTCTTCTGTTTATACATATTAAGTAGGACTTTAGTGGACTTTTATTCCATAATGTATATATAATAATTTATATTATTCCATAATATACATATTCTAAAACATCATGTGGTACACAAAAATTTTTTTTATTATATTTTAAGTTCTGGGATACATGTGCAGAACATGCAGGCTTGTTACATAGGCATGTATGTGCCATGGTGGTTTGCTGGACCCATCAACCCATCATCTACATTAGGTATTCCTCCTAATGCTATCCCTTCACTTGTCTCCCACCCCCGGCAGACCCTGGTATATGATGGTCTCCTCCCTATGTCCATATGTTCTCATTGTTTAGCTCCCACTTATGAGTGAGACTATGCAATGTTTGGTTTTCTGTTCTTGTGTTAGTTTGCTGAGAATGATGGTTTCCAGCTTTATCCATGTCCCTGCAAAGGACATGAGCTCATTTTTTTTTTTATGTCTGCATAGTATTCCATAGGGTATATGTGCGACATTTTCTTTACCCAGTCTATCATTGACAGGTATTTGGGTTGGTTCCAAGTATTTGCTGTTGTGAATAATGCTGCAATAAACATATGTGTGCATGTGTCTTTACAGTAGAATAATTTATAATCCTTTGGGTTTCTATCCGGTAATGAGATTGCTGGGTCAAATGATATTTCTGGTTCTAGATCCTTGAGGAATCGCCACGCCGTCTTCTACAATGGTTGAACTAATTTACACCCCCACCAACAATTAAAAGCATTCCTATTTCTCCACATCCTCTCCAGTATCTGTTGTTTCCTGACTTTTTAATAATTGCCATTCTAACTGACATGAGATGGGATCTCATTATGGTTTTGATTTGCATTTCTCTATGACCAGTAATAAGCTTTTTTTTTTTTTTTTCATATGTTTCTTGGCCACATAAATGTCTTCTCAAGTTTCTGTTAATGTACTTCACCTACTTTTTGATGGGGTTGTTTTTTTTCTTGTAAATTTGTTCAAGTTGCTTGTAGATTCTGAATATTAGCACTCTGTCAGATGGATAGATTGCACAAATTTTCTCTCACTCTGTAGGTTGCCTATTCACTCTGATGATAGTTTATTTCGCTGTGCAGAAGCTCTTTAGTTTAATTAGATTCCATTTATCAACAGTGGCTTTTGTTGCAATTGCTTTTGGTATTTCAGTCATGAAGTCTTTTCCCATGTCTATGTCCTGAATGCTGTTGCCTAGGCTTTCTTCTAGGTTTTTTGTGGTTTTAGGTCTTATTTTTAAGTCTTTAATCCATCTTGAGTTAATTTTTGTTTAAAGTATAAGGAAGGGGGTCCAGTTTCAGTTTTCTGCATATGGCTAGTCAGTTTTCCCAGCACCATTTATTAAATAGGAAATCCTTTCCCATTGCTTGTTTTTGTCAGGTTTGTCAAAGATAAGATGGTTGTAGATGTGTGGTGTTATTTCTGAGGCTTCTGTTTTGTTCCATTGGTCTATATCTCTGTTTTTGTACCAGTACCATCCATATTTGGTTACTGTAGTCTTGTAGTATAGTTTGAAGTCAGGTAGCATAATGCCTTAGAAATAAGGTAGCATGATGCCTCAAAGCTGGCTTTGTTCTTTTTGCTTAGGATTGTCTTGAGTATGTGGACTCTATTTTGGTTCCATAGGAAATTTAAAGTAGTTCTTAAAAATTCTGTGAAGAAAGTCAATGGTAGCTTGATGGGAATGGGATTGCATCTCTAAATTACTTTGGGCAATATGGCCATTTTCATGATATTGATTCTTCCTATCCATGAACATGGAATGTTTTTCCATTTGTTTGTGTTCTTTTTTATTTTCTTGAGCAGTGGTTTGTAGTCCTCCTTGGAGAGTTCCTTCACATCCCTTGAAAGTTGTATTCCTAGGTATTTTATTCTCTTTATAGCAATTATGAATGAGGGTTCATGATTTGGCTCTCTGTTTGGTTTATAGAAATGTTTGTGATTTTTCCACATTGCCTTTGTATCCTGAGACTTTGCTGAAGTTGCTTATCAGCTTAAGGAGTGTTTTGGCTGAGACTAGGGGGTTTACTAAATATACAGTCATGTCATCTGCAAACAGACACAATTTGACTTCCTCTCATTCTATTTGAATACCCTTTATTTCTTTCTTTTGCCTTATTTCCCTGGCCAGAACTTCCAATACTATGTTCGAAAGGAGTGGTGATAGAGGGCATCATTGTCTTGTGCCAGTTTTCAAAGGGAATGTTTTTAACTTTTGCCCATTCATTATGATATTGTCTGAGTGTTTGTCATAAATAGTCTTATTATTTTGAGAAATATTCTGTCAGTATCTAGTTTATTGAGTGTTTTTACCAATGAAGGGGTGTTCAATTTTATCAAAGGCCTTTTCTGCACCTATTGAGATAATCATGTGGTTTTTGTCATTGGTTCTGTTTATGTGATTATGTTGATTGATTTGCATATGTTGAAACAGTCTTCCAGCCCAGGGATAAAGCCTTGATCATGGTGGATAAGCTTTTTGATGTGCTGCTAGAGTTGGTTTGCCAGTAATTTATTGAGGATTTTTGCATCGATGTTTATCAGGGATATTGGCCTGAAATTGTCTTTTTTTCTTGTGTCTCTGACAGGTTTTGGTATCAGGATGATGCTGGCCTCATAAAAAGAGTTAGGAAGGAGTCCCTCTTCTTCTGTTGTTTGGAATAGTTTCAGAAGGAATGATACCAGTTCCTCTTTGTACCTCTGGTAGAATTTGGCTGCGAATCCATCTGGTCCTGGAATTTTTGGTTGGTAGGCTGTTAATTACTGCCTCAGTTTCAGAACTTATTATTGGTCTATTCAGGGATTTGACTTCTTCCTGTAGTCTTGGGAAGGTGTATATGTCCAGGAATTTGTCCAATTCTTCAAGATTTTCTAGTATATTTGCATAGAGGTGTTTATAGTATTCTCTGATGGTAGTTTGTATTTCTGTGGGATCCATGGTGATATCCCTTTTATCATTTTTTATTACATCTATTTGATTCTTCTTTCTTTTCTTCTTTATTAGTCTGGCTAGTGGTCTATGTATTTCATTGATCTCTTTAACAAACCAGCTCCTGGATTTATTGATTTTTTTTTTGAAGGGTTTTATGTGTCTCTATCTCTTTCAGTTCTACTCTTCTCTTAGTTATTTCTTGTCTTGTCTCCTGTTAGCTTTTGAATTTGTTTGCTCTTGCTTCTCTAGTTCTTTTAATTGTGATGTAATGGTGTCAATTTTGGATATTTCTTGCTTTCTCCTGTGGACAATTAGTGCTATGAATTTCCCTCAAAAGACTCCTTTAGCTGTGTCTCAGATATTCTGGTATGCTGTGTCTTCATTCTTACTGGTTTCAAAGAAGTTTTTTATTTCTGCCTTAATTTTGTTATTTACCCATTAATCATCCAAGAGCAGGTTGTTCAGTTTCCATGTAATTGTGTGGTTTTGAGTAAGTTTTTTAAATCCTAAATTCTAATTTGATTGCATTGTGGTCTGAGAGACCACAAAACATATTTGTTATGATTTCCATTCCTTGGCATTTGCTGAGGAGTGTTTTACTTCCAATTATGTGGTCAATTTTAGAATAAGTGCTATGTGATGCCAAGAAGAATGTATATTCTGTGGATTTGGGGTGGAGAGTTCTGTAGATGTCTGATATGTCCACTTGGTTTAGAGCTGAGTTCATGTCCTGAATATCCTTGTTAATTTTCTGACTCATTGATCTGTCTAATATTGACAATGGGGTGTTAAAGTCTCCTATTATTGTTGGGGGTCTAAGTCTCTTTGTAGGCCTCTAAGAACTTGCATTATAAATCTGGGTGCTTCTGTATTAGGTGCATATATATTTAGGATAGTTAGCTCTTCTTATTGCATTGATTCCTTTACCGTTATGTAATGCCCTTCTTTTTCTTCTTTGATCTTTGTTGGTTTAAAGTCTGTTTTATCAGAGACTAGGATTGCAACCTCTGCTTTTTTTTTTTTTTTGTTTTCCATTTGCTTGGTAAATATTCCTCCATTGCTTTATTTAGAGCCTATGTGTGTCTTTGCATGTGAGATGGGTCTCCTGAATACAGCAAACCGATGGTTCTGGATTCTTTATCCAATTTGACAGTCTGTTTCTTTTAATTGGGGCATTTAGCCCATATACCTTTAAGGATAATATTGTTATGTATGAATTTGATTCTGTCATTATGATGGTAGCTGGTTATTTTGCCCATTAGTTCATGCAGTTTTTTCATAATGTCGATGGTCTTTACATTTTTTTGTTTGTTTTTTGCAGTGGCTGGTACCAGTTTTTTCTTTCCATATTTAGTGCTTTCTTCAGGAGCCTTTTAAAAAGTCTCTCAGCATTTTCTTGTCTGTAAAGGATTTTATTTCTGCTTCACTTAATGAATCTTAGTTTGGCTGGATATGAGATTCTGAGTTGAAAATTCTTCAAGAATGTTGAATATTGGCCCCCACTCTCTTCTGGCTTGTACGTTTTCTGCCGAGAGATCCACTGTTAGTCTGATGCGCTGCCCTTTGTGAGTAACCTGCCCTTTCTCTCTGGCTGCCCTTAACATTTTTTCCTTCATTTCAACCTAGGTGAATCTGTTATGTGTCTTGGGGTTGCTCTTCTCAAGGAGTATGTTTGTGGTGTTCTCTGTATTTCCCGAATTTGAATGTTGGCCTATCTTGCTAGTTTTGGGGAAGTTCTCCTGGATAATATCCTCAAGAGTGGTTTTCACCTTGGTTCCATTCTCCCCATCACTTTCAGGTACACTAATCAAACATATGTTTGTTCTTTTCACATAGTCCTATATTTCTTGGAGGCTTTGTTCATTACTTCGTGTTCTTTTTTTCTCTAATCTTGTCTTCATGCTTTTTTTTCATTAAGTTGATCTTCAATCTCTGATATCCTTTCTTCCTCTTGATCAGTTCAGCTTGATAATTGTGTATGCTTTATGAAGCTCTCATGCTGTGTTTTTCAGCTCCATCAGGTCATTTATGTTCTTCTCTAAACTTCTGATTTCAGTTAGCAGTTCCTGTAACCTTTAATCAAGTTTCTTAGCTTTCTTGCATTGGGTTAGAACATGCTACTTTAGCTCAGAGGAGTTTGTTGTTACTCACCTTCTGAAGCCTACTTCTGTCAATTCATCAAACTTTTTCTCCATCTAGTTTTGTTCCCTTGCTGGCAAGGAGCTGTGTTCCTTTGGAAGAGAGGAGGCATTCTGGTTTTGGAATTTTTAGCCTTTTTTGGGCTGGTTTTTCCTCATCTTCATGGGTCTTTGCTGTTGGTGACTTTCAGATGGGGTTTCTGTGTGGACGTCCATCTTGTTTATGTTAATTCTATTCCTTTCTGTTTGTTAGTTTTCCTTGTAACAGGCCTCTCTTCTGCAGGTCTGCTGGAGTTTGCTGAAGATCCACTCCAGACCCTGTTTGCCTTAGTATCACCAGCAGATGCTGCAGAACAGCAGAGATTGCTGCCTGTTCTTTCCTCTGGAAGCTTCGTCGCAGAGGGGCACCTGCCAGATGCCATCCAGAACTCTCCTGTATGAGGTGTCTGTTTACCCCTGCTGCGGGTTATCTCCCAGTCAGGAGGCACATGTATCAGGGACCCACTTGAGGTAATGTGTCCCCTTAGCAGAGTTTGAGCACTGCGCTACAGGATCCTCTGCTCTCTTCAGAGCTGACTTGCAGCAATGTTCAAGTCTGCTGAAGCTGTGCCTACAGTTGGGGCCCTTTCCACCATGTGCTCTGTCCCAGTGATATGGGAGTTTTATCTATAAGCCCTGACTGGGGCTGCTGCCTTTCTTTCAGAGATGTCCTATCCCTGTGGGAGGAATCTAGAGAGACAGTCTGGACACAGTGGCTTTGCTGAGCTGTGGTGGACTCCATCCAGTTCAAACTTCCTGGCAGCTTTGTTTACACTGTGATGGGAAAACCACCTACTCAAGCCTCAGTAATGACAGATATCCCTCTCCCAACCAAGCTGGACTGTCCCAGGTCAACTTCAGACTTCTGTGCGGTAGAATTTCAAGTGAGAATTTCAAGCCAGTGGATCTTAGCCTGCTGTGCTCCAGCGGGGTGGGATCCACTGATCAAGACAATTTGGCTCCCTGGCTTCAGCCCCCTTTCTAGGGCAGTGAATGTTCTGTCTCTCTGGTGTTGCAGGCACCACTGGAGTATGAAAAAAGAAAAAAAAAAAAAAAAACTCCTGCAGCTAGCTCAGTGTCTGCCCAAACGGCAGCCCAGTTTTGTGCTTGAAACCCAGGGCCCTGGTGGTGTAGGCACCCGAGGAAATCTCCTGGTTTGTGGGTTGCAAAGACCATGGGAAAAGCCTGGTATCTGGGCCAGAATACACTGTTCCTCATAGCACAGTCCCTGAAGGCTTCCCTTGACTACGGGAGGGAGTTCCCTGATCCCTTGCACTTCCCAAGTGAGGCGACACTGCACCCTGCTTTTGCTTGCCTTTTGTGGGCTGTACCCACTGTCTAACCAGTCCCAATAAGATAAACTGAGTGTCTCATTTGGAAATGCAGAAGTCACTCACCTTCTGTGTTGATCTTGCTGGGAGTTGCAGACCAGAGCTGTTCCTATTCGGCTTTCTTGCCAGCCCTCAGTACACGATTAATATACACAACTTTTATTTGTTAATTAAAAAATACATAAGTTTTAAAAAAAGAATAGTCTTTCTATTTCACTTCTAAGGACATCATAATTAAACTAGCTAATTCCATGTGTCTGGGCAAGTCAGACTATCGTGATTGCTACTTTCATCCTGCTGCCTGTTATAGTAACCAAGCTCAGCTTGCTTTTGGTGGTTGAATTCTACCACTTGGTCTCTGATACCCCAGGAACCAGTTAATCCCATTGAATTTAGATTTTCCAATTCAGTGACTGCAGTTGTCACTATGAAGTGTTATGTACAGAGAAGAGTTATCACAGAGTTCTTCAAAGATCCTGGGGTTTCTCTCACAAATTTATTTCTCATAGAGAGTAGAAGGTATGTCTTCTGTACCCTCCCAGTGTGGGTGGGTAGTTATTAAATACTAAATTTATTCTAATGTTCTAACCTCCTAAGCCTTTGAATCTCTTTCTCTATATTAAACCACAGTACATCCAGCATTTCTAGTTTGCTCACAGTGGACCACCATTTGTTCCCTGTTCTAGCCTATTAACCAAACTGTAGAACCCTTTCCATCTTCAGAAGCTGTAACATGAAATGCAGAATTTCTGCTAAATGAGCACATATCAATAAATATGGCCTGATGCAACATTATGTTCCGGTCACCACTACCCCATACTGTTAGTATCATACCCACACACATTCTCTGGATTCTGTCTTACAAATTAGGAAACTCAGGAAGTGCTTTGTGAGTATGTCTTACATCCTCATGGGTCACATTTTACACCTTACCTTTACGAGTCTGCTGAAACTTGAGTCGCAGTTATAGGTCTGGAAGCAAAGATGAGTGATAAGGGGGTTCCTGAGGAAAATAAGCTTTGAATTATGTGGCAACTGCCTTAGGGGAGTCCATTGCTATTTTTATTGCTCAAGCAAGGCAGAGTCAATCCCCTCAGATGGAGGTTCAAAGGCCCAGACTATGAACACATAGTTCATTCCAATACTTCCTTAAGTCTTTCTTAAATGCCAAATTGCCAGTGACACCTTCTCTAATCACTATATAAAAAGGAAGACTCCCATCTCAGACACACCCATACATGCACAGACACCCTTCTCTGATATTCACTTTTTTTCATCTGTCTCTCAAATAAATGAATCTATTTATCCATCCATTTATCTATCTAATCTATTCATAATGATTTTATTTTCTACCTTACCCTGCCAAGTATCACTCTTTGTAGTTAGAGGAGTTTTCCTAGTTAGGTTTATTGTTGTTTGTTGTGTATAACTAGAATAGTACTTAGGGCATTAAGTGTTTTCCATCATAAGAGGTAAGTCATTCTTTCAGCACAATTATAGAAAACAGCTGGGTTTCAGTCTATACCTTAATTCTAAAACATAGCAGTTTAAACTTGTGATTTTATTTCTACAAGCTGATTAGATCCTTTAGCTTCAGCATTATGGTGCCATAGGTCTTGTGTTCATTGTGTTGTGTATATTCTCCTGTAGTAGTGGAAAATCCATCCTGAAAACTTGGCTTTTACAGTACATTACAGATAATTTTATAAATCATTGTCACCTTGCAAACTATAGGCAGCCAGATCCAATTATCATAATATGAACGAGGCTTTACTTTTTGTTCTCACCCGGGCCAGTAACTAGTACCAGGTTTCAGGTTACTTGCCTGTAACACACTCTAACATAGTGTTTTCACATTCATGTTTGAGAGGCAAGCAAGATTAACCAACTCTGAGTAATTGAAATAGAAAAAAATGTACTTCAAAATGTAGTATTTCTCAAACAATGGTTGGCAATTTATGAAGTAAAATTCATGAAAAGGACAGGAAATAATGGAGACTAAGAGGTTAGAATTACAATCAGAATCATACTTTGCGCCCACACGATTCTAAGTTTCCCAAATACGCAGTGAGTTTCAAATTCAGAGCATGAGAGAAAATGTGAAATACTTACTATTCTAAGTGTTTTTTTCCCTTTCACCTTCTTCTTAATCAGTAAGATGTTCATATTATAAAGTTAACTTTAGTTTTACTTTTTATTTGTTTATATTTAGCAAAGTTGAGTGAGTTATTTAAATTATTTAAATTTTCTTGGGAGTTAATACAGTATCAGTAATAGACCAATATTTTGGTATTTATATTAGCAAGTCTAATTTCTTGGTGCTTGGAGATGTCTCATAGCCTACGTGAAAGATAAGAAATCTCCTGAAACTTATACCACGGATTAGTAACTTTTCTATTCATTTTGCTAATTTTCCATTGCATTTCTCCCTTTGAGACATTAATACGCCATGCAGAATAAAGTTTATATATTTTAGAAGTAAAATAGCAAATTAACATAATTTTTTCCCTAAACTCTCCAATGTCTTCATTTTCATCATGATATATATTACTCAGTGTTTCTCTTCAATTAAGGAAATGGAATGCAAGTCTGACCTGATCTATCTTAAACTTCATAATGGGGCTAACATTTTGCAGTGAGCATAGCATTGTGTTTCTGGGTCAAAGTTAAATACTACTAACATTTCTTTTATTTATGGAGGAAAGAAAAGACAGCGCTGCCATATGCTTTAATCATTTACGTGAGTTGCTTAACAAAAATTGGAAAGGCCTTCGGGCTCAAGCAGTGTTTGCTGCTGAGCATTCAATTGTAATTGCATGCTTCCTAACTGAGCTGAAAAGAGCCTACAACTAAATTTCCATTTCAATTTTCTCAGCTTGATAACTTAGAGTTACATTTGGTGTAATTCTATAGCAGGGCAAAGGAGACGGATACTCTAGAAATACTAATAATTTGGCTTGAAAGTCAAGTTGAAATTTACTTAATGATATTTGAGAAACATAGTTTACCTACACATAGGTGAGACATAAATAACATAATGCCTAGTATAACTATAATACATTGAATACATTTTCTTTGTAGACTGTAGGCATAAGAAAAGTAATGTAGTAAGTCAATTATCCTGGTTATTTATATTAAGTAAAGAGTTTGCTTGGTTTAGACTATTGAAACATTTTCTAGTTTTGGATACAAATATAATTCTCTATTTTCTACTGGATTTTTAAAGTAACTTGGTTGTAACCGAGCAAGCATGAAATCACCACGGAGACAAAGACTAGGCCAAATTACGGGGTCTTTATTGCTGCACGGCCACGGAGGACCCCCCGTCTAACCTGCGGCCCTGAAAGAAGGGTGCCTTTTATGCCTGTAAACCACCTCCTGGGCAGTGGTGAGGGTGAGGGCTTTAGATATTCCGAGGGCCAGGGGACTTTGGACATTTCAGTTGTTACTTAAGTGGTTCACAGAAGTCAAGATAAGCGTTAGTTTACACATTGTCTGGGTAGAGTGGAAATTACAAACCTTAGTTACTTATTAGAAGTCGCAGGGGCCAAGATGGCATGGGTTGGGACTGCTTGCCTGTCACATTAGGGTTACAGAGAGCAATTTCAACAGAAAGCCAAGGTGTGGTCAAGGTATGCAGTTTATGGGGCAATTACCACGCCACAACTTTTAACCAAGAAAAGAAAGAAACCTTAATAGATTGAGCTACTCTGCTATGCAACCTTTTAATATATGTAGTAAAGCCAGTGATTTTGAGTTGAAATAATTGGTAGCTAAGGCATAAAACTGATTTTATATATTTTGTTCTTATTTTAAATTGTTTTTATGAATTTTTTAATAAATTCAGGATATAGTTATTTCAAGGAATGCTGTTATATGTCAAATTTAATACATAGAAATATAAATATTTCTATTTTAAAATAATTACTCTAACTCAGAATTTACATTTTTTTAAACATATGTACATATGGGTATGTATGTAAAACACATGGTAACAATAATATAAATTGGCATTTTTACTCAATACTATTTACATGTTAATATTTTCTATGTTGAAAAAAATTTCATAATTATAATTTTAATGGCTACCCAATTATCTTGATGTTCAATTGTAATTTTTTTCTGTAATTTTTAGTTTCTCAAAATAGTTTATTATTAAGGGAGAATGTTCTGTTGAATAATTTCTTTAGGATAATTTCTTAGGTGTGAAATTATAGATACATGGTAACATTTTCCTCATTCTTACTGTGTATCATCACTACAGTTTACATGTGTTTTACCAAAGCAGGATGTATATGCAGTGTTGAGTTTTATCACTTAAAAATATTTGGTATGAAGTTATTTCTCAAGTGGAATTTTTCATCTCTCTCTCAAACCTAGTCCTACTTTGTCTAAGCTTCACTATTTTCCTCTGCATGTAAAGAGGAATTTATAATTGGATATGGGCACAAACAACTGTGTGTAGAATTATTTTATATTAGAATTAAGATGCTTTCTTCTGTTTTGTCTCTTATAATTCTTTTTTCTGTGTTTTGTCTCCATGCCATTTTTACATGGCTGTGTCTTTGAACTCTGAGTGCCTCTTGAGGACCAGCTGTCTTTTTTCTCTCTGCTGTATAAGCATTCAGTTCCAAATATTTAAGTGGGCATGGGGAAATAATAAATAAATTAGTTAATTAATCTTTCTTAGAACTAAAATTTGTCATGTGTATTAATTGTACATTTTACCATGAATTGAATAAATATTTAAATACATTCATGAACTAATGGATAAAGAAAAGTGCAGGTATTAATTAATGCATTAATTTGATTCTAATAGGACAATATAAAGATCTGATTTGTTTGTATTTAATTAGCAAGTCATTATTCCAGCATTATATATTGTTATAGCAGTAGCCCTCAATTTAATCATGGCTGTCTGTATCCATGCTCTTGAGAAGACTAAAATCCATTTACACTTGGCTGGGTCATGTGACTTGCATTGGCCAGCAAGCACTGGAGTAACAGTCAATGTGACACAAGGAGGGACTTAATGTGCTTCTGCTTTGGAATATACCTTACTATGCTGTTTCTGTGAAAACAATGAATCACTCCCATGTGAATGATTCCCAGGCTAGCCTGACAGTCATAGCCACAGATGATAGGGAGCAGTGACCCCCAGACCCTTGGGTTAGTTCGTTCTTGACACATCAGCCCCAAGTTGACTGATGGTGATGTGTACACTCAAATATTACCAGTGGAAAAACCACCCAACTGATTCAAACACATACTGACAGTGCACAGAAATGATTCTTGTTTTCAGGCATTGAGTTTTGGGGTAGGTTATTTCACAGGGAAAGCAAACAATGAAATCCAACTGTAAATTAATTGTTACCACAATACCTCAATCTCAGTTGAGTGTAAGGATTACTATTTGATATTATTTATTAAATAGGGTCTAATCATTCTAGATGTTAGTATCCTTACATTTGTTTTTTTTAGTGCTGCTTTTAGGGAAATTCTAGAAACCTTTCCCAAATCAATGCCAGAAATGAGACATTTTTGTATGAGATATGTATTTGTTATGGTCTTATGGATTCTGTTGTCTCTAGTGAACCAATAGGTTAACTCACAAGAAAGAAGACAACAAATTAAAATTAGTGAATACTCTACATATTACATAGACTATCAGCAGGATGTTGTTTTGTGCAAGCATGTCTATGATTGTGATAAATTAGAAAAACTTACAGTGTATAATGGATCCGAAACTTGAATTTACTATTTTATGTCTCTGTTTATTCTATATGTTAGAATGCAGCAATGATTAGTATTTGATCTAAGGTATATCAGATTTTCTCCTTGACTTTTTGCAACTTAACTTTCATAATATTAGTCAAGATTGAAAGGCAACTTGACCAATTTCTTCAAATGAAAGTAGCATCATTTATAGAATATCTCTTAGGCATTCACAACTGCCTGAAGTAGTCATCTCTAGAATTACCTCCTCGTGGTCTATCACCTCTAACACAGTGAAATAAAAGGCCAGATAAAAATTCAATCCTGTGAAGAAATATTTCCTTAGGGAATTGTTGCAACTGTGATTATTTTGAATAGTTGAATAGCATTAAATCTTAACTAGAAACAAATGTAGTATTTAAAAATAAATTCTCACTTTGACATGCTAAATAAATTCCAAAGTTTGGAAGCTTGTTTCCAGTCCATCAATCACCTTTCTTGAGTGCCTGCTGTGCAGGGAGCATCACACAAGTTCAGTGAACATCTATTACGCAATTTGATGATAATGAGTGTTAAAACTTACTGGTTTCCCATGGTGATTTTACATATCTTTCATTCCTTCTAATCTGTCCATACCGTTCACATTCCATTTTATCCTCCCAGAACTTCTGCTTCTGATTCTAAATCCCCCAAAGTGAAACTAAACATTTCTTCAAAAGAATGGTAGCTCAGTTATAGATATATTGAGCCCATTCTTCTAAGGCCTATTTTAGCAATGTGTCAAATC
This sequence comes from Sapajus apella, assembly GCF_009761245.1. NCBI lineage: Eukaryota > Metazoa > Chordata > Mammalia > Primates > Cebidae > Sapajus > Sapajus apella. The sequence goes on from NW_022437018.1 coordinate 6,803,357, forward strand.
ATTTAAAATGGGAAAAATGATAGATTGGGCTTATGAGGATGAAAACAATCTGGAAGATTCCAGGATGGTTGAAATTCTTTAAAATCTATTAAATGGAAGTGAAACGACACTTACTATGAATATTCCATGTAACACAAGTTAATTTTCCTTTCTTTTTATGGACATTTATTGCTCATTTATTTCATGATCATTTGTGAATTTTTTTCATTAATTACAAATAAGACATGACAGGATCACTGTTTTACACTCACCCCTTCATACAGTCCTCCCAACTCTATCACAGCAAAACTCAGATGTTTACTTCTTGATTTAGAGTAATGCCTCATTATCAGCATCAGGATTATGAACCTGATTAAAATATTAAAATTTTAAATATTTAACCTTATTAAAATTTTACTAATTTGTAAAACTGTCAATAATTTAAATATATATTTGATAAAATAAAAAAATATTACATTTTTCTTTTTCAAAGTAGTTGCAACCTAGCTTCCACCTTAATTATGCCTTGTTTTTAAGATAAAGGGCAAATTTTTAAAAGAAAATATTAATAATTGCATGGAAGAGTCACAACATACTCTTAATGCTTAATTTTCATGTGTATTTAAAAACTAGAAATATTCTTTATTTTAATTAGACAATATGGTGTTATTAAATTTGTGGTCAACTATTCTCATATTGTTAAAAAAAAAAAAAAACAGTTCACATTTGTAATCCAAATGTTTTTCAGGTTTCCATTATATTATTAAAATCATTGATCTAAAAAAGTCCAGTTCTTTCTTAGTATCCTTACCTTAAAAGTATATTAACAATTATTTAAATAATTTATTCTAATCTGCATTCAGTAAAAAAAGAAACTTACCCTTGAATTAAAAAATTTGTACATCTGGATATTAGCACTTTCTTTGAAAAATGAATTATACATTCATTTAACAAATATTTGTTCATCATCTGCTATAAACTCAACACTATTTCATCTAGAAAAAAAGTCATATTTTTTATCAGGAATGCATATTACTGACTCTGAAAATTCAAGCCACATGGAAAAGCATTTTTGAAAGTAAATTGTGGAACAAAAACCCAGGAAATTTTTGCTAAAATTAGGTATCACAAACTGTCATAAATGTGTACTTGCAAAAAAAATATGCATTTTATTAAAAAATAGAAATAATTATTCTTGTCTTTTTGATATCAGTGAATTGAAGTCAGGGTAAGGATATATAACCTTAGAGTTAGTCTGACATGGCTGTGAATAATATTTACATAGTTCTAGAAGTGTAAATGTTGCCATTTACAACCTATAAAAGAATCAGTATTGGAAACACTTGGTTATGGTTTCAGGAAAGAAAGATTCTAGCAATGTGAATCACATAAAATAGAAGAGGGTCTGTTGGGGGTTGGGGGCTGGGGAGGGACAGCATTAGGAGAAATACCTAATGTAGATGATGGGTTGTTGGGTGCAGCAAACCACCATGGCTCGTAACAAACCTGCACATTCTGCACATGTATCACAGAACTTAAAGTATAATAATAAAAAAGAAGGAATACATTCATAAAGAAAAGAATTTATGAAAGTATTAAAACCTTTATAGTATGAAGACGTGATGAGTTAAGAGACACTGTCATAAGTTAATGGGACAATTAATTTTTTAATTAAGATAGGAAGGTAATCTACACAAAATAAACATAGTACACTATTGACTATGGAAGTATATCATGGGAAAATAGGGCTTAATATTGATTGTTTTCTCTATCTTTAATTGTTGAGCATTAATAGATATTTTTCTAAAATTGATAAATTCAGAAATAGAGATGTTAACACATGATTAAGAATTATGTGGAAATCATCAGAAATATTAAAGTGACAGAAATGGAATGAGTTGCTACTAGGAGTGAGATTGGAGGTGCCTTAAAATGGACTATAATATTTGATTAGATACCATCTGTTTGTATTACTTTTTGTTTCAGATATTATTTTAAAATAAAGCAAAACAACAAATAATAGCATTGAAGTATATTTACATAATTTTACTTTTCTTAAACTTTTTTCAAAACTTCCCAACCCTTCCTTTCCACCAGTGTAAACATGCAACGCAAATCTATTGTATATTAGTCAGAAATATTGTCAACAAACTTAAAGGCATCATTCAAATTATCTTTTATGCTAACCAAAATAAATATTATAGACTTATTTGAAGTGATTATAATAACATTCCAAGGGAAGAAGAGACTGATTTGCCTCAATTATTTCCCTAGAGAGTTGCATTTTATTTAAGTATTTGCAAACACTTTGTTCTGGGTAATTATCCTTTTGGGAAGCACACTAATTCAAGCAATTTTGAAATACAGACTTTTCAGTTATTAGGTTATATTTTCACAGGACTAAGAATCAACTGATTTGCACTGTGTTTTTATGTGGCAAACATAGAAAACATGTTTTATTGGTCCTAACTTACAATTGATTATAAGGCGCACTAAGCAAAAAACAAAAACACTAAAAAAAAAAAGGCCCCAGGTAAATTATGACCTGCTATTAATTATGAATCACATCAGTATTTAATAGAATATAAAAGTTAAAATATAATTTAGAATATAGTGTTACAAAATACTGTATGTGGAAAATTCTTCTTTTCACAGACTTTTTCAAAGCATGCCTTCCCATAGAAATACAGTGCTCCACAAATTCTAGCTACATGTATAATTCTAAATTTGTATAGTAATTATTTAAGAAGTAGAAAAAAATGAGGAAATTAATTATAATATTATATTTCATGTAACCCCATATATTAAAAAATGCCATTTCAACATTCATCCTATGTAAAAATACATTAATGCATCTATATATCTTAATTTTTGTACAAAGTTTTTGAAATATAATGTCTAGTTTATATTACGGTGCATTCCCATTAAGAATAGCCATATTTTAAGTGTGTCATAACCACAGGTAGTAGCTAACCTATTGGACAGTACCAATGAAGATCAGTTCCATCTTTACAGAAAATTCTATTGAACAGTGCTGACCTGGAGGAGAAGTGAAAATAAAATAGACATTAATAATAAAGTATGATAAATGGTATACAGAGAAGAGGCAACAAATTCAGTCCTGAGTGTTAGGAAGTATTCCTAGAAATGACATCTCCTTATTCTCCATATAATTTTTGAAATTTATATATTTATGTTCATTGGGGTAAAAGTTCTTCCAATTATTATTAGCAAAGGTAATTTATATTTATGAATCTAATTAATTTCCTAATATAAATTAGTCAAATGTAGCATTGATGCACTAGAAAAACAAATCATATATGAGCAAAACTTTTCAGTGTTTCAAAGATGGTTTCGTTCAAAAGGTGCAGAGATAGCCAGCTCTGGTATGATTAAGTTTGTTGATATTATCTGGCCAGGTACAGCAGCTTACACTTACTATCCCAGCACTTTGGGAAGCCAAGGTGGGAGGATGACTTGAGCCCGAGAGTTCAAGACCAGCTTGGGCAACATATTGAGACTAATTTCTACATATTAAATTAATTAATTAAAAAGATGGTCCATATTATCAATCTGAAATATAATGATAAAATGATACAATATTTATGACATTTCTCATAAGAGAGTTTTCCACAGTGCAATATTCCCTCCTTATTTGTGGTTTTACTTCCCTTGGTTTTAGTTACTCACCATCAACCACAGTTAAAAACACATAATGTATAGTAAGACATTTTGAGAGGAAGAGATCACATTAATATAACTTTTGCTTACAGTATATTGCTATAATTATTTTATTAATTATTGATATTAACCTCTTACTGTGCCTAATTTATAAATTAAGATTTTTATTGTAGATATTTATGTATATGAAAAACATACTCAGGGTTCCATGCACATAGGAAAAAAAACATAGAGGTCAGTGCTATCTAGTTTCAGGCAACCACTGGAGGTCTTGAAGTATATCTTCCACAGATAAGGGCGACTAACATATATGTTTGTGAACATTACAGTATGTTCAGTTAAGGGAAGTTGTGTTTAACCAGGCTTGCAAAGTTATTTGAAAACATTACATCTATAGTAGATAATAGAATTTCAATGATGTAGTACTCTTGTATTTTTCTCCAGGCAAAAAGCCACATTGCACACGTGTGTGAAAACATGTATATATGTGTGTGTGTGTGTGTGTGTTTAAGCTAACACATTCCAGAAACCAGTCTTGAAAGCAAAGATAAGATGGGAGCTTGGCTGATGGGATCTCACTGTGGTGATTATTATAGTTCACCAAACTGTACAATGCTGGAAAAACCAGTTTCTGTAGTGTCTTTTAAAAGTGTGTTTGTCTAAATTACTTTGATGATTGCCAAATATGTTTTTTCCTACTGTATACTAAAGCAAAGTGCTTACATAGAAAGTGACATATCTCCCTTACTTTCCCTAAGAAAATGACCATTATTGGCCGGGCGCAGTGGCTCACTGTTGTAATCCCAGCACTTTGGGAGGCTGAGGCAGGTGGATCATGGGGTCAGGAGTTCGTAGACCAGCCTGTCCAATATGGTGAAATCACTAAAAAGTACAAAAATTAGCCGGGTGTGGTGGCACACGCCTGTAGTCCCAGCTACTTGGGAGGCTGAGGCAGGAGAATCACCTGAACCTGGGAGGCGGAGGTTGCGGTGAGCCAAGATCATGCCACTGCACTCTAACATGGGCAACACAGTGAGACTCTGTCTCAAAAAAAAAAAAAAGAAATAAATAAAATGACCATTATTGAATATACCAATGAATAAAATTTTACTGAATTTCAAAAACAGGATACATGATTCTACTTTGAAACTCTTTACTGCAATATCTTGAGGTTACAGGAGCAGAATTGCTAAACACCTGGCAAGTCTTACTTTTCTCTTGCTGGGAGGCTCCACACTTCCTGTCCCTTACAGGGAGGTGAAGAAACATACCAATGGAAAAGAAAAGGGGATGAATTAGAAGATAAGGAAGAAGAGGAAAGGAAAGAGAGAGAGAAGAAAGTAAGTCAGCGTAACCTTTAAATGGGGTGGCCCTTGAAGGGAGAAGATTAAATGAATCTTGACTTCCTAGACTCCTTTAGTCCTTAAAGCCTCAGCAGTACTGACAGGATGGCGGATCTCATGGTTAGAATATTTCAGAAAAAGACACTAGAGGAGGGATTTTATGGCTTTTGCCTGTAAATAAAAGGAATGCTGCTGTCAGTTTTCTACCCAGCACTATTCTAACCTCTTACTCAATAACTTGTTACCTTTGTCATTAATTTCTCATGTGTAATGTGCCTTTTTGCCTGGAGAAAAACACAAGAGTACTACATCATTGAATTTCTATCATCTATTATTGATGTAATATTTTCAAATAATTTCAGAAGGCAGGTTAAACATGACCTCCCTTAACTGAAGCAGCAGTGAGTATTTGTCATAAAATTTTTCTTACCATGAGGAATTTCCACAGCATCATTTTAGTAGTTTCCATTCTTTTTCCTACCCCTCTAATTATATTTACTCATCATATTTTTAAATAAAATTATAATTGGCAGAGATTGATGAAGAAAAAGGTGAAAAATATAAAGGACACAAGATGTTGACAGTATTTCCAAATATTTCTTGCACCGAATTAAAAACACATAGAGAAAGCTGCATATAATCTAAATGTGCAGCTAAAAATTATTAAACAGTTAACACCTCTTTAACCACTTTCAAGGCCAAAATGTAAAATAATATGAGCACCCTGAAAACTGACTCAAATCGCAAACTGCTCCTTTTCTTCTAAAGGCAAACACTATCCTCAATTTAAAGGTAGTAACTGCTCACTTTCTTTGTGGTATTACTACCTAATAGCATGATAACTCAAGGGAATCATTCAGTTTGTCTATTTTTGAGCATTATTTAAATGGAATAATACGTTTTACATAAATGTGGCTCTGAATTCTCTTGCTCAATATTGTACTTGTGAGATCAATTGAAATTAGTGTGTGCAGTCGTGGTTCCATTTTCTTGTGATTGTTGTAAAGCATTTCAGTTGATGAATATACCCACAATTTATACACCAATTTTATTTTTAATGGACATTTGGATAGTTTCCAGTTTAGGGCTTTTATGATGAATGCTGTGAATATTCTTATGCCATGTTTCTGAGTTCACATATAAATATATTACTGTTGTCTATATACTTATGAGGAAATAGTTGGGCTTTTCATATCTTTAAATTACTAGATAACATCACACTGCTTTCCAAAGCAATTATATAAATCTATATTCCCTAAAAGGAATAGTGTGAATTTTTCTACACTTATACAAACACCTGGAATTTAATTTTATTTTCTCGTTTGAGTGCAATTTATTGAAACTTTAATATGCTTTTCCTGGATGACTAATGAAATTCAACAACTTTATTCAGTTGTTTTACTACACATGCCAATTTTTTCTTTATTCACATTTTTTACCTTTTTTTGTGTTTTTTTTTCTATTGATTTGTAATTCTTTAGATTTTCTGATTATGTGTCTTTATACATTTCAAATATTGTTTCAGACTTTAACTTACTTTATGATCAAATTTTTATGACCAAAGCTTACGTTTAAACTTTATGATCAGGCTGGGCACAGTGGCTCACTATTGCAATCCCAGCACTTTGGGAGGCTGAGGAGGGTGGATCACTTGAGGTCAGGAGTTCAAGACCAGCCTGGCTAACATGGTGAAACTTCATCTTTACTAGAAATACAAAAAACTAGCCATTTGTGGTGGCAGGCGTCTGTAATCCCACCTACTCTGGAGGTTGAGGCAGGAAAATCACTTGAGCCTGGGAGGCAGAGGTTGTAGTGAGCTGAGGTCATGTCATTTCACTCCACCTTGGGCAACAAGAGTGAAAGTCCACTTCAAGAAAAAAATTAAAAAGAAAGAACTAAACTTCATGATCATTGCTTTTTGTGTTCTGTTGAAAATGTTTGGCCTGGCATTTGGGGATGCTGCCAGCTCTTGGTGCCTGGCCCAGCTTCCTTCAAAATATCTACTGTTCATGAAACCCTGTGCAAGCTCAGCTTGGAGGGAGATCACTCTACACCCCCAAGTGCATGTGGGTCAGTCAAAACCTACACCAACTTTGATGCTTAGCGGGACGCTTTGAACATTGAAATGGCCGTCAAGACCAAAAGTGTGGATGAGGTCACCATTGTCAACGTTTTGACCAACTGCATCAATGCTCAGAGACAGGATATTGTCTTCCACCTACCAAAGAAGGACCAAAAAGGAACTCGCATCAGCATCAAAGTCAGCCTTATCGGGCCACCTGGAGATGGTGATTTGGGGCCTATTGAAGATACCTATTCAGTATGATGCTTCTGAGCTAAAAGCTTCCATGAAGGGGCTGGGAAGCCATGAGAACTCCCTCATTGAGATGATCTGCTCAAGAACCAGTCGAGAGCTGCAGGAAATTAACAGAGTCTGTAAGGAAATGTACAAGACTGATCTGGAGAAGGACATTATTTCGGACACATCTGGTGACTTCCACAAGCTGTTGGTTGCCCTGGCAAAGGGTAAAAGAGCAGAGGATGACTCTATCGTTGATTATCAACTGATTGACCAAGATGCCTGGGATCTCTATGATGCTGGAGTGAAGAGGGAAGGAACTGATGTTCCCAAGTGGATCAGCATTATGACTGCGTGGAGCGTTTTCCACCTCCAGAAAGTATTTAGTACGTATAAGAGCTACAGCCCTTATGACGTGTTGGAGAGCATCAAGAAAGAGGTTAAAGGAAACCTGGAAAATGCTTTCCTGAACCTGGTCCAGTGCATTCAGAACAAATGCCTGTATTTTGCTTACCGGCTGTACAACTCTGTGAAGGGCAAGGGAACTCAAAGTCCTGAACAGAATCGTGGTCTCCTGCGGTGAAGTGGACATGTTGAAAATTAGGTCTGAATTCAAGAGAAAATATGACAAGTCCCTATACTATTACGTCCAGCAAGACACTAAGGGCAGCTACCAGAAAGTGCTACTGTACCTGTGTATTGGAGATGACTGAAGCCTGACACAGTGTGAGCATCCAGAAATGGTGCTCCCCATGCTTCCAGGTAACAGATCTAGAAAACCAATTGGGACTAACAGTTCCTGTGGTTGCCCCTGTGAGGATGATGTTAGCATTGCCCCAGCCTTATTTTAGTTGCCTAACGATTGCCAAGCTTTCCTGTGTAGTCTCTCCTGTAAGCCAAAGAAATGAACATTCCGAGGAGTTGGAAATGAAGGCTATAATGTGAAACACTTTTCCTCCTGTGTACTGTGTCATAAACAGATGAATAAATTGAATTTGTACTTTAGAAACAAATGAATAAAAAAATACTTACATTCTTTGAAGTTATGAATATATTTATCTATATTCTTTTGGATCCTCTAGCATTTTGCTTTTTGTATTTTATTCTACATTGACATGACTCACATTTGAGTCTTTCTTTTTTTTAAATAAGCGTATCTAATTTTCTTGTTTACTTAAACGATTGTATGTCCCCACTTCTCTGAAGTGCCCATATTGTGTTAAATCAGGTGTCTATATATTCATGGTGTTTTTTTGGTATACGAATTCAATTCTGTTGGATGATTTGTTTGTCCTTTCAATACTACCATGCTATACTAAATATGGTATATTTATATAATACAAAATTGTATCTGTAGAATAAGTCATGCCACATTGTTATTCTTCAAGGAAATCTTGGCAAATTCTATCCTTTTAATGTTCAAAAGTAAATAAGCGTGGCTAGGATTTACAAATCTATCATAATTTTGAATAATAATATGGATAAAATTGTCATTGTTACAAATGAATCTTATAATCCTGGTGATAACACAGCTCTATTAATTTAGATATTTTTAAATTTCTCTAGTGATATTTTGTAGTTTGTCCAAATAGGTTGTTTGTTATATTTGTTTCATATATTGGTAGACCTCTTATATTTTAATAACATTTTAAATTGCATTTTTAATATGTAATTGTTAATTGTTAATTATTGCAATAGACTAATACATGTCTGTTTATTTACTCTTGTTCATTACCTTATAAAAAGTTATAGAAATTTGAAAATTACATTATTCTTTCAGATTGTATCCACAATCGTATTTTACAAAAATGAAATTGTATTTCTTCTTTGTAAATATGTATACCTTTTTTTCTCTTGACTTACTTAAATACCTAGAACCTCCAGCATTGTATAGAATGTATAATACAAAAAAACTGGCAGGCCACCGAAGGTCCACCTCTGTCAGTACAGGCCCCTAGAACTGTAAGTTTGCATTAATACCATTATGTGTTGTTGTATTTCTCTAAATTCCATTTGGAAGAGCAAATGAAAATATGTAATTGAACCCAGGTAGAGGATTTACAGAAAAGGGTCAATGAATTAAGGATTCTGGCAAGAGAGTACTTTGGGTGGTCACTCAAGGAATGCTGGCTTCATAGGAAAGCAAGTGTTCTCTTTGTAAAGAACATCAGCTTACTCCAAGTAAAAGAAGACTCAGAGGAGGTCTTGGTGATTAACAGTTTGTTGTTAGTTTTAGAGTAAGAATTTTTGAAGAAGATTGATTGTGTTCAGAAAGAATGTTATTGAAGTATATTGCGTTTATGAAGAAGACTTCTGAATAATTTATTGTTTATATAAAATCTTTTGAATTTTAATAAGTCAAGTTCTAGTTTCTTGCATAGAGTTAAGCAGTTGAGTCAATAATGATTTTACAATCCAATCTCCATTATTAAGGCAAATAATAACAAAGAATAGCTTGCTGTAGTCCAGTGTTTCTACAAGTGGAAAAGCCAAATAACATTTAAAACAAAGCAGAACAAAACAAAAGTTATTTAAAGGCAATAGAAAAGTAATACGGGGATAATATAAGACCAAGATTGCAGAGTCATGTATCTTGGAAAGATGAAGTAATAGCTAGTTACATTTTTTCATGGAACATGCAAACGTTTGTTACAAGATAATGGACTATGATTTCAGGCAAAGAGCTTAGCTGGAAGGCCACAAAGGTAGGTAGGAGGCAGGAAAACTAAAAGAATAAAAAGTTGGATTCTTGGAAAGGTAGGAGCAGAGAACAGAGCTCATGCAGTCCTGGTTGCTATACTGCATGATAAAAATCCTCAAAACTTAACACCATCAAACAATGAACGCTTTTACTTTGCTCATGATGTTAAATGTTTGGAATTCAAGAAAGCTTTAGCTGGGCAGCATAAAGTGCCTCACATAGCTGCAGTCAGTTGTCAGCTGGACTACAGTCATCTGATATTTGGAGTTAAATATGCAGCTAATATGGCTCATTCTCATGGCCATTAATGCTAGGGCTTGCCAAGGAATTCAGCTTAACCTGGTGACCAAGGAGCCTACACAAGTCCTCTCCTTCATAGCAGCCTCTGCAGCCTCTTAGTATTCAAATATTTTACGTGATGGCTGGCTTCCTAGGAGAACAAAACTAAAGTTCTGCAATATGTCACAAAGGTCAGTGAGCTCCTGGAAGGTAAAACCTTTTTTTTTTTTTTTTTTTTTTTTTTTTTTAAATAAGACTCTTAATCCTCTATTACCTTCTTCCAGGTCTTCAACATCTGTTTCTAATTGTTTTTGACGTTCTTGTACACAAACCAGTAATAATAATAATAGTAGTACTACTAGTAGGAATAATAATAGCTAAAAAAAAAAAAAACATGATTTAGGTGCTGTTATGAGCACTTTATTAACTTCCTTAATCTTTACCACAATCCTATTAGGTAGGAATGATTGTTATTCCTCTTTCACAGTTGAGGAAACTGAGTTACACAGAGGTTAAACAACTTAGCAAAAATCACAAAGCTAGTAACTTGCGAAGTCTGGATTGGAATCCAAGAGTCTGACTGCAGCCTCCATGCTCTTTAACATTACGCTATACTCATACACACTTCGGACTCATTAGGTCAGTTTGAAAACCAGATGCTGATAGGCATTAGGATCTAGTCAGAGAGGATATTACTTTGCTTGATTTTTGACTAGTAGTCTGATGAGGAACTATTTAAATGATTTTTAGGGATTTTACTGAGAATAAAGAATGGAGTCAGGATTGAAACATGGGTTTTCATACAGGGACTAGAGCGCTCTCTATGAACCATATTATGAGTCTAGAAAAAATATTTCATGCTACTAAGACAAGTTGGGTGACTTTGAAAACTTTAAAATCTGCTCTTGAGGGGATTAAGCTATCCCCACCCTAATCTCACACCCATGCACACTTCCCCTACCATCAAAAAAGAGCTGAAACTCCTTCACGTTATCTGGGTCATAAAAGCAAACAGACTGCTTGTTTCTCTTTCAGTCTTCATCTCAAATCTTCTTCGCTTGGTGTATGCTTGTGAGGTAAATTATAAATTATAAAAGTTATAAACTCAAGAAAGCTTAACTGACTTGTTAGAAAGGCTATTGAAGCTGGGACACTGTCCCTTGAGCTAGTTCATGCATGATGTTCAGCTGGAGAGCACCCCATGTATCTGTCTTTTTCTCTCTCAGGGAGTGGTAATGAATTTAATGATCATTTCTGTACTGAGGTAAAAACTATCTGCTTATCACAGCAGTGAGGGGACCCCCCCATGGGTGCAATGAATAGCACTTACATCATACATTTGTTTTGGGTGTAGCAGAACTTATTCAGAGTGGATGCTCTTAGTACATGTAGCATGACTGATAGTTTTGTGCTCAGCCTTTGCAGGTCTACAAAATCATATAAATAAATAATTTTATTAATTTCCAGGACTCCCTTGAAAATCACTGGGTGTGGTTCTATGTGTCTTTACAAATTTCCCCATGACTATATAAGAAGCTATATATACTGGAATAACTTAAGAAAAAGGTAAATAACTCTAATTTGCTTTTGTGTGGTTTGATTTGTTTTTTGTCCTCTTCTTCTTTCCCCCTCCTCCTCCTTTTTCTATAATTTGCTAGTGTTGAAACATAATACAGAAAGGTAGTACTACATCTTTAGAACATGAAGTGAGGAATTGAAGATGCCTTGGCTGATCAAAAACTAATTATAAGAAAAATGATTAAGAAATAGAACTAAAGAAAAATACTCAAACAATGAAGGTCTTAAATTAAAATAGAAACAGCAAGCTCCCTTTGTAGACTTCAGTATTTTATGGCTGTTACACAGCTTACAGGTAAAATTAATTTTCTGGAACGTGGCTCATTAACATTTTTATTGTTTGCCATATTTTAAAATAATATTGTTATGTACCATTGGATAAAACTAATAGTGCATTAAAATGGTCTCACCTTAAATCAGAGACAGTTTGCTGTAACTAGAATTTCCAATTCTCTAATGACTTTTTTCTCTGCTATGAAAAGAAAAAGCTTCTATATTAAAATGGTGTACAGGGGCAAAAAGAAATTTATGATCTAAACTTGCTGCAAATCATTTGTATTGATCTGTTTTGTTTCCATTCTGCTGAAGCTAATGGAAATCATTTGTCACCTGACTTGTCCCAGCTGATTTGAAAAAAAAAGAAAAACACTGGACCATTTATCAGACAGCTGAAGGTCTGATACAAGTGTGCTTATGTCTGCAATCGCCAAGATACATTCAGTTTCTAGGCAAGTAGTGAATATTAGGCTATATTGATCACAGGCTTAAACAGATAAATTAAATATGAATATATACATAATACATTGTAATAAAACAGTAAACAGGAAACACATTAGCCAGTAGAATACTCTACTTACAAGTAATAGTTTAACAGTTTTTATTTTGTTAGGACTAACATTAAAATATACTTATTTAATATTAACTATGGTAATATATACTGGAAATAAAAGTAAAAACATCATTACAACAACGCATTAAAGTCAATAAACAAGCTGCTTTTGTGACACATACATTCTTTTAAGGTTGACTTTTCCCTTTGAAGAACATTTTTGGTGAGTCAAACGTTTAATCCATATAATTTTATAAATGATAATTTATTTTAAATTTACTTATATAAAAATAAAACCTGTGTTTCTCTGCTGTATTTATGCAAGAGATTTTTAAGAGTTACTCTTGAGAAGTCAATTACATTTTGTGTAATTTCAATCTCATAAACACGCTACCCCATACATCCCAACCCACATACGTACTCCACATTCAGCTGAAGGCGAAAAGAAAATGTCTCTCACAAACCTTTTGTGACATTCTTTCAGGCTACTAAAGAACAAAAATCTTTTGTAAGAATAATTTATTCAAACTTTGTCATTATGGTATTTGATGTTAACAATTGATCTCACATTAAGATAAATTTACCCATGAGTTAAACTCATATATAAAACAACACGATAAAGCTCAGTAAAGAATGAACTACTTTCCAGAGTTACACTGTATCTTTAATATATGTAATGAGCATTCATTTCTATTTATTTTTTAATATGCTATTTTTTTTTCGGTATATCCTGCATTCCTTCTCTGGTAGTTGCACAATATCAACTTGAACAGACTTTCAGAATTTGCATTTAAGTACTAAAATTGAAGAGGAGAATATGGCTCATTCATTAATTCTTCATTCATTTAGCAAGTATTTATCAAATACTTCTAGGAACCGGAAACTCTGATAGAATCTGGGGATACAGTGTTGTGAAAAAAGAATATATTTGTGTTCTTTTAGAACATAAATTGGAACTGAGTAAGAGGATATAATTCATTTCATAGTCTGTTTTTGTTTGACGACAAATTCATGATATAAAGCTATTTGATAAAATATAGAAACGTGCACTAACTTAAGCTATTCTTGAAATTTATTTCCTTTAGTCATCCAATTATTAAGTAGTGTATTTTAATAAAAAATTTTATATGGGCTAATTACAATTTTCTGAACATCTAGAAAATTATGAGACATTGAGGACAAGTGTTTTAAGTTTTTCATATTTTTAAAATATCTGTCAGATATTAACTTTATATTTGTTGAATACAGGAGTGAGTTAATTACTAAATGCTGTCATCTCTCCCCTCATGGTTTAGCATTTTCTTTTCACTCTAAAATTAGAGGAGGCTAAAAATATCAGTGATATTTATGAATATTGACACTCCAGCTGTGCTAAGTAAAATTTAAAGATTCTTATTTATTATTTGATGTCATTTGGGTACTAACTTCCTGTTAGTCGTCATCGTGTTTCAAACTGTAGACATCAGATCAAAATTAAGGTGTCTTGATGTAATTCATTCATTCAACAAACTTTGGTCACTTCCATCTCTTGAACAGGGATGGGGATACAAAGGAAAATTATAGTTCCCCAGCCTCAGGAATTAACTTTACTGGAAGAGATAGTCATGTATAGGAAAATATATATATATATATATATATATATATATGAATGATTAAATATATATATGATTATATATATAATATATATGATTTAACTGAATGTATGATCTAATAAAGTTACAAACAATTTTTGAATATATAAAACAGAGCAAATAACTGTTTATAAAACTCTGGAAAAATCTTCACATAGGGAAAAAGAGAGAAGCCCTCAGAAAAGAGGCATTGAAGCTTACAGAGACATGGAAGGCCATGAGGCATTCAGGTCAATGTGAAAAATTCAACATGGATGAAGATGTATTCTGTGACCAGCTAGGAAAGATACTTTCTAAAGGCCACATTAAAAAAACAAAACCTCACTTTTTTTTAATCAGAGGAATAGGAGGTCAATTTAGGTTTGGAAGAAGGGGAGAAAAGTGCTTTTTTAAAAATAAAAGATTATATGCTTAAATCATGAGCAAATCATTTAGAAAATAGAGAAAAATGGAAAATAAAGAAAAGTATATGTATTCTACTATCAACCTAGAACCTGGGTAGATACTCTGTGCTAACATTTCAAGTATATTGCAGAATATGTTTCTAATAATCAAGTGGATATTGCAATATGGAATCATACTATACATGCTGTTTCTCATCTGTGTCTGCGATTGATGATGTAGCTCTATATTGACAAGAAAATCTATCTTAAATGCTGATCATTGTTAAATTTGAAAAGTAGATTCTGCATGTTAAATGTTAAATGAATAGGGAATATAACCCAGTAAGATAATAAAACACACTTTACTCTTTACAAAAATAATCTCCAGAATGAAACAGAAGTGTAAACAACAAAACAGGGAAAAGCTCTATAGTTTCTTAGAAAAGTACATAGGAGCCCTTATTTTATATATAATGACCTTCAGTGGAAACAACTTCCAAGTATTACACACAAAACTGAGAAATCAGAAAATAAAATATTGATTAATTTGTTTATATCTTTTAAAGAAAATAGGAATGCACTGCAACCACAAAAGCAAAACAAAACAAAGTCTTGAAAGTAATTGTAACACCAACCAAAAATATATAACTAATATACTCAGTGTAACATTCCTTCAAATAATTTTATCTGGGAAAAGTTTGCAGATCATAGATACGTAGACTGATAAACTATCACAAATGTAACTCCTTGTAAATGGTCACTCAGCTCCAGGAATAGAATGTCACCAGTGTTCTAGAGGATTCTTTTGTGCCCCTTTCCCGGTGCTACTTTTTCCCAAGAGTAACTACTGTTCTAATATCTTTAGTGTAAATTATTTTCATCCAGTTTGTTCTTTATCTAAAAAGAATCACAAGTATGAGTATTTTTTTGTATAGCTTCTGCTCCATGTATGTGATATTTAACCATATCGTTTGTGTGGCTATCGATTGTTGATTATTCCTACTGAATGGTATTTCCTTGGGGCCTACCCCACAATGTATTCATTCTCTTGATATTTATTGCCCTCCTTCTACCTATTGTTTTCATGCTGTATTTTTCTATTCACGAGATGACACTGTTTCTCCGATGCCTTTAGCTGCTCTTAAGTTTGCTGCCTAGAATTTCTTTCCCTTTGCTTGCACATCTCCCAACATGAATTTTGTCTCCTGTGGAAAGTGCACTCTTCCTTATTCTGGTGTTTCTTTCTAGTAGCTGCATCATAGAGTACAATGGCTTAAGCTCTTAGAAATGAACACCAGCCTTGGAGATTTAACAGTCTTTTAGTCATCAAGCATTTAGAAATAGGGAATGTTGAAACTATGTTGATGTGAGTTCAAATAAAATGTTTACTGTATCAGTAAAAGCTACTTCCTTCCAACACCTAGTTCCTACTGATTCCAGGCTACCTCTCCTGATTGAGTAACTGTTCTAACTCACACAAAACTTTCTTGTAGCATATTCTACCACGAAGCCACCCCAAGATGCCTTTTTATTTTGTATTTTTACCAGGACAGGATAAGAAAGAAAGGATTTGGGCTGCAAACATTTTCAGGGACTTTCCAAAATAGGCGTTTTCTCATTGGAACTGGTTGAAGAATGAAGTAGCTATTTCCTATTTGCTGTGCTCTTGAGGAATACATCATAAATAGAAACAGTGAAGGGAAAAAATTCTGCTTCAGCAGTGTTCAAGAAATTGTTTAAGTTGTACTAGAGTTTTGTGTGAGGATGAGACAGGAAAGTGTGTGGTCTTCAGTGTTATAAAAGTTCTAGAAGTCTCCCTTAAAACTTTATATCTGTATAGAATTATTTTAGTTATCCTTTTTTAAAAGTGGTAATTCTCCCAATTTTGTGCTGATTCTCCAAGGAGACTCATTGTTTCATTTTGTAATCCATTAAACCTTCTAATCATTTTGGGGACTCCAGATAAATTGTACATTCTTGTAGTAACATTTTGAGGCCTATGTAACTCGTTTGTCACTTGGATTATGTATTTGGTTTAGAATGGAAACTAGTCTTTTTTTTTTTTTTTTTTGAGATGGAGTTTCGCTCTTGTTACCCAGGCTGGAGTACAATGGCATGATCTCTGCACACCGCAACCTCTGCCTCCTGGGTTCAGGCAATTCTCCTGCCTCAGCCTCCTGAGTAGCTGGGATTACAGGCACGTGCCACCATGCCCAGCTAATTTTTTGTATTTTTAGTAGAGACGGGGTTTCACCATGTTGACCAGGATGGTCTCGATCTCTTGACCTCGTGATCCACCCACCTTGGCCTCCCAAAGTGCTGTGATTACAGGCGTGAGCCACTGCGCCCGGCCTGTTGTTTTTTTAAAAAAACAAATTTGAATATTTGTGCAAAAGTGGACACAACTAGCATAAAAGAGGATGCTGCTCATAAAAAATACAGTAGGTGGCAATTATTCTATGATGATTTGTGACATTAAATTTGTTTCTCTTAGAAAACACTAGGCCTTTTATTCTACCTAGTAATTTTGTGTGAATATTTGCTTTAAAAGTCTACTGGGGCTGGGCATGGTGGCTCACACCTGTAATCCCAGCACTTTGGGAGGCCAAGACAGGTGGATTACCTGAGATTAGGGGTTCAAGACCAGCCTGGCCAACATGGCGAAACCCTGTCTCTACTTAAAAAAATAAAAATTAGCTAGATGTGGTTGTGGGCACCTGTAATCCCAGCTACTCAGGAGGCTAAGACAGGAGAATAGTTTCACCCCAGGAGGCGGAGGTTGCAGTGAGTCGAGACTGTGCCATTGCACTCCAGCCTAGGAGATAGAGCGAGACATGGTCTGGGAGAAGAAAAAAAAGTCTACTGAATTTTTTTTTTTTTCCAGCAGAGTCCTTATCTGTAATCAGTTTTGAGGATTTTTGAAGAAAATATTAAATCCAGCTCATGTTTTTACCAATGAATGTATTCCACTGCCCCCCTCCACCATGGGATATTGTGATTATAATATCTTTCAATTTTCAGTGGACAACAACCTTTAAAGTACTGTTCTTTAATGACATTGTTAATATCAATTGGCAGGTAACCGCCAGTGGATAGGTTTATGGATACTAATTATGGAATACTAATTTTTAAGTTCTATAACTTCTGGGTGGGTATCTGAAGTCATTTTGATAGTGACAGGAGGCAGCCACATGCCTAGGCAGATAGGGGTGGGTGCCTGATGAAGCCCTACCTCCAAGCCAAAGACAATTTAAAACCCGAAACCCAACCTACATGTTAAATCCTCAGATCAGTTGAGAACTTGTTCTGTTTGGAGTGCTTTCCTTTGATTGATCCCCAACTTTCACCTATTTTGCATACCCCTACCTTTTCCAAATTAGTTTTCTATACTGTCATGCCCACCTTTAAGTGCTGTTTTCAGCTTATCCTTTTGCTTACTCACATACCAATCAGCATGCACTCCCCATCCTGTGCCTATAAAGACCCCAGAGTCAGTTGGTATAAAGGGAGATGACCTGACTTTGGGGAAGAGAAAACCTGATTTCAAGGAGGATGGCCTGCTTTCCCTTCCCTTCTCTAGCTCCTCTCTCCGCTGAGGGCCATTTTCATCGCTCAGCAAAATTCTCCGCCTTCACAATCTTTCAACTGCCTGTGTGATCTCATTCTTCTTGGATGCGGACAAGAGCACAGGACCCACCGAGTGTGGGTACTGAGAAAGGCTGTTGCACTGGCCTTTTGCCCTTGCCAGAGGAGGGTAGTTGCCCCACACAGTGAGGCAAGGGGCCAACTGAGCTTCCAACACCACCATCTGCAGATGGCAGAAATAAAGGGACACCATAACCCCCCCTCTGGGGCTTTGTCGTCGCGGTCACCCTCACCTGGGTGCTTCTGTGATCCCCTCGAGGCAACACACCTGGTCTGGCCACGGGTCCTGCATGGAGTTTGTTCCTGTGTCAGCACCCAGAGCAGCAAGCTGGACCCTGTACTCACTCACTCATGTGCTCCCTCCCACAAGGGGTTGAGCACTCAGGAAGGAGTAGAGGGGGTTCCCCTCCCTTGAGTCCAGCGAAGGGGTTGAGAAAAATCCTACATCAATTTCAGTAATGTACACCCTTGGAAGAATGTCAGGACTTCACAGTGATGATCCATTCACTCTCAAGCTCTACGAGTGGTACACGATATGTTAATACCAGTGACTTTCATCTTGGCGTTAGCTTTCCCTTTTGATGCTCTTTCAAAATATTCTTTTTAATAACATTTGAGTTTTATCAGACAGGACTGCAAGGGTGTTTTGAGAAGCCATTTTCTTAGGATTAATTTCAATGTTTATATTATCCCATTTCCTAATGAATTTCTAAATTTCCAGTGTCAATAACAATATTTGTTTGGATATGTGTCTGGATACATGGTTTAAATCCAAAACAGTTGCCTTTTACCTCCTCAGGGCACTACAGTGTTTTGAAGGGGAAAATAATATATTAGTTGAACACTAATCACAAATTCATTGGGTCTCATATTGGAGGAATGACAAAGAAGGAAGACAGGGTGATTTTCCAGGAAACAAATTCTAATTAATCTGCATCATCTTGTTTTATCAATGGTTTTGATTTTGATATCATAATTGACACTTCTAGCTGCACAACTCAGTGTTTCTTTGTCTAATATGGATGTTTGTAAATATAATTTCACCCTGTAGCATAGTATAATCAGATTAATTGATCATTCACTTTTTTAGTAAAAAAAAAGTCTGTGAAACAAGTAACTGAACCACATAAATAAAAATTTTACAACATCTGTGATGAAGCTGCATTTGGAAGGAATTTCTTGTCCTTAGTTTAAGGGTTAGAAATACACAAGAACTTTATAGAACTTCTTGGAAATAGATATTTTCTTGACTTCTACTTCTCCTTTCTTCTTTTTCCTCTTCTATATTTCTGTAAAGCCTTCATGTCTCTCCTTTTAAGGGCCATCTGTATGTTAATGACTTCACTATCCCCTTTTTCTAATGGGCTCTCTTGCCTAAATTATGTCAGGTGTCTCCTGAGTTGTTTCTCAAACTAGCCCCTGGAGTAGATACCAGTGAGAAGTTGCTACACACAGTCATAAAGGCTCATGAAAAAACTTAGAAAGAATTGTCACATAGACTAAGAGGGAATTTGAGGATGTTGTGGCTTTGCCATAATTTCATGAGCTCTGCTCACAAAAAATGACTTTATTGGTTTATAGTTTTATGGAATGCTAATTGTCAAATTCCTTATTGGAGATTCATAAATCATATTAGTAAATTACAGAGTTTGGGGACATTTATGATCTGACTCTTTAGATCCTCTAATTTGGTTACATCGATTTAATCCAGGTTTTCTTTCCAAATGTATTATTATTATTATTGTCTTAGATAACAGTTTTGATTATGTCATGGAAAGCACTTGGAAAATGCTGGCTTCAGATTGTAATAATACAAATATCAGTAATTGTTAAAAAGAAATCAAACAATTCCTGGGGGGATGGTCACTATGTGTAAGTGCTTCATATGAACTATATAATTTAATTTTCTTAGATAACCATAATTTGATTTTATTGTTATCACCAATCTAGATATTGGAAAACTGAATGTTAAATGTATTGCCTAGGGTTACTCAGTTAACTAAGAGGCAAGCCTGCATAGGAACCTGAGGAGGTCTTAGATTATATTATGATTTTTAAAAGTACGGCATATAATGTAACTACTCAGAGTGAGGTCCATTGCCCGTACTTGGAAGCTTGGCAAAAATGTACTAAGAGTGGTAGGTTGTCATGTTTTATGTCAAGATTCTGTGGTCAAAGCTCCCTGGAAATGGCATCCTTCCCAATGCACAGTAAGTCTTCTTTAGGGGAAGGCCCTTTAGCCTCTATGCTTCTCCATTTGCTTTTTTTTTTTTTTCCATCCTTCCTGAAAGATGTATTTGAAGTCTGATGGATTTTTGGCCACCTTGAAATCATAAGGCAATAATCAGGAAGAAAAAAAAATCAAGACGCTAAAGATTATGGAGAAAAAAAAATAATAAGAAGAACCTAGGATACCAATGTGTTAAGACACATTTCGTGTCTTGAGTTGCTGACCTATAACATTCTTATAATTTAAGAAAAATAAATCACTGTTTCATTACCACTACCAAGTTTACATTGCTTTAGCCAAATTTATTTCTCTGTGTTACGATCAAATCAAATGAAAAGTCAGACAAGTAGGAATGAGCACCTAATTGCATAGGTAAAACTAACCTAGTATTTCACTGTGGAATAGTCTGAAATGAAGTTTGTGGGTGACGGGAGGTGAGGTGGAGCCAGAAAATGAACACCATTGAGATCCAGCTATTGGAATTTAACATCATAATCCTATTGCATATTTTAGTGCTGTCGTAAATGAAATGAAGTAATCTGTTCTAATGTTGATTTTAAAATTTTGTATTATAGATATTTCCCACAATAAAATTTTATTGAGTGAAACTTTACAGCAAACAGTATAATAACCATTCTTATTTGAATATGGCATCATTATTGATTCAAATTAACTTGACAATAGTTTACAATGGTAGCCGTTTTACCACAAATAGTAATATTTTCCCCTTTGTGATTTAGAACAGTTTGTTAAGTACTGCTCCATTCGTTGACTTATAGGAGCTAAAGAATGGGAAAGAAAGAAGAGAAAATCATTACTTGTGATATGAAGCATACACATAGAGGACAGAACATGTAATTTTATCTATCTTTTTTTCTATATATAATTGGTTTTAGTCATATACGTGTTTTAATAAAGATAAAGGAGGCAAGAGAAAACTATCTGTGTGTCTTGACACATATTCAAAGAAACTGAGAAAGGTCATATTGGCTTAGCTGAGTAAATAGAAATTGAATCAGTGTTGATAGCTCCTACCAAAAATATTTATTTAACAAATACTATGTGTCAGGCACTGTTTTTAGTACTAGGGAGTACAAATTAAACAAAATGAAGATCTTGTTTTTAAAGAATGTGCATTATACTGAAGTCACTTAGCCTCAGTTCTTCTTCAGCAGATATTTGGAGCTGATAATAATAATTATAAACAACATTAAAGGAGTAATGTGACATACAGCAATGCTGTATAATGGTGCCTTTTTAAAAGTAATAATTGACCACTTATCTGAAAGAGGGGAGCAAGCTATTTGTACATTCTGGGAAAATATGAGGGAGGAACAGAAAAAAGTATATGAGAGAGAAATTTAGAGAGTTAGCCAGGAGTGGAACCTGTGCAGTCTTTAGACAATGTGAAGGACTTAGATGGATCAAAGTGAAGATAAATTGTCTAGTTTTAAAAAAAGGCTGTACAGTTGATTTGTGTTTAAGATGATCATGGTGACAATGATATGTAGCACAGGGAATGTTGAGGGACATGAATTTGGATATTATGATGCAAAAATACAGATGAGCAAAGATGGTGGTTTAGACTAGAATGGTGAGGTAGTAAAAGCTAATCAAATTCTGGATATATTTGCAAGGAAAAACTCATGGTAGTGTTGGTAAATTTTGTGTAGAGCATGAAATAAGATGTCAACAATAGATATTGCAATGCTTAATAATTAGCCAGTAGAGATGTTGAGTAGGCAATTTGATCCCCAAGTTTGTAGTACAAAGGTGAAGTAGGGGTTAGAGAGAGAAGACTAGGTATCTTCAGCATGGAACTGGCAGTGAGTGAAGATGGTGAAACAACAGAGCTAAGGGTTGGTCCTCAGGACTTTCTAATATTTTGAAGTTCATTAGATACGTGGTTTGAGTCTTTTTCCTCAGCAGTGCATTGGAGGAGGGCTTAGGCTAAGTTAAAATAGTAGTCCATTAGCTTCGTTTTCAGCTTGTTGAATTTCTTGAACTTGATGACATTTGAGTAGAAGTATATAAATATGTTGTTGTTTGTTTTTGGAGGTGACCAAGTTTAGCCCATTGCCTTATAATCACTTTCTGAGCTTTATATTAGTAAACTGCTGATGGCACTACTTATAAAAAAGACTGTTAAGCTTTTAAAATTTAACAGGCTGCAGTACACCTGTAGTAGATGCTGTTTGCTGCCGGTTCTCTTACCAGGTAGTGACTATTGGCTTTCTCTGGGTTACAGCTCTACCCTCCTCTAGCGAATTGCTCAGGCTCCATTCCTGGAGATGCCTGAAGAGGCCATTCTCCTTCCCTTAATCCCAAAGCATGTTGTAGGGTATCAGGCTGAGGATAGAATTCTGGGTTGAAAGAACATCTTTCTTTACTGTTTTGTGCCACCTGACCCTGCTTTCTTCACTTCCTTGCAGAGCACTTGGAGAAGAATCCTCATATCAAGTTCCAGTTCTTAGAATCCATTCTAGGATACTTTGAATCATTATGTCCCCAAAATGATTTAAGCATGTTCAAACCCTTTTTAATTGAAAATAAAAATGTCTTTCCAACAGAACTTTTGACTCAACTCTGGACACAAAACAAGTGTGTCTTCCATTTGAGTTCAAATTCCACATTCTTAATTTTCCTAGCAAGTGTCCATGTTTTGTCTCATATATGTGTTATATAAAGCTTCTTCATTACCGTGAGAAACAACAAATATAATGCTGACATTTTAGGTACCCACCAGAAAAAACAACCATGATGTGATCACAGTCATGATGGTCAACTACTTTACTTGACTTACTTTATTTGGGCATCTGTCACTTATCAGTCCTGCCATTTAAGAAAGTTTCGAAATTTGTTTTCCGGAATATTAATTAAAGAAGACATTGCTAGTGTAGTACATGTTATATGAAAAATGTTAAATGACCTTTAGAATACAAATTTTGCAAATATTACCAACTTTTTGTGGCAGAACTTCTCAAAAGGATTAATATGAATTCTAAAAATTAGAAAGTCAGAACTGCCAACATTACGTAAATAAGGAAAATTTTAATCATAGACTACCTTGGTAACTTATTACTCAAATAAATAATGTTGAGAAATCATTCTAGAACTCACTTACTAGAGATCTCTAATCAACTATTTACTAACATAACCAGAAATTTATATATCCATTCTAATGCCCTCACAGCTTCCCATGCCTTTAGGGTTTAAATTAAATGTCATTTTTTTCAGTGTTTTTTAATAGCGATTTAAGTTATATCATTTATGAATGCTTTTATTTCTACTCTACAAAACAGTTGAAAATATCATCTTTTACATTATTCACATCTTTTTTTAATTTTTTTTTTTTTGGAGACGGAGTTTCGCTCTTGTTACCCAGGCTGGAGTGCAATGGCGTGACCTCGGCTCACCGCAACCTCTGCCTCCTGGGTTCAGACAATTCTTCTGCCTCAGCCTCCTGAGTAGCTGGGATTACAGGCACGCACCACCATGCCCAGCTAATTTTTTGTATTTTTTGTATTTATTTTTGAGTTTTTGGTCAACATGGTGAAACATGGGGTTTCACCATGTTGACCAGGATGGTCTCGATCTCTTGACCTCGTGATCCACCTGCCTCAGCCTCCCAAAGTGCTGGGATTACAGGTGTGAGCCACCGCGCCCAGCCCATTATTCACATCTTATATCAAGACCCACACAGTAATCACTTGTCATAATTGATATTAGAAAATGTTTATGTTTGTAAGATGAGCTATTTCTTTTCATTGCTATGAGTAAATGCAGTGCTAAGTGCAATGTTAAATTTTAGTAACAAGCTCATTTTGGGTGTCCGGTAACATTAGAGTATTTAATTATTTTTGCTCTTTTAAAATATTTACTTGTTCTCTTTTATACACTGAGTAAGGTACTTCTCTACTTTAGAAACACACACACAAAAAAATGGTTTTCTTAATTTGGAAAGGTGTGGTAATAAAAGATTATAATCTTTAAATATTTTATTATATCAGTAAATAAAATGGTAAACTACAGATATCCTCTGGTTATTGGATTCTAGATAACATTTTGTAAGCAAAACTGTTTTTTACTTTTTAGTCTGAGCAATAGGAAGAGCATTTTTATGGAGACCCAACTGTTTTCTAACTCCCTTACCTTTGAGGGGCAACAAATGTGAGATGAATTTGCGTTAGACAAATGGTTATTATGATGCAAAATATGGTTTGCTATGACTTCAGGGAGATGATTCATTGTGTTTTCCTATTTTGAATTCTCAGGGGAATGTTGAACATCTCTGAATATAAACATGGAAAACTTCCAGAACATCTGTTGCTAATTTCTGCCAGCTGAAAAGTGATAATGATCATGAATATTTTTGTTGATGATGTGGGTACATTGGTCTAAGTAAATTAACTTGCAGACTATGGGTATCTAAGAGAAAACACTTGAGTTTTTATATCACCTGGTTAGCTTTATGTTTAGTTACATTTTTAATTGTTTCATGTTGAATTTTTATGATTTATACTTTTTAAAGTTAAAACATACTACAAGTAAAAACTATGCCTGAGTGTGTGTCATGCTGACAGTTGCATTCATTTATTCATTCGCTACTATATATTCATAAAAGCAAAATTTGCCCGTTAGTTGCACAGTTAGGGCATGAAACGATAGCCGTTGACAATGCAGAAAAGATTAAAAGCCACTCAATTAACACACCTTAAAATGCTGTTCTACAATTCCCTATTTTATTAGAACCACATTAATATACCTTGAAAGTATGTCTGCATAAGTCAAGGATTTAATAAGGACTAAAATAAAAAAACTTTCAATATAAATTAAATATATTTAAATATGTAAATTTTATTGATAAGGACCTCCTCAACACAATAAACTCATTGTTTGCATCGAGGTTGACAACTGAAAGTTTAATTTTTAGAATTGACTGCGACAGTCATGTAACATTTTAAAGTATAAACTGCACAAAAGAAGGACTATCTTTTCATGTATCTTCTTATCTGAGAAATCTGCAAGAATTTTATAACTTTTTTAACAAGAATAATTTGGATGATGATGATGTGTTTGCTAATAGGTTTTTTGAAATCGTTAAGACTGGAATATTAATCCCTGTTAAGGGTTCATTATGTCCTTGCCTGGCGAAAGGCTTTGATTCAAAGTCCTTGTGATTTATTATTTAACCAAACATGCAACTCTTATTATCAATTAATTGTATATTTGGATTTATTTTACAGTTTGGCAACAAATTGAGACAGACAGTATTATCCACAACAAATGTTTTATGTCTAATTTTGCAAAAATAATATAAACGAAGAGGTATTTATGGCAGAGTGACAGATGGAAAATGATAAACTTTGGAAGGTGGTGATCTGCTTTTTAACAAACTTTTTTTCAAAGGCTCCATTAAGCATTGCCATTTCCTTAGCTAGTTATTGAAGTGGAAGCAGTAACCATTTTCCATGCTCCCTGATTTATTTTGAACACAAAACCTGCAGAGTTCTGTTTCACCGCTCACCAATAGACCATAAAATAATAAATTGAACACCTAAAGAGAGTCTTTAGGTGAGTGATCCTTTAAAAAATATTTATTTAATCTGTGATCTCTTGGTGTCCCTTAATGATGACAGTGGGCCACTTCTGAGCCATCTTACATTACTTCTCAGCATATACTCTTTTGCATTGATTGAGGAAATCTTTTGCATACCTCCAATATAAATTGCTGTATCACACCTGGATGAGTTTTCTCATGCTTCATTTCAACTCCTCAATAATCCTTTTCCTCAATGTTATATTGTCAATATTTTCTTTCTAATATACCCTGGAACTCAGTAATTTTCTTCAGTAGATGTATGTTTATTAGTTTCACAGTTTTTTTTTTCTGATCACCCTCCCCTAGTCTCTCTAGTGCTGTGTTTCAGCCTATACTCTATTGTTTTATATTTAGTCATAGACTAAGTAGTATATTACCCCTAATCCTTGTATGTTTCAGGTGTTCAATTAAGGATCCCTCAAAAGATTATTCTTTATGTTTCTTTGGAGCTCAGCCTGATTGAAGTTATATCTTGGACCAAGAGCTTATCTGCTGTGAAAACTTAACTTCTATGAAACTAAAAATTCTCATCTGTGATAGAAATTCTTATTAATACCTCTTGGTTTTTTTTCTCTATTTCCTGACCATACATTGGCAAATAGCTTCTAATCTGAAACCTCTTTGAGTAACCTTAATTTGATGATGCCATTGGTTTTCTGCTGAAACCCTGATCTTGACCCCCTCCTATGTAATTCAGAGTATCAACACTCAAAGTGTGATCTATGGATCTGTGTCTGTAAACTGCTCACCATAGTCTATGAAGAGATAAGTACCAAAAAAGAGCATTTTGGAAACTATTATAGCAGTTTGACATTTAAACATGCAATTCTTACTCTAATAATTTCTTTTTATTGTATCATTGTATGATAAGACAGTTTTCAAAAAATGACTAGAAATGGCTCCTCTAAAGGTAGTTTGAGAGGCATGGATGTTGTGATTCCACAGTTCTTACAGTGACCAGTTGCTTTTCCATCAAGTTTCTTTGCAGTGAGTTTGCTCATCTCACCAGGAATTAGCCGGTCAAAATCCCCAGTGTAATGAATACATCTTGAAGACATAAGCTCATACTACGTCATGAACATTGATTAGCATGCTTAACATAAGCAGGCTACTATGTATTAATTATGAAGCACAGAAAGACACTGAAACCAGGATGTGGACATCAGTGCATCACTTTTGAAGAAATAAGGGAAACAGAAAATAGCCATAAGCAGAAACGCAGGATGATTAAATAGTCATTTTACAACTCTGCTTTGCATTTTTTTCTACATTTATCCATAGTTACTCATTTAAAATACCATACTTTTATTCAACAAACATTTATTAAGTCATTGATATATGCTAAGGCATGATGATATACTAGACAATAGACAATAAGACAATAGCAGACAATAAGATAAAATTCATATACCTAACTACTTTTTAATAAAATGAACAATAAATAGAACAACAAGTGTTTGTTTTGGAATAAAGAGAGAAAGAGAAAAAAAGGGAAAGAGACAACTAGTATTCTGGCTTAAAAATTAAGAAAAATACATTTATCTTTGCCAATATTCTAATAATAGGAAAACTCAAAATCTCCAAAATATCTAAATGACATTATTCACCCTCACCAGAATTTTCCCCTTCTAATATTTGGTTATAGAAAAAAGATTAAATGATAAAGGAACAAGTACAAACACACCCGTGGACATGTTTGTACATTTCTGTATTTTTCTGTGTGATATGCAGCAAGGATGAAATTGCTGTATTACAACTTTTTGTGTGTTTGTCTTTAAGATATACCACCTACCAATGTATAAGAGTTCCACTTGTTACATATCCTTAAACCTTGACTGTTCTCTTTTTTCTTAATCTAATGAGAGTTGTGGAGGTATTTAATAAAAGTTTTAGTTTTTCCCTGATGACTAATGATGGTAAATTATTTTCACATCTTACAGGCCGTAGGCATATTTAAAGTGGTTAACTGTCTTCTCAAGATTTTATTAAATTGTAACTTTTTTCATGTATTCTGGATATACTTTCTTTGTCTAAGAGTAGTGTTACAAATAACATCTCCTGGACTTTGGCTTGCATTTTAATTCAATTAATCTTACCTTTTAATAGACATGTTTTTGATTTGGATTAAAACTACTTTATTGGCATTTCTGTATAGCTGCTACATCTTATACTACTTAAGTAGTCATTGCCTTCCCTAAGGCTGTGAATGTATTTTCTTATATTTTTACCTGAAAACTTTATCGTTTTGTATTTTACCTGTAGCTCACAATCCCTCTTGAATTAGTTATGTGAGGTTTGAGGTAGGTGGATAACTTCAATTGTATTGATATTTATTCTGATATTAACTTATTTGTGCTACAGATTTATTTTAAGTGTGATTCAGTTGGTCTAGATGAGTGCCTTCTTTCAATGTTTTTACTCAGTTACTTATGAATCTTGATTGCATGTTGTTTTAAAGTGATGATTATAAATTACGTATCAGTTTAGGCTACAGTAGAATAAAATAACAGTAATGTATGCTACATGATTTAAGCCTCAGTTTCTTCATGATTGTCATCTCAGGGTGGTTGTTACCTATTTAGCAGCTATTGGGGACACTCTCCTGATTCAGCTATTCCAATTTCCACACTAATTGCTTAACCTCTGGGTTAATGACATTTTTACTTATTGCTTAGTACAAATCAAGGAGAGGGAGAGGTCAACTGGTTTGTTTTTTCAACTGGGCCCTGTGCCACTTTTTGTATGAGTTGGGTTAGGCTTCTAGCTTGCTTAAGTGCTAAGGAGTTTATAATAAATGAATTTTACCCTTACTGCATTTGTGCCATTATAGCTTCCATTTTAAAATTATCTGATTATCTGGTCCTATTTCCTTTCTGTCTTTCTGGATTTTTTTTAAATGACATTGTTTTGTGTTATTCTGTGATACTTTAAATTTATTTGGTGTTTTTACATTTACTTTGTTATGTCATGGAATTTTACGTGAAAGTTGGGATGTCATAATTGCTTGTTCTCTATTTAAGCCAATCTTTTGTTATTATTTATTCTGGCATATTTGTTCCCTTTATTTGATTTTATATATGAATATATATGTATACACGTTTACATATACAACATACACATGCACACACATATACACACAGTACTCACATATACTTACCTGAATATGCATGTACAAACACGTATACTGTGTATATGTATGTGGGTATACATTTATGAACATATATACGCTTACACAGGCACATATATAGGTATAAAGAAATATATTTACAGTTATATTTTAGAGAACCATGTATCATAGGTAATTCATTTTGTGGACAAAATATTTTCAAATAATTTTTTTTTTAAAATAAAGTAATTTTGTACTCTCCAAGTCTTTTAAAATATTAATGCCTGACTCAGTGAATATTTGACATTTTATTACTAATTGAGTATGTCAATTCTTAAATAAATTCGAACTGAAACTGAATTTATAGTCATTAAAATAGTGAAGAGTAGCACTCTTAGCTAATCTATATATATATATACCCATTCTGCAATTCTTGGCTTTTTATAATAATTGACAGTGTTGGTAAAAGGATATAATTAATGAGAGCAATGTTAGCTTAGATAGAATTAATCCATAATACATAATGTGTATAATAGGTGTAGGTTGCCTCCATAGCTTTTGCTAATTATTGTCAAAGAGTGTGTGAGAAAGACTAGAAGTGACAATGATAGCGGAAGCTAATTAATTAGCATTTGTTACAATCATGCAAAGCACTTTCAGAAGGTCAATAGTATCATCCTTCACCTAACCAGTTCTTTTCAGGACAGTTCAACCAAAGTAACAGCTACACTTAAATTCTGTTTTCAAATACCATAATTCAAAGTAACGATGTGCTGCATGTTAAAATAATCACAATCTGTATATCTAGTGATGTGCAACTAGAAGTCAGCAGGTACATTATTTTAAATTTATCTAGTTTGTTATTAGTCCAATTTTTAGGGAAGCAACTTATTGAATACTGAATATGCAAGCAGTTGTACAATTCAAATTTAAATAAGCATTAATGAACAAAGTCTTTCCCTTTATTACCACCTATCAAAGTTTTTATAATTTGGTGAACTTCTTTTTATTTTTTGAGATGATATTTCATTCTTGTTGCCTATGCTGGAGTGTAGTAGTATGATCTTGGCTCACTGCATCCTCTGCCTCCTGGATTCAAGTGATTTTCTTGCCTCAGCCTCCTAAGTAGCTAGGATTACAGGCACCTGCCACCACTCCTGCCTAATTTTTTTGTATTTTTAGTAGAGATAGGATTTCTCTACTAAAATGTTGGCCAGGCTCGTCTCGAATTCCTGACCTCAGGTGATCCACCCGCCTGGGCTAACCAAAGTGCTGGGATTACAGGAGTGAGCCACCATGCCCTGCAAATTTGATGAAATTCTAAACTGACTATGTAGAACATAATATTATCATTCAACTATATTTGCATATTAATGTCTAATGACAGTATATTTGGGGAAATAGGTAAGTAGGCTTGGAGGCAGTGTTCTAATAAGTACAATATAGTGATCTCTAAAATATAAGTTTAAACATATTTACACCTGTATATGCCTGTGTGTAAGTGTATACATGTACATAAGTGCCTATACACATATATACATATACCTGATATATATATATGTATGTATATAAATATATATATGTATATTCAAATAAGGAACACAAATATGCTAGAATATTATAAAATTGGTATGTAATACTCTTTTTAGTATACTATATTTTTATTATGTAAGAGATAGTCTAAATGAGAAATATACCTAATAAAAAGGTATATACTACATTTCATGTGGGAATTGCATAAATTCCAGAGCACCTGGTAAATTAACAGATCAAGTCAGTTAAATTCCGTAGTAGCATCATAAGGAAAGTCTGTAACTGGGGTATGGAAAGCAACAAGACTAAATGCATTGTGTTAAGGCACCAACTTCCATGATCATTTCAATATCTCTAATATTTTATTTTATTAATAATTTATTATTTTAATATTATTGGAATGTTATTCCAGCATTTTAATAAAATAAAATATTAGAGATATTGAAATTATTTTTAAAAATACTCATGTAGCAGAATCTGACTAGACACTAGTGAAATTACTTTCAGTTATAGTGAACAGCAGTAAATAAAATGTCTTATCCTGCTTGTCATATCCATTATTTTTTTCCAATGCAAAGTTGACCAAAGTCATGTATCATAACCTGGCCAAGGCAATCAGAAAGCTCTTACTTAATCTACTTAACTCTTCTCTCTGTTGCTTGATGTCTGGAAGCAAATGATCCACAGAGTCATTTCAGACCTCAGGTACTGGTAGAACCATTAAACTTAGATTCCACTGTACTGGATTAAAGACCACTGAGAATTTAGACTCATTGTGTCAGCAGATGAACTATTTTAACTAATAGAATTTGTGTTTTTTTAATAAGCATCAGTTCATTTGAAACACCTCCAATTAACTTTTGTTTAGTCTCTGTCCTCAGATGGATAATTCACAAAATTTATTTGTATCTTACTAGTATTTGAAATGTTCTACTACCACTGGCTTCTTCAAATAGTTTTATCTTCTGAATGCCAGGCTAACAAATATCTTAGCATCTTTGCCTACATTATAGGCTTCTTCCTCTGAGGTGTCTTTGCTGGTATGTCATTCTTCCATAAATGTTAGAGTACCCTAAAGGTGTCTTCTGCCTTCCTCATGGTCATTTCTTCTGCCCTGAATGATTATTTTCAGGCCCGTGGCTTTGATCTACATTTCAAATCCCCAATATCTGCCTGAGTTCTAAGCTGTGCACCCAACCCTTAACATCTCTCTTCGGTCAATACATTGTATTCTTGAAAACTGCTGGGACTGGATGGTAAGTGATCTTACTACAAAAATAACTATGTGAGGTGATACATTTGTTAATTTAGCTGCATTTAGCTACTTTACAATGTATATATACTTCAAGACATCATGTTATGTATGATAAATATACACAATTTTATACATCAATTTAAAAAATAGATTTATTTGAAAAAAATGAGACAATAGACTCTTAACATTCCTTCAACTAGAATTCTTTATTTCTCCCTGAAAACTGTTTCTCTTCCTGGTCTTCTTCACTTCAGCTTATGGCATTAAGTCATCAAGTTACAAATTTCAAAACCCAAGGAGTTGTGTTTGATTTTTCTCTCTCTCTCTCTCTTTTTTTTTTTTAATATCACACTTCTGATTTGGATCTTCCTCCAAAATGTACCCTATCACCTCTCATCATCTACACAGCTACCTAAGATAATGTCATAGCTTCTCTGGATTTAAGAATACTAAGCAGGAAAGTGACATGATCTAATCATAATTTTAAAAGACAACAATCTTCTAACATGTATTTTGTTTTTGTTCTTGACTCTCCTAGACAATATCAGGAGTGACCTTGATAATGCAGAAATGAGATCATATAACTTCCTTACTTAAAAGATGCCCAGGTGATTCAGTTTTTATAAAGTCTAAATTTATAACATGCCATTTATCTTCATCTCGTCACAGTACCTGTGGATTGGTACAAAGCTGCGAAAGATTATCATAACCATTAAATGAAAGAGTTGTTTTAACATGCTTTTGGAAATCTAGAGCAATAGTTTCATAGTTTATCAACTAGATGAAATTTGACAAATAATAAACTGGGGTTAAATAATGATTTTTCTAATAGTTCTGTCTAAATTGGTGTAGTTAGGAAATTTTACATATATACATGTGAAATGATCTTTAAAAATATTCATGTACATAATATGTAATATATATATTACATTTATAATATAAGTATTATATATATATGTATTATATATATTATTATTACATTTAGAGACAGGATCTCACTTTGTTGCCCAAGCTGGAATGCTGTGGCATGATCATAGCTCACTATAACCTCAAGTGATCCTCCTGCCTCAGCCTCACTAGTATCTAGGACTACAGGTGTGCACCATGACACTGGATAATTAGAATCATTTTTAAAATAGAGACAGGGTCTCACTATGTTGCCCAGGCTGGTCATGAACTCCTGGCCTCAAGTTCTGGCCCCCTCTTACTCTGGCCTCCAAAAGCACTGGGATTACAGGTGTGAGCCACTGCGCCTGGCCTCATAATTATTTTTATTTTAAATTCACACTGATGTAGATTTTTACTTGCATCTTATTCTTATTTCATCATGTTATGTAATAATTGTATCATTCCTCCCTGGAATAGAATAGTTTTCTTCTGCAGGGGATCCCTGCTTCTACTCTTGCCTTGTAATCCTTTTTCTGCACAGCAATTAGAGTGACCTTTTGAAACTGTAAATCAGATCGTGTCACCTCCCTGCCTAGAACTCTAAAAAGACTTCCCACTGCCCTTGAGGAAAAACAGAAAACAAAACAAATAAAACATCCATACTATAAATGAAAGACACTATTACACCACTCGATTTGACTTCTGGTTACTTTTCTGACCTTTTCTCCTCTCTCTCTCTCTCTTGCTCTTGCTCGGTAAGCTCCATCCATACTGTCTTCCTCTTTGTTCGTGGGTGGTGTAAGGCTCTTTTCTGATTATGTTGGATGAAGCTATTCTCTCTGCTTGGAAAACAATTCCCCATATCTCAACACATCAAACCCATTCTCTTCATTCTTGTTTCAGTTCAGATAGTATCGTTAAGTGAAGCTTTCCCTTAGCTCTAAGTGTAAAACAATCCTCGAACCCAACAGCCTCCATCTATCACCTACAGCAATTGTCAGAATTTGTAATCACAGTGTTCACATTTATTTCCTTGCTCATTTTATCTGTTGGGTTTAAATTCACCAGCATTAAAGCTTTCATTTGTTGTGGTGTCTCCTAGCTCCTGATAGAAACTCCCACACATAGTCAATTAATACATATATGTTGCTGGTTGCATGCTTATGTAATCATGTCTAACTGTAGCCTTGATTAAAATCTCCATGGTGACAAGGGATGTATTTGACTCATCTTATTCTAACATGATATTCCACAGATTTCTCTGGAAAGAGCACATATTTAGTAAATAACTTGTAATACACACAGGTCAGTAGTTAAGAAAAAAAAATCTACACCAAGGGCTCAATTGAAATGAATTCATTTATTCATACTCAGGTGTTGAATGGATTGTGAAATTTCCTTATTATTTATAACTAGGCTATATTGTTCTTGAAATGAATGCCATGAGCAAATTCCTGAAAGTTCTTATCCAAATATAAAATTGTTTTGTCTACAAAAAAAAATATTTCTTAACCAGGCAGCATATTAGAATAATCTGTAGAACTTTAAAACTAATACCAATTTTCAGACTCAACTCCAGCCCAATGGAATCCAAATATTTGGTGTATGAGCATTGGTCATTTAAAAAAATCTTTTTAATCAATTTGAAAATAGTCAGAATTGAGAACTACTGACTCTAGTTGGATTTGATTATTTTTTCTTTTATCCTGGTTCAGTGTATGATAATGATTGCATTTTCTCTAAGTGTTCAAGGAAAATGCTTCAGTAGTATGTTATTGTTGAAGAGCTCTACTTCTATATATTTACTCACTTACATGTGAACAATTTTTTCTTCTCTTTCTCTTTTCTTGTTTTAAATCATCAGATCTCATTTTTTTCTTTTAATAGAATTATTCTAATAATGCAAACTGGATTCTCCCAACGTATTTAAAATACTATAAGGCCTATAATATTTTAGGTTTAAATATTTAATCTTTTATTGTAATATCTTATTGTCAGGAGTTCTGCATTTTATGAAAATAGCAAGTTTAATATCTGCATTAATAAAATCACAAGCATATCTGCAATAAATTTATGAAAACTGATCTGTCAAATCCGTGAAAAAAACATATATAGCTTAATTACTTTGATGATTCACTAAAGACAGGCTGTGTGAATGCCCCACATATAAATAAATGGTAGAAATATGAATATATACATTAAATATAAATAAAATATATGTATACCTTTATAGTATATTTAAACCATGATTGTGCATCAGGTAGCATCAGTGCATCTTACTTGAAATTTGGATGCCTAGGGTTTACCACCAGACTGTGAAGTCAGCAGTGCTAGAGATGGGCCTATATATATTTATTATTTTTAATTGTCTATTATGGAGAGTTTTGAATATACTTAAAAGCAGAAAGTCTGCAAAATGCACCTTCATATGCCCATGACCCGTTCCCAAACACTACCAGCCTCACTAACAACATTTTAACTCTCTGCTTCTTGGAGTGTTATGAGCAATTCCTGATATCGTATTGTTTCCTCCACAGATACTTTTGTAGGCATCTCTAAAAGATAGACTCTTTAACATTACCACAATACTACCATGATACTTAAAACAAATACAATTAATTCCTTAATAGCAACAGGTATCTTGTAAGTGTGAAAATTTCAAATGATCTCGCTTCTTTTTTTTAATTTGTGTAAAGTCTGAGTTTTTAATTTTCTTGTTATCTATACATTTATTTCTGTTTTTTTCCCTGTTATTTTATTTGTTGATAAAACCACAATGATTGTTCTGCACAGTTTCTAGTATCTGGAATTTTCTGGTTTCATTTTTGTGAGGTCAGATATGTTCTTCTTATGTCCATATAGAACACAGAAAGTGCTGTATTCTTTTATCAGGAGAAATAACATTGGAGGAATGACTGGTTATTGATTCCCTTTTTATAATATTAACGTGTTAACAATTAATTTCCTAGGCAAATATATTTAGAAAAAATGTCAAGATTGATTCGAATGTATCCCTCTAGTTAAGAAATATCGTAAGAAATAATTTCTTATATCCTGAATGTGTTTCTACCAACAAAAAGAAAAAAAGCAGTTAAACATATTTCATGTTTTGTATACCACTTGTCGTTAAAAAAAATAATAAAATAAAAAATAAATTTGCTATGGGTGACCAAGCAGTAGAGTCAGCGATTGTGTTTCATATTGCATACTTAATATTTTATTTCAGTTCAAATGTTACAACATTTGAATCGTTATGTGTATAAACTTTTACTAAAATGAAGAATATAAGTCAATATTTTCCAAACTGGTCTGATCATTAGAAAGATACATATATGCCTTGACAAAAAAATAAATATTACTGAGACCTGCTACAGTAACACTCAATCAGAATCTCTAGGGAAAGGGCTTGGGAATCTCTATTTGAAACAGTTTTCTCAGATGACTTTTACAGAAAGGTAAAATTAGAAAACAATGGCATACATTTAAAAAGATAACTTCTGCGATGCTAGCAGTTTGGCAGGCTGAGGTGGGCAGATCACTTGAGGCCAGAGGTTTGAGACCAGCCTAGCCAACATGGTGAAAACCTGTCTTTACTAAAAATACTGAAATAAGTCAGGCATGGTGGCATGGGCCTGTAGTCCCAGCTACTAAGGAGGATGAGGCAGGAGAACCACTTGAACCCGGGAAGTGGAGGTTGCAGTGGGTCGATATCATGTCACCGCCCTCCATCGTGGAGGACAGAATGAAACTCTGTCTCAAAGAGAATAAAAATAAAAATAAAACCCCCTGAGTTTCTTCATTAATCACAAAGACAATGACTGTGTACTTTGAGGTTTACAATGGCCTTTCCCATTCCTATGTCACTGTAGAATTATTTTTTAAAATGCGTCAAGTAAGAAATAATAATTTGGATCATTTTTATAAGAAGGAAACAAGTTTATGGAGATAAAACTGACTCCACCAGTGGAGGTACTCAGACTCAAATCCAATTCATCTGGGTACAAATTTCTTACCTGTTGACTATAGCATGCTTTTTTATACTTACTTTGCTCTAGCTAATAATACCAATCCTTTTGACATCCAATTTTATAATACATATACTTTCATAATTATGTCCATAACTAATAAAATGTTATAGGTATTATTAGCAATTAGGATGATTTTCATCACAGAGAAGTGCTCACTGTGAAGAACTTCCCTCATAATAATATACTGTATCTTACTCCAATTATATGATAGGTGTTTATCATTTCTCAAGAAGTTGATGCTATATTTATAACCATATTACCTTACCTGTGGCCAGTGTTAAAGTGTGGTGTCTTGTCAGATGTAAAGCATACATTTTCCATGTCTAAAGTAAATGAGTATTTCAAATGAGTTGCCTTACAATTACACTCAAAGATATCAGTGAGATAACATCATCTATTGTGAAGGATCGAGTTGCCTGGGTTTGGTGTGCCTGCTTTCGGCAAATAGGAGCAGCTAACTCATCCACAAAAGCATTGCCCGAGTGTGATTGTGCTGACACAAGTAGCTTGCTTTCACAGCATCCAGATTCACAGCTACAGGTGACACTTTTACTCCAAAGAAGACATAGACCTTAAAAGAAAATACTGTACATTTTTTTTTATTCTCATGAAATTGAATCTTGAAGGTCTCACTAATTAACCAATGCCCTTTTTAGCCTTTCTCTTTGAAAAGTAAAATAAAATTCAGTGATTTTCAAAAAATGCAAACCAAATTAGTGGAATCAGATAATAAGAATCTCTGCAATTCTAGTTTGGCTTTTATGTTTTTAGTGTATTGATAAAACCGTAGGCATATATGTTCTTCAAAGCTTTTTGTCAATGTTTAATACTAATTACTATGACAATGTCAAAATACCTTTGAAAGTTTTATATATATTATGAATTTTATATCTAGAATGAAAGTGATTTGAGTTGGTCTTAAAGCACTATGGAATAAGAAAGTCACCACTGAAGCACTAAAAATAGAAGGTATTGAAATTAAGTTCAGGGCAATAACTTTTTTTTTGTTTTATATTTTAAATCCCTGCATTTTATTTCTCCTTCCAAGCTGTATTAATACTTATTGTCAAGACTAAAAAGAAACCACATGTTCAATTTTTCTTTTCTTTTTCTTTTTTCAGTATATATTATTGCATTTTAGGTTTTCGGGTACATGTGAAGAACATGCAAGACTGTTGCATAGGTACACACATGGCAGTGTGGTTTGCTGCCTTTCTCCCCATCACCTATATCTGGCATTTCTCCCCATGCTATCCCTCCCCAACTCCCCAACCCTGTCCCTCCCCTAGTTCCCCTACACGCACCCAAGTGTGTGATGTTCCCCTCCCTGTGTCCAAGTATTCTCATTGTTCAACACCCGTCTATGAGGGAGAGCAGATGGTGTTTGATTTTCTTTACTTGTGTCATCATTTTCTTAGCTGAGAATGATGGTTTCCAGGTTCATCCATGTCCCTACAAATGACACGAACTCATTGTTTTTTATGGCTGCATAATATTCCATGGTGTATATGTGCCACATTTTCCCTGTCCAGTCTATCATCATTGGGCATTTGGGTTGGTTCCAAGTCTTTGCTATTGTAAACAGTGCTGCAGTGAACATTCGTGTGCATGTGTCCTTATAACAGAATGATTTATAATCCTTTGGTTATATACCCAGTAATGGGATTGTTGGGTCAAATGGAATTTCTATTTCTAGGTCCTTGAGGAAGCACCACACTGTCTTTCACAATGGTTGAATTAATTTACATTCCCACCAACAGTGTAAAAGTGTTCCTGTTTCTCCACATCCTCTCCAGCATCTGTTGTCTCCAGATTTTTTTTTTTTTTTTTTTTTGAGTTGGAGTTTCGCTCGTTACCCAGGCTGGAGTGCAATGGCGCGATCTCGGCTCACCGCAACCTCCGCCTCCTGGGTTCAGGCAATTCTCCTGTCTCAGCCTCCTGAGTTGCTGGGACTACAGGCACGCGCCACCATGCCCAGCTAATTTTTTGTATTTTTAGTAGAGACGGGGTTTCACCATGTTGACCAGGATGGTCTCCATCTCTTGACCTCGTGATCCACCCACCTCGGCCTCCCAAAGTGCTGGGATTACAGGCGTGAGCCACCGCGCCCGGCCCATCTCCAGATTTTTTAATGCTCGCCATTCTAACTGGCATGAGATGCTGTCTCAGTGTGGTTTTGATTTGTATTTCTCTAATGACCGGTGTTGCTGAACATTTTTTTATATGTTTCTTAGCCTCTTATTTGTTGTCTTTTGTAAAATGTTCATATCCTTCGCCGACTTTGGAATGGGCTTGTTTTTTTTCTTATAAATCTGTTTTAGTTCTTTGTAGATTCTGGATATTAGCCCTTTGTCAGATGGGTAGATTTCCAAAAATTTTTCCCATTCTGTTGGTTGCTGATTCACTCTAATAATTGTTTCTTTTGCTGTGCAGAAGCTCTGGAGTTTAATTAGGTCCCGTTAGTCTATTTTGGCTTTTGTTGCCATTGCTGTTGGTGTTTTAGTCATGAAGTCTTTGCCTATGCCTATGCCCTGAATGGTTTTGCCTTGGTTTTCTTCTAGGGTTTTTATGGTGTTAGGGCTTATGTTTAAGTCTCTAATCTATCTGGAGTTAATTTTAGTGTAAGGTGTCAGGAAGGGGTCCAGTTTCTGCTTTCTGCACATGGATAGCCAGTTTTCCCAGCACCATTTATTAAACAGGGAATCCTTTCCCCATTGCTTGTTTTTATGAGATTTGTCAAAGATTAGGTGGTTGTAGACCTTTAAAATTTTTTTCAAACATTCTACATCTTTATATTTTAGACATGCTTCTGGTACAAAGCAAAGACTTTTTAAAAGTAGAATAATCTTTTACTTGTTGTTGTAATCTGATTCATTTTAGTCATTCTTTGATTAACACATTTGATATAAATCAACCATTTTGAGTTTATTCTTTTGATGGCTCTGTTCTTCTCCCATTGTTTACCTTATTTTTGATCAATTATTTTCATTTTTCTACATTTTATGCTCTGTAAGCTTAAAAATTATTACTATCACAGATTCCTCTAGAAATTTCTGAATGCTTCACAATTTATCAAAGTCTAACATCTGTCAGTATTTTTACCCTTTATATAAAAAAAGAAAGAAAATGCAACAACCTTAGAAAAAGTTTGTTATGCCTTTCTGATATTTCCTCCTGCATTTTCACCATTCAACTGGGGTAATTTTTCTTCTGCCTAGAGATACTCTTCAGTACTTCTTTTTTGTGCCATCTGCTAAAAAAAATTATTTTTTTTTAGTCTATAGTTGTCTAAAATGCTGTTAAGGATTTGAAAGATGTCTACTACAGTTTCACAGATGTGAAAGTTTCACAAGTTACAATTAATCTTTGGGCTGCACCTAATATCTCTTAAGTCACCTATTGATTTTTAAATTTTAGTTATTGGGCGTTTTCAAGTTGAGAATTTCTGATTTTCTCATTTCAACATGAGATTTGTAGGGAACAAACATCCAAATAATATCATCTGATATTACTGGAATATTGTCATTTCTGCTTCTAGGAATCTGTATGATACAGATTGGTACATCTAACAACAGAACTATTAGGTTTCTTTTTATGAAAGACAATAATCATGTAAGTGGTAGTACATATTTTTTCCACTAAGCAGTAATGTTTATTTATTGCCACAGAAAGTACTCTGGCTGGGAGGTCAGGCAGTTTTAATTATACCTCATTTTCCCCAAGGAATTCATATACTAGCACGGTTAGTTATGTTTATTTCAAGGGGGTATGTCATGTAAATTCAGTCCTTGACATGCAATTCAGGAAATTGAGCCTTTTTTATATAATCCACTGATTGTAAAGTCATGTTCAATTTTTAAATGAGGCCATCAAGAACTCTCCTGGAAAAAATTATTTTTAATAAATTAGTCTATGCCACTATTTTATATATTTAAAATAGGATAGTATGTTTAAAAATCAGTTTTGATTTTACAGTACTCTCTGGAAGTTACTTGTGGATTATAAAATGGGTGTTTGAAAAATTGTATCTTGCCATTTATTGAATTTTCTACCCTGAAAAATTGTACCTTGCCATTTACTGAATTTTCTACCCTTTCTTTCTGTAAGATTATATTTTATTAAATTGTACCAGGAGGCAATCCCACTACCTTCTTTTTAAAATGAACTTCTATTGGAATATGGTGTATTACTCCTTTTTCACACTGTTATAAATAACTGCATGAGACTGGGTAGTTTGTAAAGAAAGGTGTAAATGACTCACAGTTCAGAATGGCTGGGGATGCCTCAGGAAACTAAGAATCATGTCAGAGGTGAAAGGGGAAGCAAGGCACCTTCTTCACATGGCTACAGGAAGGAGAATAAATGCAGCAGCAACTACCAAACAATTATAAAACCATCAGACCTTGTGAGAACTCACTATCACAAGAACAGCATGGAGGAATGGCCCTTATGATTCAGTTGCCTCCACATGGACTTTCCCTTTCCATGTGGGGAATACAACTCGAGATTTTGGGTAGAGACATAGCCAAACTATATCACACAGCCATGCTTCTTTGTTCATATATGTATGTGGCTGCTTTGTGTTACGAGACAGAGCTAAGTTGTTGTGAGAATGACTGCTTATAAACACTAAATTGTTTACCATCCAGCCTTTTGCTGACACATGAACAATATATATGGAAAGGCTAGAGAGAGGGGGAGAGAGAAAGACTGAGGTTAGAAGCACACACAAAAGGATAATCTCTCATTATCTATTTTTTTCCCTTCATCTTGAATGGGTTCTGAAATTTAAAAGTCAAGTCTATTTTCTTATTTTTAGCCTTTCTTTAATAGAATTTTGTTATATTCTAAATTACTAATTTATTTACTTTCTAAATTTTTGATTTCCATCTCCTCCCGTTAGTTACTCCAGTACTACTTTTACTTTACAAGATAACACAAAGCAAAAACAAAGCCTGAAAGAAGACACTCGCTTTAGCATGAGATAGAAATATTTGAATGTATGTCTACAGAACTAGTTTGTCTATTCTCCAAACCAGAAACAGAGGGCTGAAATGAAAGAGAAAAAGGAAAGAATTCTTCAGTTAGAGAAGGAAAGAAAGCTCCAGGCACAGATAGGAGAGTCTCAACTTCCAGCTTTTCTAATACGTGAAAATCCACGGAAAACCACCAATCCATTCTGGGTTCAACCCAATCAACAGTCCTGGAGAGTTGGATACACAGAGGCCCACTGAACAGTGTATATGGAATCTGGACATCTTGAGTGCAGAAGTGGGTGCTGAGGGAAAATATCTTCCTCAATCAAAATAATATGGAATAAAATCTCTAGAGAATTTCCCAGTATACCATTGAACACACTGACAGAATTATTAGTATTTTAACTTTTTTAATCATTCAGTTTAAATAAAACATTTTAAATATATTAATTAAATATTTATTTTCTAAATGGCTTCATTGATC
The DNA here is from genome assembly GCF_009761245.1 of Sapajus apella. Taxonomy (NCBI): domain Eukaryota; kingdom Metazoa; phylum Chordata; class Mammalia; order Primates; family Cebidae; genus Sapajus; species Sapajus apella. The sequence goes on from NW_022437018.1 coordinate 6,845,807, forward strand.
AAATATTGTATTTTTATACATAATATAATTTTACAGTAATAATTTTTAAAAAATTCTCATGTGTCCTTAATAAAAACTGAAAAGTTTTAAAAATAGCAAAATTAAAATTTTGAATAAAATATTCTTTTCAGGAAAGTAACTTGTATGCTTATATATACCATTGTCTCTAAAGATTCTCAAAACTTAGTGTGCAGTAAAATAATTTGTAGAGCTTGTTAAAAATAAAGTGTCTGGATTCACCCCTAGAGATTCTTTTTCAATTGTTTGTGATTTTAAGGGGCTGATAAACACCTCCCTTTTTCTCCCCTTGAGTTCAAAGCATATTGAGAGATACATGCAGGAATTTTATAGACGGAGATGAAAACACCACTTTCAACTGAAAGTGCTGTTTAAAGGACAGCTTTGGTTTGCAGCAAAGTGGGTAATATCGTCTGGCTCTGTATCCCTACCCAAATCTCATCTGGAATTGTAATATAAATCGTAATCCCCATGAGTTGGGGGAGGGACCTTGTGGGAGGTGATTAGATAATGGGGGTGGTTCCCCCATGCTGTTTTCATGATAGTGAGTTCTCATAAGATCTGATGATTTCATGTGGGGTTTTGCCCCCTTTGCTGTCCAATTCTCTCTCCTGCTGCCATTGAAGAATGACATGTTTGCTTCCCCTTCCACAATGATTGTAAGTTTTCTGAGGCCTCCCTGTGGAACTTTGAGTCAATCAAACCTCTTTTCTTTATAAATTATATGGAATTTTGTCATAGCAGCGTGAGAACAGACTGATACAGTGGATTTACTCAGACTTCACTACTGAATTGGACAGACATCCCTAACCTGATACTGCAGTGTAGACAGTCCCGGGGCTCTCCTTGAGAGGAAACCTGACAGGAATTCATGCATCTTATGAATAGGCTTGCTGCAAAGAAAAAGCTGATGAGCTAATGAGGAACAATTTCTTCTCCCAAACCACTGTATCAGATAATCTCTCCTCTTTCCAAGAGGAAGAAGTAAAGTGTAAGAAGTAACTAGCCAGTAATGCTACTTTATCTTAAATTCTTTTATGTGAAATGTTTAGAATACAGGGAAATAAGCTACTTCTATTGCATCAATATTCTGTAATTACTTTATACATAATCTAAAATATGAATTAGAAGTAGTCCTGATATAAAACAACCACAACAAAACATACACATGAAAGTTTGTATATTCATATGTGCCTGTGAAAATATTGAATTCCTGTGATTATGAAAGGTTTGATTCTATTAAATATTGTGTTAAAGCAGAGTGCATTGTTTATTCTAAATGAGTGAGACTGTTAGGCATTTTATTTTATTTTTTTATTTTTATTTTTTTAATGATAGAAAATTAACAGCTGGAAAATCAATTAAAATTATACATTTTATTTTATAAATTTATTATCAAAGTAAACAGATTTTCAAAAATTATATGTCAGTTTGGATTCCCCAGAAGCAGATACTGAGATGAGGATTCTAGTGCAAATAGTTTATTAAGGAAATGGAAAAAAAGGAAAATAAAATAGCCAATAAAGGATGCCAGCCTCTACCGTGGGCTGCTAGCACTTTCCCACTGGCGGTGAGAAACTAGGAATCAGTGGTAGGCACATGCCTCCCAGTTGTCTCACCCAAGGGCCAGGGTGCAGATGGTTGGGTATGTTTGCATTCATTCCTATCAACCATACAGAGAGCTGCTTCCAGGACTATTCATTCCCTGGCACCTCTGGACTGCCACAGGGGCAACAAAGCTTGCTTAGCAGCAAGAGAAAGCCCTTATGCAACAGGGTGCACTTCCTGGAAGTTGAAAATCAAGCTGTTTTTACCTGATCTGGTAAGGTCCTAGTTAAAAACAAAGCTTTCTGTTTCACCATAAAGTGTTTATAGTTTGTGAAAACAGACTGTATCATATCAAGGAAATTCCTTTCTATTCCTAGTTTGGTACTATTATACATGCATCTATTAAAAATGTTATACAATTTTGCTTCTTTATTGCTGTGACAAAGTATGACCGCTTTTTTGGTATTAAGCTAAACAGACATTCCATTAACACATCCAACATGTTGGTAATTTATTAGTCATTCTGTATCTTGTTGAATTTAAGGTTTAGCTTCAAAATCCATGAGGAAAGAGATCAGTAATTTTTCTGTTCTCTCGATATTCTCTATTAGGTTGGTGCAAAAGTAATAGTGGTTTTCACCATTACTTTCAACGGCGAAAACAAATTACTTTTGCAACAAACTAATACGCGGCGTAAAGGTAATACTGGACTCGTAACACGAGTTTGTCACTCTTCTGAAATTTTTAATTCTCTGGAAAACTATATGCCAAATTGACTAATTTTGTTTAACATAATTGATATAATACCTCTGTAAAGCATGAAAAGCTTTGTAATTATAAATTCTACATTTAAAATAGTAAACAATGCTGAGAAGCTTTTTCTTCTTGTGTCATAATTGTATATTCCTAGGAAATTATCCATTTAATCTAGTTTTTAAGTTTTATCTTTGTGTTTCTATTTTTTATTGGTTTTGTAAGGTCTACAGAATTTATTGTAGCACTTCTATTTATGTCTGACTTTGACTTTCATCATTTGCAATTTTTCTCTCATTTGATTTGTCTGTCTGACCAGAAACATCCAAACTCAATTGGATTTTCAAAAATATTTTGTCTTTTTTGTTCTCTTTATTGTTGCTTGTATTTTAGTTTTATTATTTCCTAATCTGTATAACTTTTTCCTGTATTTTCTTTGGAATTTAGTGTTCTTTTATAAACTTTTAATGTGGATGCTAAGTCTTTATATATATATATTTTTTTTCCCCATTTATTTTATTGCATTTTATTTTGGGGTACATGTGAAGAACATGCAAAATTGTTGCATAGGTACACACGTGGCAGTGTGATTTGCTGCCTTCCTCCCCATCACCTACATCTGGCATCTCTCCCCTTGCTATCTCTCCCCAGCTCCCCACCCCCCACCGTCCCTCCCCTATTTCCCCCCAACTGACCCCAGTGTGTAGTGCTCCCCTCCCTGTGTCCATGTGTTCTCATTGTTCAACACCCGCCTATGAGAGAGAACATGCGGTGTTTGATCTTCTGCTCTTCTGTCAGTTTGCTGAGAATGATGCTTTCCAGGTTCATCCATGTCCCTACAAAGGACACAAACTCATCATTTTTGATGGCTGCATAATATTCCATGGCGTATCTATGCCACATTTTCCCTATCCGGTCGATCGTCAATGGGCATTTGGGTTGGTTCCAGGTCTTTGTTATTGTAAACAGTGCTGCAATGAACATTCGTGTGCACGTGTCCTTATAGTAGAACGATTTGTAATCCTTTGGATATATACCCAGTAATGGGATTGCTGGGTCAAATGGAATTTCTATTTCTAGGTCCTTGAGGAATCACCACACTGTCTTCTACAATGGTTGAACTAATTTACACTCCCACCAACAGTGCAAAAGTGTTCCTATTTCTCCACATCCTCTCCAGCATCTGTTGTGTCCAGATTTTTTAATGATTGCCATTCTAACTGGCGTGAGATGGTATCTCAATGTAGTTTTGATTTACATTTCTGTGATGACCAGTGATGAAGAGCATTTTTTCATATGTTTGTTGGCCTCATGTATGTCTTCTTTTGTAAAGTGTCTGTTCATATCCTTTGCCCACTTTTGAATGGGCTTGTTAGTTTTTTTCTTGTAAATCTGTTTTAGTTCATTGTAAATTCTGGATATCAGCCCTTTGTCAGATGGGTAAACTGCAAAAAATTTTTTTCCCAATCTGTTGGTTGCCGATTCACTCTAATGACTGTTTCTTTTGCTGTGCAGAAGCTGTGGAGTTTGATTAGGTCCCGTTTGTTTATTTTGGCTTTTGTTGTCAATGCTTTTGGTGTTTTGGTCATGAAGTCCTTGCCTACACCTATGTCCTGAATGGTTTTGCCTAGATTTTCTTCTAGGGTTTTTATGGTGTTAGGTCTTATGTTTAAGTCTTTAATCCAGCAGGAGTTAATTTTAGTGTAAGGTGTCAGGAAGGGGTCCAGTTTCTGCTTTCTGCACATGGCTAGCCAGCTTTCCCAACACCATTTATTGAACAGGGAATCCTTTTCCCATTGCTTGTTTTTGTCTGGTTTGTCAAAGATCAGATGGTTGTAGATATGTTATGTTGCCTCTGAGACCTCTGTTCTGTTCCATTGGTCTATATCTCTGTTTTGGTACCAGTACCATGCTGTTTTGATTACTGTAGCCTTGTAGTATAGTTTGAAGTCCAGTAGCGTGATGCCTCCCGCTTTGTTCTTTTTGCTTAGAATTCACTTGGCTATGCGGGCTCTCTTTTGGTTCCATATGAAGTTTAAGGTGATTTTTTCCAGTTCTGTGAAGAAGGTCATTGGTAGCTTGATGGGGATAGCATTGCATCTGTAAATTACTTTGGACAGTATGGCCATTTTCACGATATTGATTCTTCCTAACCATGAACATGGAATGTTTCTCCGTCTGTTTGTGTCCTCTCTTACTTTGTTGAGCAGTGGCTTGTAGTTCTCCTTGAAGAGGTCCTTTAAGTTCATTGTTAGTTGTATTCCTAGGCATTTTATTCTCTTTGTGGCAATTGTGAATGGAAGTTTGTTCTTGATTTGGCTCTCTTTAAGTCTGTTATTAGTGTGTAGGAATGCATGTGATTTTTGCACATTGATTTTGTATCCTGAGACTTTGCTGAACTTGCTTATCAGTTTCAGGAGATTTGGGGCTGAGACGATGGGGTCTTCTAGATATACAATCATGTCATCTGCAAATAGAGACAATTTGACTTCCTCCTTTCCTATTTGTATGCACTTTATTTCTTTTTCTTGCCTGATTGCCTTGGCTAGAACTTCTAATACTATATTGAATAGCAGTGGGGAGAGAGGGCATCCTTGTCTGGTGCCACATTTCAAGGGGAATACTTCCAGTTTTTGCCCATTCAGTATGATATTGGCTGTTGGTTTGTCATAAATAGCTTTTATTATTTTGAGATACGTTCCATCAATACCTAGCTTATTGAGGGTTTTTAGCATAAAGGGCTGCTGAATTTTGTCAAAGGCCTTCTCTGCATCAATTGAGATGATCATGTGGTTTTTGCCTTTGGTTCTGTTTATGTGGTGAATTACGTTTATAGACTTGCGTATGTTGAACCAGCCTTGCATCCCCGGGATGAAGCCTACTTGATCATGGTGGATAAGCTTTTTGATGTGCTGTTGCAATCGGCTTGTCAGTATTTTATTGAAGATTTTTGCATCTATGTTTATCATGGATATTGGCCTGAAGTTTTCTTTTCTTGTTGAGTCTCTGCCAGGTTTTGGAATCAGGATGATGTTGGTCTCATAAAATGATTTGGGAAGAATTCCCTCTTTTTGTATTGTTTGGAATAATTTCAGAAGGAATGGTACCAGCTCCTCTTTGTATGTCTGGTAGAATTTGGCTGTGAACCCGTCTGGACCTGGGCTTTTTTTGGGTGGTGAGCTCTTAATTGCTGCCTCAACTTCAGACCTTGTTATGGGTCTATTCAGGGTTTCGGCTTCTTCCTGGTTTAGGCTTGGGAGGAGGCAGGTGTCCAGGAATTTATCCATTTCTTCCAGGTTTATTAGTTTGTGTGCATAGAGTTGTTTGTAATAATCTCTGATGATGGTTTGAATTTCTGTGGAATCTGTGGTGATATCCCCTTTCTTGTTTTTTATTACATCAATTTGGTTATTCTCTCTTTTCATTTTTATTAATCTGGTTAGTGGTCTATTGTGTTGATCTTTTCAAAAAGCCAGCTCCTGGATTTATTGATTTTTTGAAGGGTTTTTTTGTGTCTCTATCTCCTTCAGTTCTGCTCTGATCTTAGCTATTTCTTGTCTTCTGCTAGACTTTGAGGTTTTTTGAACTTGCTCTTCTAGCTCTTTCAGTTTTGATGATAGGATGTCAATTTTTGATCTCTCCTTGCTTCTCATGTGGGCATGTATTGCTATATATTTTCCTCTAGAGACTGCTTTAAATGTGTCCCAGAGATTCTGGTATGTTGTGTCTTCATTCTCGTTGGTTTCGAAGAACATCTTTATTTCTGCCTTCATTTCATTGTTTATCCAGTCAACATTCAAGAGCAAGTTGTTCAGTTTCCATGAAGCTGTGCAGTTCTGGGTTAGTTTTTGAATTCTGAGTTCTAACTTGATTGCACTGTGGTCTGAGAGACTGTTTGTTACGATTTCCGTTCTTTTGCATTTCCTGAGGAGTGATTTACTCCCAATTATGTGGTCAATTTTAGAGTAGGTGTGATGTGGTGCTGAGAAGAATGTATATTCTGTGGATTTGGGGTGGAGAGTTCTGTAAATGTCTATTAGGTTTGCTTGGTCCAGGTCTGAGTTCAAGTCCTGGATATCCTTGTTAATTTTCTGTCTGGTTGATCTGTCTAATGTGGACAATGGGGTGTTAAAGTCTCCCACTATTATTGTGTGGGAGTCTAAGTCTCTTTGTAAGTCATTAAGAACTTGCCTTATGTATCTGGGTGCTCCTGTATTGGGTGCGTATATATTTAGGATCATTAGCTTTTTTTGTTGCATTGATCCTTTTACCATTATGTAATGTCCTTCTTTGTCTCTTTTGATCTTTGTTGCTGTAAAGTCTAATTTATCCGAGATGAGAATTGTAACTCCTGCTTTTTTTTGCTCTCCATTTGCTTGGTAAATCTCCCTCCATCCCTTTATTTTGAGCCTTTGTGTATCCTTGCATGTGAGATGGGTTTCCTGGATACAGCACACCGATGGGTTTTGGCTTTTTATCCAGTTTGCCAGTCTGTGTTTTTTGATTGGGGCATTTAGTCCATTTACATTTAGGATTAATATTGTTATGTGCGAATTTGATGCTGCCATTTTGGTGCTAGCTGGGTATTTTGCCCTTTAATTGAGCTGGTACTTGTTGTTCCTTTATATGTGTAGAGCCTCTTTCAGGACCTCTTGTAGAGCTGGCCTGGTGGTGACGAAATCTCTGAGTACTTGCATGTTCCCAAAGGATTTTACTTTTCCTTCACTTATGAAGCTTAGTTTGGCTGGATAGGAGATTCTGGGTTGAAAGTTCTTTTCTTTAAGGATGTGGAATATTGGCCCCTACTCTCTTCTGGCTTGTAAGGTTTCTGCTGAGAGATCTGCTGTGAGTCTCATGGGCCTCCCTTTGTGGGTAACCTGACCTTTCTCTCTGGCTGCCCTTAGTATTTTCTCCTTCATTTCAACCCTGGTGAATCTGACGATTATGTGCCTTGGGGTTGCTCTTCTTGACGAATATCTTTGTGGTGTTCTCTGTATTTCCTGGACTTGAGTATTTGCCTGCCTTGCTAGGTTGGGGAAGTTTTCCTGGATAATATCCTGAATAGTATTTTCCAGCTTGGATTCATTCTCTTCGTCGCATTCAGGTATGCCTATCAAACGTAGATTAGGTCTTTTCACGTAGTCCCACATTTCTTGGAGATTTTGTTCATTCATTTTTACCCTTTTTTCTCCAGTCATGCCTTCCCGTTTTATTTCCTTGAGTTGATCTTCGACCTCTGATATCCTTTCTTCTGCTTGGTCAATTCGGCTGTTGATACTTGTGCATGCTTCGCGAAGTTCTCGTTTTGCATTTTTCAGCTCCATCAATTCACTTATATTCCTTTCTATTTTGTGCATTCTCGTTAGCATTTCGTCAAATCTTTTTTCAAGGTTCTTAGTTTCTTTGCATTTGGTTAGACCATGTTCTTTTAGTTCACAGAAGTTTCTTACTACCCACCTTCTGAAGTCTGATTCTGTCATTTCATCATACTTGTTCTCCCTCCAACCTTGTTCCCTTGCTTGTGAGCAGTTGTGATCCCTTGTAGGAGGAGAGGTGTTCTGGTTTCGGGCGTTTTCATCCTTTTTGCGCTGGTTTCTTCCCATCTTTAAGGATTTATCTTCCTGTTGACTTTGTAGTTGCTGGCTTTCAGATTGGGTCTCAAATCTTTCAGATTGATGTTCTGTTTGTTGATGATGAGTTTATTTCTTTCCTTCGTTTTCCTTCTGACAGTCTGGCCCCTCTGCTGTAGGTCTGCTGAAGTTCACTCCAGGCCCTGCTTGCCTGGGGTTCACCTGCAGCAGCTGCTGAACAGTAAGGGTTGTTACCAGTTTTCTTCTTCTGCTATCTTTGTCCCAGAAGGATTCCCGCCTAGTGTCATCTGATCTCTCCTTTATGAGGTGGCTCTTTGGATATATAGGGGTCAGGGAGCTGCTTGAGGAGACGGTCTCTTCTTTATAGGAGCTCAAATGGTGAGCTGTGAGCTCTGTTGTTCATTCAGAGCTGCTGGGCAGGTATGTTTAGGTCTGCTGCAGCAGAACTCATAAACTGCTTTTTGTTCCCAGGTGCTCTGTCCCAGGGATTTAGGGCTTTGTGAGTTTCGGTCATGCTGCTGCCTTCTCTCTCTCTTTTTTTTTTTTTTTCCTTCAGAGCTGCCCTGCCCAGCAAGGAGGTAGCCTAGTCACTGTCTGCCTGTAGAGGCTTTGCTGAGCTGCTGTGGGCTCCGCCCAGCTGCCGAGTGAACTTCCCTTCAGTCCTGTTTATATGGGTGTAGTTAGAACTGCTTTGGCGATGGTGGCCCGCCTCTGTTGAGGCGGAGTCTTTCTGCAGTGGCGGGTTGCCTTGGCAAGGGCGGGCTGCCTCAGCATTGGCTGACTACCTCCGTAGTGGCGGGCTGCCTTGGTAATGGTGGACCCCCTCCCCCACAGAGTTGGACCGTCCGGGGTTCAGCTGCGCTTGCTGTGAAACTCTCAATCCAGAGTTTCTGGTTGCTGTTCTTTTGTGGGTTTGGGACCAGCCGAGCCTGATCACCTGGCTCCCTGCCCATAGCCTTTTTTAAGTTGGTGTTACAGTCGCCTGTTGAAGAGGCGCCGGGGTCTGTTTGTTTTCCCCTGCGGCCATTCACTGCCCTGACTTAAGCAGCGGCACTGAGGTTTGCGGCGCTTTTTTTTTTTTTTTTTTACCCTGGAATCTACTGTCCTGGTTCCTTGCTCAGTCCCCTCTTTAAACAGACGAATGGGTGACTTCCCAGGGCTCCAATCGCCAGCCAACAGGGCACCCAGACTGGTGTATTTTGTACGGAGAACCGCTGCTCCAGGGCGCCGACAAAGCAGCCGCGGGGGGTAAAGCAGCGGCGCCAGCTGGCACAGCCGCGCTGGCCGAAACAGCCGCCCTGGTGACCTGTGGAGCTCCTCCTCCTGGGAATTTCCTAGTCTGTGGGCAATAAAAATGTGGCGTCCATTCGCCCTCTGCGCTTTCACTGGGAGCTGCAATCCTGAGCTGTTCCTAAATGGCCATCTTGGATCCTCCTCCCTTTTTATATATTTTTTTCTTGTATATGAACTCTAGGCTATATTATTTCCTGTGACACAGCTATCGCTGCTTCCTACACATTTTTTTAAGTTTTAAGAGATTATATTAAGAAAAGTGTCACATATATACATAGTAGAGAAAGTAGTAAAATTACACTCTCCTATCATGTACATAAATTCCAATATAAATTGCTATCAATTCATGCCCAATCTTGTTTGATATCATGAAACCTGAATATCTGAGACAGGTCTTAATCAATTTAGGAAGTTTATTTTGCCAAAGTTAAGGATGTGCATGCACGTCACAGCCTCAAGAGGGACTGATGATATGTGTCCAAGGTGGTCGGAGTGCACCTTGTTTTTACACATTTTAGGGAGTCATGAAATCTCACCGAACATACATAAGATGTATCTTGGTTCTGTCTAGAAAGGTGGGACAACTAGAAGTGCAGAAGGGACTTCCAGGTCATAGGTAGAAAATAGAAAAACGATTACGTTCTTTTGAGTTTCTGATTAGCCTTTCCAAAGGAGGCAGTCAGATATGCATTTATCTCAGTGAGCAGAGGGATGACTTTGAATAGAAAGGGAGGCAGGTTAACCCTAAGCAGTTCTGGGCTTGACTTCTTCCTTTAGATCAGTGATTTTGAGGCCCCAAGATTTTCCTTTCACAATATCCATACTCTGTCATCCTTTCTTTAATATTTATGGAAATTAACATATATATCATATGATTTCATCCATAAACATTATGGTATTTATCACTAAAAGACAGGCTACTTAAAACACAGTAACAGTACATTATCACCATCTAACATATTTAATAAATTCTAACTGTGCTACAATAGCCAGTCAATCTTTGAACTTTCTTGTATTTCATCTTTCTTTTTATAGTCAGTTTCTTTAAGTCAGAATTAAAAGGTTCACACATTGAATTGGGTGGTTATGCACTTTAAATGTTTTTTAAATTATACATTTTAGTTGTCTGTTTTTCCCCCTTACATTTGTTGAAGATATGATGTTATTCCATAGATATGAGAATGTGTTCACTACATCTTTTGCTGCCTTTAATGTGTTCCTAGTTGGCTTGAATTTCTTATAAATGACAATTAAATCTAGAGACTTAACCATGTGAAAGATTTGAATTTTTGGAAAGAACACTTCATAGATGATGTTGAGTACTTTTTTACCAGCATATCTTTTCTGGTTATCTCTTTATTTAAGATGTTGAAAATGATCAGCTGATATAGTTGTTACCTGATTTATCCATTATAAGTTTTTCTATCACTATTTAATTTACAGTTTTAGAAGTTATTTATGGTTATTGAATATATTATTTTAGTAGCATTTATAAATTAATAATATAATTTTTATTCTTTGTTCATTAAGCTGAAAAATTCTATCACAATATTTCCCTCAAGTAGTATTTGATCTTTCTGATATGAAATTCTTCCAGGAAAGGGTGAAACAATTTTTAATTTCTTTTAATTAGCAATTTCTTATTCATAATTTCACACCTCATCATCTTCCAAAGTTAACCATATAACCATTTGTTCACTTCCCTTAGACACTAATAAATTTTTAACATATTCAGTATGTTTCAAAAACCATGGCAGCTTTTATTCTTTTTGATACAAAAAGTGTCTCAACTTTTGAGGGATAATCTTTAAAATGGTTCCTGTGGTTTTACTGTGAGTTTGAAAAATTTCTTTATTTTCTTTTGCCACAACAAGTTTTAGGCTCATCTTGTTTATATCCAGCCTTAGATATGGAATCAGTCAATTCCCTGAGCACCCCAACTTCATTTTATTAAATAATACAGATTTGATATGAGATATTTTTTTCATGTATCACAACCCATTGTTTTTATCCTATTGCAATGTTTTCTTTGAATTATGGCATCATTAAAAGTGAAATTTTAAATTTCTATATTTATGAGCATATTCTAAGTTTATTTTTGTTATATTTTTCTAACTTCATTTTATTATAATTAAGAAGTATGCTCTATATGAGAATTTAGTTAACTGTGTTAACTATGGCCTGCTGGGCAAGTCCAGCCCTCATTTAATAAGACATTACTGGTACAGAGCGGGCTCATTATTATTTTTTTATATTTTCTGTGTCTGTGTTCACACTACAGTGGAAGAGACTGTTGCAATCTTGCCGATGCACCACAATATTTTGTTGTTTGAAGTAGGATATGGAATTCTTTGTCTCATGACCAAGAGAATTAAGGAGCATAAACAAAAAGATGAGGTTGGAGCAAAAGTTTAACAAGCAAAAGGAGAAAGCTCTCTGCATGGAAGAGGGGGCACAAAAGCAGGTTGCCATTCTACAGTTGAATAGAAAGGCCTTTATAAACAGGTTAGCAAGGAGGGATGTTTTGCTTTGAAAACACATGGAAAACTGGTTAGGGCATGCTTCATTTGCATAGGGTGTGAATTCCTGACAGCTCTACTTTGTCCTTTTAGTGCACATGCGGATTCTTAGCTTAAGTCACTCTATATTGTGTTGGGGGCAGAATTCTCCATTGCAGGCACACCTGGTTCTTTATAACTTCCTTTATCTGTGCAGCCACAGGTACATTTCAAGTAAGCTACCCCGCCTCTTGCAAACTCCCTTATCTGAGTATGTCCAAAAAAGGAAAGGGATGTGTCCACTGAAGCCTACCATGTATATGTAACTCTTATTAATAACACAGAAGGCATTTTTTATGGTGGACTTTGCTCCTTCATCGGTGCTTGTACCCTTGATCTTTCAAGGTGTTCCTTTGTTTGAAAAAGGAATTCTACAGAGGACTTGTCCTAGCTATCTGCCTAACTGGTTCCTTTCTCTCTCTTCTCTCAAGACCATGTTACCCACAGAACCTAGCATATTTACCCATGTCTGTTTACATAAAGAATTTGTTGACCTTTGCTTTATAAGGATTCTGATCACTGAAATAACATATGACCTGGTTTGTGGTCCAATGTAGATCCATTTTGAAAACATATTTTACATGTGCTTGAAAAGAACAGGTATCCTGAAGTTGTGGGGTACAACCTACTATTGTTGATTCTGTTTGTTTTATCAAAAACTGAGAAATGTATTTCAATATTCCACTATGATTTCTTATCTATTTCTCCTTACTGTTCTGATTTAATATGTTTTATTATCCCTTATTTTATAATGGTTGAAAATGATTTGTTATTCAATTAGTTATTGTCAGAGATATTACAAGGTGGATCCTTAACTTTTAAGAATCTAATGTTAATTAGCACCATTACCCTACTAAGAAAATGAAAAGACCTAATGCGGTTAGGCTCTATTTCTTCTCCTCCTGGCATGAATATGATGTTTTTTCATATATTTATATGTCCACATCCATTTTAACAGTCAATTTTAATTTAATTTGACTTCCCATTTTTCTTTATTCCTTGTTAAATTTCTGTGCTTCTGACAGGAGTCATTTCCTGAAATTAACACCTTGCCTGAACTTAACTAGCTTTTATTCTCTTTAATGCAAATCTGCTGATTATGAAGCCTCTCAATTTTTAAAATCAGTGTAACAACGTATTTTATTTATTTATTTATTTTTTTGAGGCAGAGTCTCGTTCTGTTGCCCAGGCTGGAGTGCAATGGCACAATGTCCGAACACTGGAACCTCTGCCTCCTAGGTTCAAGGGAGTCTCCTGGATCAGCTTCCCAAGCAGCTGGGATTACAGGTGCTTGCCACCATGCCCAGCTAGTTTTTGTATTTTTAGCAGAGACGGCTTTCATCATGTTGGCCAAGCTGGTCTCAAACTCTTGACCTCAGGTGATCCTCTCATATCAGACTTTCAAAGTGCTGGGATTACAGGCGTGAGCCACTGCAACTGGCACTAACCATGTATTTTACTGTCATAATATAAGTGTTTTTTTCCCCAGATACAGAATTCTAATGTGGAAATTACTGTCCTTTAGTACACTAAAGACATCCTTCTACTGTATTGTCTTTCTTGCTTTTATGAGGTGAACTGTCACTCTGAATGTTGCTTATTTTCCCCTCATCTTCTACACACATCATACATGCTTTTAGAATTTTTTTTGTGTGTGTCTGTGTGTGTAGTTTTATGTAGTTAAACTGTATTGTTTCATTATGTCAATTTTTTTTATTCTTTCTTGAAAATGTATTGGGCTTTGGAAGTTTAGCTGTCTCTCAGCTAAGTCTTTTCTGAAATGTATGCCAGGCATTCTCACTCTATCCTCTATGTCCTTAACTTTATTTCATAGTTTATTTTCCTTTTCCTTTCTTTGTTTATTTATAAATAATTTATTTGAACCATATTTTCTAAACAAATTCTTAGTTACATTGATTCTGCTGTTAAATGTATATAATATTAGACTTTATTTTTTATTTCAATAAATGCCAGTTGTATTTTTTGAAAAATATTACATTTAGTTCTTTTATACTTCTAGTTCTCTATTGAAATGTTTAAATTTTGTTTTACTTCCATAAGGAGAGTAACTATAATTGTTTTAAAACCTCTGTGTGTTAACTCCACAGCCAGAAATATCTGTGGATCTTTTTCTGCAGCCATGTTTTGTGCTGGTTTCCATTCATGTTATCTTTTTCTCTTCCATAAATGGTTATCGTTGACTTTTTTCTGTATTTGTGTTTGGAAAATTATTCATAGAAATGATGTGTGGCCTATGGTCTATATTCCTTCATAGAGAACATCACTTTACTTTGATTAAACCCTTGGAGCACCAGTAGTAATCTAGGGTAACCTTAATCCATTTTTAAATATTGAGATTTTCTGACATAACCTGATGACTAGAAGCTGGGATGCACTTTATGCCTTATTTATAGTTTGCTTTTACTGAGAGGATACAGATGTTTTCGTTTCTTCTATCTTAAATTTCTCTTTGGTTTTCTAGGCCATACCCCTAGAACACCTGGCTGGTATTCAACTCTGATTTTTAGTCTTCCTAGCTCTGCAAAGTTGACAAAGCACTGTTTAGCCTCTTATATGTATCTATAAAGATCTCCTGAGAAAAGTGATATTAATACACACCTGATTTATTTGGATTTCTGTTTTCTCAGATAAATGCCACCTAGAGCAACATAAAACCATATTTTACACTATTAAGTCAGAAATTACATTATCATTCTTGACATATATATATATATATATATATATATAAGAAATATCTGTAGGTATATAGAAATATATCTGTCTATATTTCTATTTAACTATCACCTATCTATCATCTATAACCTCTATCATACATAAAGAAACAAATAGTGCCCACAATAATTCTTTTTCCATAAGGAAGATGTAGGTGTTATAGAGGATACTCCAATTTGTTTTTCTGAAAAATCTTGGCCTGTAAAGTTGAAATGAATTTTTTCTTTTGTTTGCTTATTTATCTGCTTATTTTACTTATACTTGTGTTTGGAATATGGCTTTTTTGACTAGCATGTGATGCAAAGATAAAGGTCAAGTAAACAAAACATATCAAGCATCTTCTTGGATCACAGGAATAAAACTCGTAATAAATACCAACAGGAGCTCTCAAAACTATACATAGAAATTAAACAACTTGTTCCTGAATGATCTTTGGGTAAATGATAAAATTCAGGCAGAAATCAAAAACATATTTTGAAACAAATGGAAAATAGCCACTCAACATATGAAAACCTACAGGTTACAGCAAAAGCAGTGCTAAGAGGAAGGTTTATAGCATCAAATGCCTACATAAAAAAGATAGAAAAAAAATCACACACACACAAAAAAATACCTAGGAATACATTTAACCAAAGATGTGAAAGATCTCTTCAAGGAGAACAACAAGACACTGGTGAAAGTAATCATAGATGGCACAAACTAATGAGAAACCATCCCATGCTTATGTCTTGGAAGAATAGATATAATTAACCATGTTGCTGAAAGAAATGTACAGATTTGATGCACATTCTATCAAATTACCACTGTCATTTATCACTGAATTAGAAAAAAAAAAAACTAAAATTCATATGGAACTGAAAAAGAGCTCAAATAGCCAAAGAAATACTAATCAAAAAGAAAAAAGCTGGAGGGAGGCATCACATTACTGACTTCCTGTTACATGACAAGGTTATAGTGACAAAAGCAGCAGGATACTAGTACAAAAATAGGCACACAGATCAATGAGACAATGTAGACAATAAAGCCAAATACTTACAGAAATAAAGCCACATATGTACAACCAACTAAACTTTGGCAAAGTCAACATAAATATACAATGGAGAAGGGACACTCTATTCAGTAAGTGGTGCTGAGAAAATTGGCTAGTCATATGCAGAAGAATGAAACTGGACCCCCCCCATCTCTCATAATATACATAAATTAAAGTGGATTAAATATTTAACTGTAAAACTTAAGAATAAAAAAATCCCATGAGAAAACCTAGGAAAAACACTTATGAACATTGGCCTAGACCAAGAATTTATGACTAAGTCTTCAAAAGCAAATGCAACAAAACCAGAAATACACAAATGAGACTTAACCCTAAAAGCTCTGGCAGAGCTAAATAAATAGCAGACTAAATCAACAACCTACAAGCTTGGAGAAAATATTTGCAAACTATGTATCCAACAGAGGAATAATATCCAGAATCTACAGGAAAATCAAACAACTCACTAAGAAAAACCCCAATAACCCCATTAAAAAGTGGAAAGAGGGCCAGGCTCAGTGGATCATTCCTGTAATCCCAGCATTTTGGGAGGCTGAGGTGGGCAGATGACTTGAGGTCAGGAGTTCAAAACCAGCCTGGCCAACATGGTTAAAACCCATCTTAACTAAAAATACAAAAATTAGCTAGGTATGGTGGTGGGCACCTGTAATCCCAGCTTCTCGGGAGGCTAAGGCAGGGAAATCACTTGAACCCAGGAGGTGGAGGTTGGAGTGAGCAGAGATCATGCCACTTCACTATAGCCTGGGTAACAGAGGAAGACTACATCTCAAAAAAAAAAAAAAAAAAAAAAAAAAAAAAAGGTGGAAGAGGATATGTATGAACAGACATTTCCAAAAGAATACATGCAAGTGGCCAGTAAGCTTAGGAAAAAATGTTCAACATCATTAATCAGAGAAATGCAAATTAAAACTACATTAAGATACCATCTCATACTAGTCAGAATGGCTATTGTAAAAAAAAGTCAACAAAAAAACACAAAAATATTGGCAAGAATGTGAAGGAAAGGGAATGCTTATATACTGTTGGTGGAAATGTAAATTAGTATAGCCTCTGTGGAAAACCGTGTGACTTCTTAAAGCACTAAAAGTAGAATTATTTTTAGTGACTTCTTAAAGCACCAAAAATAGAATTATCCTTTCAACCAGTAACCCCACTACTGGGTGTCTATCTAAAGGAAAAGAAATCATTATATTAACAAGACACCTGAACTCATATGTTTATTTCGGCACTCTACAAAAATAGCAAAGTTAGAGAATGAACCTAATTGTCTATCAAGGGATGATGGATAGAGAAAATGTACTACGCAACCACAAAAAGAATGAAATCATGCCTTTTGCAGTAACGTGGAACTGAAGGCCATTATCTTCAGTAAGATAACTTAGAAAATCAACTACTGAATGTTCTCACTCCCAAGTGGGAGCAAAGCAGTGGGTACCCATGAACATACAGACACTGGGGACACATAAAGAGGGCAAGAGACAGGGATGAGAGTTGAAATTTTTCCTGTTGGGTACAGTGTTCATTATTCAGGTGATAGATACACTAAAATCCCAGACTTCACCACTGTGCAATACATTCATGTAACAAAACTGCACATGTACCACAAGAATATATGAAAATAAAAATTAAGAAAAAAACCTTTATAAGAATGTGAGGGTTCTTGGAAGAAGAGAAATATGTCATATTAACTCAATTGTTTATTTTTGAGGGATTAAAATATAGTCTTTTAAGAATATTGGACATTTGCTGTATTAATCAGAGTTAACAACCAAGGTACACTGTCAATTATAGTACTTGCATTTCAGTCTCTTGTACATTTTTGAAAATTTTGATCATGATTGTTTTTTTAACAGTGTGTCACTGATGGTTATGTTCTAATAGCTTCCTGCTTTATTTATACATGGAAGTGACTCAGAAGCAATGTGGAAAGTAGAGAAAATAAGCAAACACTAAATAATTTCTCCCTTCTGCTTCTTTATCAATATTTTTTTCAGAGTTGCCTCTGTAATTGATGATGATTCATCCAACTTTACTCCATCTGTTTTACTGACTTTTTATTATCACATCTCTTTCTACAACCAAATGTCAATTAGAGAAAAATATGTATTAGGATCAAATATCATTTCAGTTGTGGAGAATTTTTAGTTATCCTAGTTCTCCTATGGCAGCAGATACTTGTTTCTTTTTCTGTGACCCAATGGTTAGAAAGAACTGTTTGTATAACCACCTAATCTCACAGGCACATCCAATTCAAAATAATGACTAGTAAATACTGTCATTTATTTTTTGCCAATCACATAAAGAAATAGAGAACTATATAATTTTTTTTTAACTTACTGCTGTGTTTCTACGTCTCCGTACAGTACCTGTGTTTGTCATGAATATTTGCTAAATAAAAACATGGCTGAGTGAGTGAAAATAAACAGATGGGAGAATCTTCACATCAATATTATTAAATGAATATTCAGCCTGGGTTGCTCACCAGGATTGTCACCGATTCTGTTCTGCGGCAAGCAGCTACAATATCTACAAAACAAAAACAAAAAAACAAAACAACCAAGGTCAAGGGAGCTGAATGTCCGAAGAAAGAAACTGACAAATCCAATTTCTCAGAAACTATTTACTAGGGACTTACAAAATAAGTGACGTCTCAGGTGGCTACAAGATGGCGGATACCTGCACCAGCTTTCTAGAAAAATATCCTTTACATAGCAAGCTTTTAGAGTAATGCATGTGCAGCAGGGTGGTCACGTCTCAGACTTTTTGCCAAAACTTATGACCACTGGGAATGTTAGATACGTATCCTTATGAGGAGTTATTTACTCTGTGGGCATTGTTCTAAGACTTTGCTACAGAACACTTGGGTATGCAGGAGTCAAACGTTGGTCATCATGGCAGTTTTGCTTCAAGATGGCATGACTCTTGCCATGCAACCAGCTGTATTTTTGCAATTTCTCTTTCCCTGTTGTCACATTGCTCTACAACAGGATTTCTCAGTCTCAGCATTAGTGATGACTTAGGCTGGATAAATTCTTTGTTGGCATCGTGGAAAGATGGGTAGTTGTGTGCATTGTAGAATGTCTTGCAGCATCCTTGGCCTCTATGTTCAAAGTGTCACTAGTATATCTTTCAATTTGTGACAATGAAAAATGTATCCAAACATTATCAGTTGTCCTCTGGAATGTACAGTGTCCCTGGTTGTCAGCCAGAGCTCTAAAAAACAGGGTACAAATGACCCAATTAGGGTTTGAATTTCCGTGGTACACCAGTAACAACCCAAAGCCTGCTCACGTGAAGTTTCTCCATTCTGTGTTTGAAGCAGCATTAGTTAGCATTCTTTCATCATGTTCTTAGTTAATTGATGCCATTGGTGGGTTTGCTCAGAATGAAGTGACCAGACACACTGAAAGACATGATGTTTTAAAATAAAATAGCACTTTGAGAACTGTGGAGTGACCCACTATATCAAGGCTTATGAAACACTCTATGGTGGAAGATGTTTTCCTTTTTTAAAAAAATCCAATCCGGTGTGAGCTGATACTCATAAAACATGCCAAAAAGTGAATTAACGAAAAAGAACACAGGTTTGGATGTGCTTGCTTGTTGCAACAAAGTCAACTTACTATGAAAAATGAATAATTTGTCCACTGTAATTTGGACAAGATATTTTTAAGGTTGTGTAAAGAAGTTTTATTGTTTTGTAATTTTAAGTGAGAAAGGATATATAAGCAGTGATTAAGGCCCCTGGGCCCATGGCCTATAAGAAAACAAAGAATCTTTTAATGCTAACATGTAAAAATATATATTGATATTGTATCTACAAATGGCTAATGTTATGTGCATTTTATATGTGAGGAAATTGAGGTTCAAAAAATTTGAGAAAACTGCCAAAATCATACAAGTATTAAGTAATTAAATTAGGATGCTGAATGAGATCCGAAACCAAGATTTTAGTAACTTGAATGTAAAGTATATGAAGACAGAATATTTTACAGGCTTTGCTCCCAAATCGTACACAAGTGGCTAGAACTGTGCTTGATACATAATAGGTAAGGGAAAAAAAGAAGGAAGGAGAAGAAAGGAAAGAAGGAATATTGTATCAATTAATTTTCATGGCATTTTTGTCTCATTCTCATTGTTATGCAGCAAAAATATTTTTTGCATAATCTAGTATCTTATGTTGAAGTCGTTGAATAACTATTTTATACCTTAGGTCTCCATTATCTTCCTCCTTTCCTTCCTCATCCTTCCTTTTTTCCCTTACTACATCCCACGGAATAGTAAAGTTACCCAAATAGTAAAGTTACCCAGACTTGTTTGGGGAACAGTAAAAGATTATTGTAATGCTCCCGTGACAATACAAGAATGTTTTTAGTGGATATTTTTCAGTTCTCCCCTCTGTGCAAACAAATCATATTTAGATGTTTAAAAGGGCTTGTTTTTGCTTGCTTTTGCCAGATGTTTTCTATTTCAGTGACAAGAGTCTTTTTCCATGCCTATTACAAATCACATTGATTTTCAGCCATAATAGAGATGAAAATGAATATGTAAAGCAAATAAAATATACTTCATTTCTATATTGCATATCATTTTTATTCTGCTCATACGTGTAGCACATATTCACTGGGAGACATCAGGGGAAGTAAGAACAATAACAATTTTTATTATTTTATTTTTGTTTTTTCAGTAAATGTATCCCTATTTTTCCAAATATCACTAGTCTATGAGCATTTAGATGGCCAATACCAAGAGTATTCTGAACTCCCTCTGGGAGTCTCAGAAGTCTAGACTTTGCATGTTATTGCCTATGTATAAAATAGTTTAAATTTTTAAAAATATCAACTTTAAAGAAGATAAAAAAGGAGAATATTAATTTGGGGACATCAGTTTTTCAAAAATGGCCTATATAAAATTTTTAAAAAGTCAGTGTCAAATTATACTGTAAAAATTCATCAGACATCTCTAAGTGTGGCTCCCATTGGGATTTAGCTGTATGTCTGTAAAGTTATTATAATTGTGCACCATAACGTTGTAAGAATTAAAGTGATTTAGACATAAAGTGCTGAGGAAAATGTGTTTCCGTGTGTGTGTGTGTGTGTTTGTGTGCTTCAAGAAAACTAAGAACTTAAACATAATGTTTCCAGAAAAAAAAAAAAAGTTTACTTCAGTTGAAAACATGCTGTATGATTGAGTAAATGTTGAGCAATGGAATATTCAAATGAGCAATGGCCAGACCATATATAACAGTAGAACTCTGACCTGCAGCCTCTGCAGTGACTAGTCTGGGAAGTCAGACTAGAACTTCTACAGCAACTAGCCCAGAAGGGCAAGCCACAGTCTTTGCAGCAGTTGGCCCAGAATTGTGGTTACTTGGCCAATGACTGCCCCCTTCCCTATTTTTTTTAACCTGGTTTCTAAGGAGGAACAGACCCAAGAGAGCCAAATATGCTCCCCTAACCAATTCTAGTTAGCCCACCTCCAGCCTCCTCATGCCAATCACCTCCAGTCAGAGCATACATAAAAACCTTCTCTTTTATTCACTATAACTTTCCCACTTCCCTCCCTATCTTTGGTTTTAGCTAAATATAAGTGAGGATGGTGGATTTTCTTATTTGGATGGTTTTGTTTATCTCCAGAGTGTTCAAAATTTGTCACAAATATGTCAAAATTCCATAAGCTACTTTATCATTGTCATGGTGTCAATCAGCTGTGAATCATATATTCCCTAAATAATGAACAGCAAATTGGGAGCAAATTGTCGTGTCACTTTTCAGAAAAGAAACCATTGCCTATTAATGATATGGTTAGAGTTGAATTGATACAATGTTTTTATCCATAACACCTGAAAACCCACTATTACGTTTTAGATTTAATTGACAGAATAGCAATTTCTGTGTCAAAAGTTAGTTTCACTTTGAGAAAACCTCCAGGAAAAGAATGTCCTCCTATGCTGAGAAGGACTTAAAAAAATTGTCATCCACGGTTTAGCCGAAAAGTTTTTTCTAAGAAGAACTATGTGGTGGTTACAGAACTGTTTGATAATTGAGGCAAATGTATTTTACAAAAGAAAAAAAATAAACTCCCATAAGATACTGTGAATGCATATTTAAGACAAAGTTTTTTTTTTTTCCTGACTAGGCAAGTAAGTGTAATATCATCAAAAAAGGGGTCTTTATTTTAATTTTTGTGCAATATTAGATAAAACTGATAAAAACTTGAGGCCAGACCATACTAGATTTTTAATACCGAGATTTTCAATTTCATGGTAAAGCATTTTGACTTTTCATTCTTCAGTACCTGGGGGTTTCATATGAAGAGTGGAGTAACTGTGTTTGATGAAAATCACATTCAAATTATTGAAATGGTGAATTGGAAGATGGGCATTAAGACATCTTTGATAATGAAAAATGTTTTGGCTGGGTGCAGTGGCTCATGCCTGTAATCCCAGCATTTTAAGAGACCGAGGCTGGGGGATCACTTGAGGTCAGAGGTTTGAGACTAGCCTGGAAAACATGACAAAACACTGTCCCTACTAAAAATACCAAACAAACAAACAACAGTCAGGTGTAGTGGTGCACACTTGTAATCCCAGATACTAAGGAGACTGAGACATGAGAACTACTTAAATCCGGGAGGCAGAGGTTACAGTGAGTCAAGATTGCACCACTGCACTCCAGCCTGGGCAACAGAGCAAGACTCCATCTCAAAAACAAAGTTATGTTGCTGACTCAATTGTGTTCTAGAATTGCCCTGTGGACCAGTGTGCCAGCCGGATATCAGTGGCTTTAGTAGTTTTCCGCAGGTTGGCAAGTTACGGATTTACTGACTTCTACAATTGGAAAGATAAAATTCTGATTATGTAATAATAATTGTTGGTCTTTAAATATTCACATGGGAAGAATTGGAATTTTATTTGTAGTGTTTAGGATATTCAGCATCTTTGGTACTTCTTCCATGGGGTGTTAGAATAGAATTAGCGTTGTGATTCCTGAAATACAATTGACTTGCTTCCATGTCAGCTTCTCTGGTGTTTCCATCGTGTCAGTAAGAAGCCTGTGCATGCAGCCCTCAGGGCCCAACAAGTTTAGTTTGTATTGATGGCTGAATTAAGGCAAATTTCAGACTGACTAGGAAACTGGTCTCTGGGCTGTCTGGGAAGTGATAGAGACAATAAATAGATGGGTAACAAACCATATGCTCTCTCAGCTATCCTAGGGCCTGACTTATTTCAATTCCCTTTGAAAACTGTATTATTTAGTAAATGTCTGCTCCGATCTTCTAAGTGGTCCAAGAAGTGTGGGTAGTATTCTAAATATTTGTCCCTAGAAGAATCTGTGTGAGTGAAAGCATCATTTTGAAAAGCTGTGACTGACAATGAAGCCAAAAAATCTCCATGTCTCTACAGAAGTGTTCATTTACAAAATTTTTCCAAGATAAAGAAATTTGACTGTGTTTTCTTACGTTGAGAAAATTCATTTTGGCTCTTTTCATGTTTGATGATCACAGGCTGTGGTGAGCAAAATAAAAATCACACTAATATTTTTACAGGATTAACAGATTTCAATTTCGTTGAATTATTTCATTCACCAACCAAACCGTAACATCTTAAATTCACACTAATAGGTTCCAGTTTTGATTATAATTCTCACTTAGACCATCTCAGTTTACTTTGACTATGTACTTCAGGTGTTTGATTTTACTGACTGTTCTTTTCTATACATATGGCTAAAAGTCATACCATATTTTCATGAAAAATGCCTGTATAGCTATATATATTTCTGTTTGTTCTTGATGTTGGTTAATCTCTCTCTCTGTGTATACATACATACATACATACATACATATATATATGTGTGTATCTCTCTATGTAAACATATATATTAAATATGCACACACAGTTACAGTAACTATGCACACATATATAGTTACTGATCTATTTAGTAACTGTACACACACACACACACGCACACACACACACACACACACAGATACATAGTTACTAAATAGACCAGAGTTCTTCGGGACTATTTATTATAATATAGTTTGACCAAATAACATATTTAAAGCATTTTAAGAATATTTTCACTAAGTGGCTAACATAGAATATTTGATATTTTCACCTTTATAAAACATTATTTCACTGGAAGAGTAATAGTGATTTATGCAACTAGATTTAATAATCAGAGTTTAGTAGCAGATGAGATAAATTCAACTCAAATCAGCTTGCACAAGTAAAAGAATGTATTTGATCATATAAATTAAAAGATTATGGATATGTTTGATTCAAGGCATAGCCAGGTGTTCAAGATGATACAATGTTTCAAAGATTTGGCCATTTTTTTTTTCATCTCTTGACTGTACTTTCTTTAGGTTTGTTTCACTGTCACACAGCAACTCCCCAAACATCGTATCCCCTGACATCCCTAAGCTTTATAGTCAGTGGTTCTAGTAGAAAGAGAGAGTCTCATTTTATGTACTTCCAATAAATGCTGTGATTGAGTCTCATTCATTCTCTAGAGTCATTCGTGAATGCATGAAACAGGAAAATGGAATGTACCATTGGTTAAGTTCAAGGGATGTGCCTCACTAGGGCTGAATGGGGTCACCTTCATCTAAAGTACCTGGGTGGGGACTAGGGGAAAGTTGTTTACAAAAAAAAAAAATTAACTAGAAGAGAACAAATTCTTGCAAGAAATATTAGATCCTCTGGACATAAAATGTAAAAAGGAGAAATAGTCTTATGCTGGAAGAGTACCTTGAACAAGAGTTTTCATTATAATTTAGAACTAACTTGTGTGATGAAATGGTAGAATCTGGAAAACATTATTTAGAAACAACAAGTAGATTAATATCTCCAAATATATAGTTTGGGGAAAGAAAAGACTAAATGGGTTATTTAATGGTGTTTTGATTAGGAAGAAAATTTTTTGAGGACATTAAGGCTCTGAGGGGATCAGATTGATAAAGCAATTAGTTTCTTTGCTAAGGAACTCTACAGATCTGCCCTTAGAATATTTTTGTGTTATTTTGTTTTCAAGAAATACATTTTATTTTTTTCTTGCCAAAGTCTTACTACTGCATATGGCTGAGTTAATTCTTTACTAGATTCATTTTATAGAAGATAAAGGAGAGTTTTCATAAAAGATGCTTGGGGTTTTTGTGACAAATAATGTTGCTTTGGAGTCTTACGTAAAGTGCAGCCCAGACGGAGGGAAGACCTCCCTCTTCAGTTTTGCATGCAGCTCAGCATTGATGAAGTATCTCTGTTAGATCTTAGAGGAGCTATTCAGGGCATGCCACCTGTGGGCCATACAAAGGGCATCACGATCAGTGAAACATAGGAAAGCTTCATTTGGCTCAGTAAAAAGCAGAATATGGAAGGAGCTACTTGGTGGTTACACTAGCAAGTATGTCTGTGAACAGACGTGGGTCCCTTGAAGGACTTTTGAGAGCAGTGGATTGCATTGCAGTAAATAAAAGATGTTGGGCAATGGTGAAAACAAGAATAAGAACTTTGGAGTACTAGCATCAGTGTAACTTCATTGATTAGAGCTCATTAAGGTGTTCTGGATATATTAATATACAGTATAAACATCAAAGATCATCGTTTGTATCTTAATTGTACTTGATCATGTTTTCTTGCAAATACAATTGTAAAAAACTCCAACTTAACTCTACTTGCTTGCCGTCTAAAGGTGGGAACATTTAGAAGTGACTTGTTTAGTTTTGTTTTGATTTATTGAGTTCAGAAACTTAAGGTTTACATATATATACACATATATATATACATATATATATATATACACACATATATATACACATACATATATATATATCTCCTTTAACATCATGAATCTGTGTTTTTGCTATAATACCTAAAAATTGTTAGAGATTATTTTTATTGCTTGCATAATTTATTCTAATGTACATCTTTATTTGCAAGAAAAGTTTTTTTATATTTAAAGAAGTACAGGTTTTCTGTATTTATACAATAAATATTTGTGTGAGTATGGGATATAAAAATTCTAAAATTGGGGGAAAATAAAGGGTATATGACTTAAATTATATACTTTCCTACTAAATTATTTTTTTAAATGCTTTATGGAATGTCTAGTGTAAAATTAAATTTCTAATACATTTAGTTGAATTTTTAGTAGCACCACGTTTAGTGTTATGATGGCAATCTCAAAGAAAATAAATGATGAAGGTCTTACTTTTACTTAAAATTATGCAGTTTAATATTTAATAGGTTTGTTAACAACTTTGAGGGGAGATGATAGATTTTTATGCCATTGACAAGAGCTTTAGGATTTGTAATTATTACTAATTTTAAAGTGGAATTGCTACTGTAGAATTACATAAACTTTGGAAAACCAAATTTCAACAGCACTCTTCAGTGTTAATTAAATCACGATTTCTGCCTTTAGGTAATTTGGTCATGCATATGGACCATCTGTTGGATTAACTGCAACTTATGTAATCTTGGACCATCTTTCCGTTGTATGTAGTTTACCTCACTTATTTAATTACTGTATACTTCAAGATTTTGTGGTTTGCAATATGCTCACTAAATGAAGTTTTGTCCATATTGCATTCCCTATCCATTGAGAAGCAACTAACATTTTGTGTTGATTAAAAGTCATCTTTGGTTGTCATTAGTACTGGAATGACAGCACTAAATTACTTTTCTTTTTGTAAACATTATGTTTTCAGTGTCAATTACTAAAGTAGATATTTTATTAAAATATTCAATTTTTTTTTGTTCAGAAAGTTTTAACATCTTATGAATTTTAGCATGGTTTTCTCTTCTAATTTTCTGGAACATTTTAAAATTGGAAATGTTAAATGGCCAAGAAATGTGAAAAAATTCTTGACATCATTAATCATCTGAGAAATGCAAATCAAAACCACAGTAAGGTATCATCTGATACCAATCAAAATGGCTATTATTGAAAGGTCAAAGAAAAAAAAACAGATGTTAGCGAGGATGTGGTAAAAAGGGAACATTATATGCTGTTATTCAGAATGTAAATTATTTCAGCCATATTGAGGAACAGTTTGAAGATTTCTCACATAACTAAAATAGAACTACCGTTGAACCCAGTCATCCTATTACTTGGTATATACCCCAACAATAACAAATCATCCTACCAGAGACACAGGCACTGGTATGTTCATCACAGCACTATTCACAATAAAAAGATGTGGAATCAACCTAGTCATTCATCAACAGTGGATTGGATAAAGAAAATGTGGTGCGTACACACCATGGAATACTAGCCAGAAAAATTGGCAAAATTGTGTTCTTTGCAGCAACATGGATGCAGCTGGAGTCACCATCGTAAGTGAATTAACACAGGAACCGAAAATCAAATACTGCATAGTCTCACTCATAAGTGGGGGCTAAACATTGGGTAGATGTAGACACAAAGATGGGAGCAGTAGACACTGGGGACTACAAGATAGGAGACGGAGGGAGAGAGGAAGGGAGGGAGGGAGGGAACAAGGATTGAAAAACTACCTATTGGGTGCCATGCTCACTGCCTCGGTGATGGGCTCAGTCATACCCTGAACCTCAGCATCATGCAATATATCCTTATAACAAACATGTATATGTACTCCCTGAATCTAAAGTAAGCTGAAATTTAAAAAACAAAAATAAAAATAAACATTTTACAATAAAGAAATGAAATGTTCGCGGATTTGGAATATTCTCTCACAGAAGAAAATTTTATCCTGTTGCTTGACAATAGTTACCAATTATATTCTTTCACTTGAATCTCTTGTAGATTTTTAAGTATAATACGGTCATTAGTAGAGGGATCTCCCAGATGATCACTATATATATTGATTCCTATTTTACAGTTTTCCATAAAGAGTGTTGAGATTATACCTGCTTATTTTTCTCACTTGAATATATTTATATAATGTAGAATATGGTTCTGTTTCTGTTATATGGTATCAACACATTTTCTAAAAGTTTTGTTAAACATTTCAGATTTCATGCACTTAGATGAGTTTTACAAAGCCAACTCAACTATTTGCTTTTTGGGTTGTACTCTTGTTTGTTACATATTAAAGTGTTCTTTATCTTTTATTATTTCCCCAAATTATGCAAATTCTTTTTGCCCTTTGCATGTACAGGGCACTGCTTAGTTATCATAAAATTCTTTTAATTTACTGTACTAAGTTGCTTACGTTTGAATATGTGTTTAAACTATTTAAATTTGACACTGGACATTTAACATTTTTCCCTGTAACAAACCAAAGTACATGTTACTATGTTATTTTGTTTTTCTTCTGTATAATTAATTGGTATAATTCTACCATGTCATGAATTATTTTGATCTCCTATTTTAAACATAGATCATGTTTACATTCAATTTATAAAACATCAGCCGGAAACTTCTATGGCTGCAGAACCTCACTTTCACTAAGGACAAGTATAAAAGGCAGGTAAAATAATAATTTAACAAAACAGATATATGAAGGCATTAGGGAGCAACCAAGGTAGGAAAGATAGAAGGTTTTAATATCTGAGAGAGGAGAAAAAACACATGTACATGAAGGTAAGCCAGATAAGATATCTTCTGCCGCCTTTCCCATCCAGGGATTTGCTAATTTCAAAGGCACAGTTGGCAAGAGTTATATATGTGTAATTTGTAGATTTTTTTCTTAATGTGTTTTTCCTTTAAAAATATTAAGTATTTCATTCACCTTAGTAGATTATATGCTAAGACAAATCATATTTAATTTTATTATTCCTTTGTCTTTTCATTGGTATGATGAGTAGTTGTCTTAATTTGATAGCTGAGTTTTGAAACTCAACAGAGTTTTTGCACATGTTCTTTATTCATCGGATGTTGAAGGCTTGAGTAGATTTGTTTTTCTACCTGCACAAGTCTTTGCACCACTTATTAATGAACAAGCCCAGTAGCAGGTTCAATAATGCAGAATTTAAACTTAGAGAGCCAGGGGTTTAAATTACAGCTATTTCACACTTTAGCTGTGGAATAAGATAGGTTATTTAACATAACCCATTTGTGTTTCAATGTTGTCTTTGTAAATAGGAAAATGATACTTTCTATAATTGATTATTGCATAAATATTGCAATAAAACAAAGTGGTAACTTGTTCAAAATTGTTTGCTATTTCTATTAATACTTTTTTGAAAAATATCTTAAGATGATTCTCAGTTACAAAAATGTATTTTAATATATAAAACATTTACTTATTTTACTGTAATGATAAGAAAAATCCTAGCAAATATGTTCCTAGCTATGAGAAACAATGATTATATTATTCATGTAATTTTGAAAATTAATTCAAATGGCATAAAGACATTTTTCAAAAATCACTTTACAATTGTAAGAAATAATTGTTAATGAAAATGAACCTGCTTCTTACATTACGGAAGAAGCATTTCTTTTTGACTGACAGATAATAAATCTAGAGAGAAAGTAGTAGATACAGTAGAGCATAAATCCTATCAAAATGTACAGAAAAGCTGTTACAATATGCACAGTCATCTGTACTTAATAGCTACACCTAGGTTTGTATCTGTCATGAATTGGTTATTGAGCCTTGGTCAAATTACCCAAAGTGACTTCCATCATTGTAGAATAGTGTAATAATATCCTGATATACATCCTATATTTGAAAAATGTAAGCTACTCAATAAATATTAACACTGTGATGTTACAAAAATTACACTTCTTGTTATTTTTGGTATTATATATAAAGTGTAATAAAAACCTTAAGACCTTACAATATTATAGCCTTTTTAATAAAATTTTTAATTTTGTGGCTATATAGTAGGTGTATATACTTATGTGGTACATAAGATATTTTGATATAGGTATATAATGTGTAATAATCACATTATGGTAAATGATATATCCATCATCTTATCAAGCATTTATCTTTGCTTTACAAGCAATCAAATTACGTTGTTTTTGTTATTTAAAAATATACAGTAATTACTGACTGTAGTCATCTTGTTGTGCTATCAAATACTAGAGCTTATTCATTCTATCTATTTTTGTGTCTATTAACATTCCCCACTCCCCACCGCTGACTCCCACTCCCCACTATCCTTCCCAGCCTCTGGTAACCATCCTTCTACTTTCTATCTCCATGCATTCAACTGTTTAATTTTTAGCCCCCACAAATGAGTGAAAATATGTGGACTTTGTCTTTCTTTGCTTGGCTTATTTCACTTATCATAGTGACCTCCTGTTCCAGCCATATTGTTGCAAATGACAAGATCTCATTGTTTTCTTTTCTTGTCTTGTTTATTCAATAATGTACTTTGTACATGTTCTGTTTTGGTGAAAAAAATTTAAATTTAATGCACTTTTAATGCTGAAAAACATGTTTACATTTCCTATTTTCCGAAAAGTTAATAGACATATACAGAGTTTTGTAAATTTTGCCTACAATCCAAACAATTTTTCATGAGATTTCAAATTGTAACATTTCAAAAGAGTTCACTTAAACTAATAGACTTTAAAGGGGAAGAACTGGATTGGTGTTCAAAATTGACTAAACAGAATTCTCTGGGATGTCATAGATTCCTGCCTTACATGTGTAGGGCAGGCAGTTAGACTGCTATGAATTGTACATTACGTTAAACCCATGGGCACTCTTACCTTTTTAAAATTTCGATAGTTTCTGAGGAACAGGAAGTGTTTGGTTGCATGGAAGAGTTCTTCAGTGGTGATTGCTGAGATTTTGGTACACCTGTCACCTGAATAGTGTGCATTGTACTTAATTTGTATGTAGACTTTTATCTGTCAAGGGACTTTTATCCCTCTTGTTCCCCTGAGTCCCCAGGGTCCATTTTATTATTCATATGCCTTTGTGTTCTCATAGCTGAACCCCCACTTATAGGTGAGAAAATACAATATTTGGTTTTCCATTCCTGAGTTACTTCACTTAGAATAATAGTCTCCCACTTCATCTAGATTGCTGTGAATGCCATTATTTTGTTTCTTTTTATGGCTAAGTAATATTTCATGTTACACACACACACACACACACACGCACATATGTGACATATGTGTGTGTACATATATATATCACATTGTCCACTCATTGGTTGATGGGCATTCAGGTTGGTTCCATATTTTTGCTGTTGTGATTTGTGCTACTATAAATGTGAATGTGCAAGTGTCTTCATATAATGATTTCTTTTCCTCTGGGTAAATGCCCAGTGGTGGAATTGTGGGATTGCTGGATCAAATGGTAGTTCTACTTTTAGTTTTTAAGAAATCTTTATATTTTTTTCCAGAATGATTATACTAGTTTACATTCCCACCAGTAATGTTCTGTTTTTAACACATCCATGCCAACATCTGCTATTTTTTAATTTTTCAATTATAACTGTTGTTGCAGGAGGAAGGTGGTATCTCATTGTGCTTTATATTTGCATTTCCTTGATAATTAGAGATGTTGAGAATTTTTAAATGTTTACTGGCCATTTGTATGGCTTCTTTTGAGAATTGTCTCTTTATGTCCTTTGCTCACTTTTTGATGGGGTTGTTTGTTTTTTTCTTACTAATTTGTTTGAGTTCCTTATAGATTCTGGATATTAGTCCTTTGCCAGATACATAGTTTGCAAACATTTTCTCGCACTATGTGTTGTCTATTTAATCTGCTGATTATTTCTTTTGCTGTACAGAAGCCTTTCAGTTTAATTTGGTCCCATCTATTTATTTTTGTTGCATTTGCTTTTTGGTTCTTGGTCATGAAGTCTTTGACTTAGCCAATGTCTAGAAAAGATTTTTTGATGTTATCTTCTAGAATTTTTAAGCATTTGGTACTCTACTATTATTCTCCAAGATCCGTCTGTCTTCTGCACAGGTTTGTAGGAGATTGGTCAGGATGGTGTAAAAATTATAAAAGGATGCAAACCTTCTTGGAAGGCCAGAAGGTTTTGCAGAAGCCTTGGGAAAAGGTTTCTGTCTGAAGGCAGCCTAATACTCTTACCTTTAGCTAATAGCATAGAGCAGATAACAAGGAAATGGAGAGGAGTCTAACTACCTTGTTTACTAATGTCGTCCTAAGATGATCTTTGGTCTTCTGCAGTTACATAACTGCTCTCTACTCTGGGGATTGGCAATGTTAATTACCCTCTAATGGTGTTTACTTGAGATTTTGTCATTTAATCTGTACTAAATAAATGCAAACATTGTGGTTTATGGGATGGCTGCTGACTTTGGTAGAAGGCCCCTGGCCATGTGACCATGCAAAAATCTGTGTCAGTGTACGTTTTTCATTGTCACTCTGTCGAGTCTGCTGGTTCAGCTTGACACAGGCTGAATGGGAGAGTTGAACAGTGATGTCTTGGGAATCACCACCTTTGCATCTTTCAAGTCCTCGATGGTGACATTAATCTCTGTAATCCCTCCAGGGATATATTGTTTTTGATTTACTGTTTTTCTAGAAGAGGCAGCTCTAATGGCTTCCTTTTGGCTTTTCCCACCATAATAACCCTCATCTTACCCATCAGAGAGCCAATGTGAAGATTCTGCCAGCTGTTAAGTATGCCCATTTCAATTATGCATTCTGGCATGGGGGAAATTACCACAGGATGAGTCCAGGGATACACTGGATTCATTGTAAGTTAGACCTGAGCTAAAACTCCATTAATTACCTGACCCCCATAAGCTCCTGCTCTAACTGGAGGACCACAATGATGTTTTGTGTCCCCTGGAATCAAAGTCAACTCAGAGCCAGTGTCCAGTAGTACCCAAAAGGTTTGATCATTCTCTCTTCCCCAGTGCACAGTTACCTTGGTCAAAGGCCAGAGATCTCTGGGGGAAGGATGGGAGAAAGAATAACAATATACATTCTTAGTAGTGTGGTGAGGTCCTTCCTCAAAGGGACCTGGCCTCCCCTACATTCAAGGGGTTCTGGGTCTGTAAAATGGTTAAAGTCTGGAAATTGAAGAGTCATGATTTTCTATTTTTATAATTTGCATTTTTTTTTTGGTCCACTTGACCTGGAAGTTTTCTGCTTACACAAATTAAGTAAGGATATAGTAGGTTTCCTGTTGATTTCACTTCTAGGAACATCAGGATTAATTAGCCAATTCCAGAACCCTGCATGAGTCAGACTATTCTGATTGCTGTTTTGCATCTGCTGTCTGTATACAGATGTTCTGCTGCCAAAGGTCCTCCACCTTGCCTTTGACAGTTGAGTGCTGCCACTTGGACCCTGCCACCTCAGGATCCAGTTATTCCCATTGCATTTAACTTTTCCAATTGAGTGACTGAGGTCCCTACTGTAGGATTGGGTGTACAGAGAAGAACAATCACAGAGCTCTTCACGGATTCAGATGGTCCCCTCACAAATCTATTTTGCCAGGTACTGATGAAGAGTATGTCCTCTGGACCCTCTCAGTTGGGATCAGTAGGTGTAACGTGACTAATCCACTCTAGCATTCCAGTCTCCCTAAGCCTTTGGATCTCTTCCTCTTCATTAAACCAAGGGAGATGAGACATTCCAACTCACTCACAGTAGGCCACCTTTTGATCTGTGTTTAAACTAACCAAGCAAATCGACTATTAGTACCTTTTTAACCACCCAGATGCAACAATAAATTCAGAATCTCTGCTTAGCAGGACCATATCAACAAATTGAGCCTGATCCAACTTTACATTCCTTCCACCATTATCCCACACCCTAAAGATCCATTTCCATACCTGTTCTCTAGATTTCTGCTTATATAAATTAGAAAACTAATAGAAATGTTGCTTTATTGCCCAGGCTAAAATGCAGTCTAAAAATGGGTATTGAAAGCCTCTTTTATACCAATAATTGTGCTTCATAGTAGAGACAGGAAAAAATGAGGGAAGAAAATAACAAACAAGCAGCCAACCAATATTTCATTTAAACCTGTAAGTAGGTGCGATGTGGTGCTGATAAGAGTGTATATTTTGTGTATTTAAAGTGGAGAGTTCTATAAATGTTTATTAAGTTTACTTGTTCCGGATCTGAGTTCAGGTCCTGGATATCCTTGTTAATTTTCTGTCTCGTTGAGGCAAAATATTTTCAAGTGTAATAGAACCTATCTTTCTCTAAAAGAATATTATGAAGGATCTCTGGTTTAAAATGGCTGACTGAAAACATGCATGCATTTTTACTTCATGTAAATTAACCATAATTCATGTAAAGTAACCATAAGTGTGTATGTGTGCGTGCGCGTGTAAGACACTGTCACTAGAAGAGGAATATCAACTCATTTTGTAAGGTGGAATATTAAAAAAAAATGCATGGAACAGTAGAATGTATTAGAAGAGGGAAAAATCAACAAGAAGAAAGCCATTTGTATCACTAAACCCCCAACATATTATTCAGTGAGAAATATTAAATATATCCAAAGATAGTAGTGAGTAGTGGTTGAAAGCAGGAGAATCAGTTGAAATTCTAAGTAGCAATTAGATGCCCAAATCCCCTTTACCAATTTTCATTTTGGATAATCTGGTGAATACTCCTCTACCCAGCAGGAAGCAAATGGTTTACTTTCTGGAGAAACCAGCAGGAGGCAAAGAAGCTCCATGTTTGAGGCACCAAGACAAAAAGAGGGACTTAAATGACAGCACAGCCTTCTAAATGCTGTCATTGAGACTTAGAATTTCCCCCCAAGTTCCTTCCTTTCCCTTTCACTTGAGTAAAAAAGATTTCTGAATTTTTCTCTAAGAAATTAACCAAGAAAAAGCATCTATCAACACTGGCATTTAGGCATAATCCTAATTACCTGCCTCTTTATTCAGAAGCGATACCTCTTATTATGTAAGCTCTGTCCTTATCCACAGAACTTATCACCACTTTGTAAAGCACTGTTCATACACATAAATTTGGATCCAAGACCCAAATTTAGCTTGAGTAGTATATTATCATAAAGAGTCCAATACAAACAAAACCATGAACTGAGAAGAAATTATGAAAATGTAGGCAACAATAGATGATGTCAATAAAGCCTGTAAGAACCTCTGTAGAGTTGAGAATAGACATGACATTTATGAAATAAGATCAAATTTTCATCAAATGGAAATATCCTAAGCATAAGAATTAACTTTTAGAAATTAAAACAATTAAATCATGAATGATAAATTTGTAAAAGCTTTTATAATCTTGGGTAAATATATAAAGTGTTAATATATAAGAAAAAATAAGGCAAAATAGGATTCATCTAGGTGGTCTAAGGTCTGACTCATAGTACTTCCAGAAATATGTAAGAGAAAATACTTGGGTAACAATTAGCAAAGAATGATACAAAGCTTTGTCCAAGGTTAATGACATGAGTTTCCAACCTGAAAGAACTCAGATAATATGAGCAAAATCAATAATAAAGGAGGAAGGTAAACATCAAATGCAGATGTCAAGAATAAAGACACAATGCTAAAGGTGAAGAGTAAAAGCGAAGGTATCAGCCAAAACCACCACTACCACCAAAACAGCAGCAAAAGCAGAATCTCTTCATAAAAAATCAGTAGGTGATTTCTCAAGAGTAATATAGATATCTAAAGAAAATAGAATTTTGCCCTTAAATTGTGAAAGAAAAACATTAACAACTAGAATTGTATATCTCTTCAAGATGTAAAATTAAAAGTGTTTGACAACATAAGAGAGACATTTATAGACATTCAAAGTTTAAATAATTTCTTTCTGTACATACACTCCACCATCAAAAGGTGGGGAAGATTTAGGATCTGACTTATTCTATAGTAAGAAATGAATGACTAACTTCAGCTAATGTTTAAAAAAGAAAAATCGAGACATAATATCACCTTATTTTTTAGAATTCTTGACATTAATATTAAAAGAAAAATGTGAGGAAGTGCAAAGTGGTTATACATTTAAATCCAGTGTGGAATTTGTCACATTTTTTATTGATCAATACTCAGCTCCTTTTATCACCAATCACTTGTCCTTATCTTTATTTGATATCTGAAAAATGTAACCACTCACAGGGCATTCTGAATTGCTTTCCTTTTTCTTCAAGCATCTTTCTTCTTACTCTTTATACAAAGCCTGGGAAATGGAAGAAACTGCCCAGTCCAAAAACTGACAGGGAATCAAGAAAATATTACTAAAGCTATAGAAAACCTCACATAAAATTTTAACAAGATTGAACATACAGTACACCTGTTTATACTTAACAGGTGAAACGTGCTATCATAATAGAATAATGTAATATGTAGATTTCTGTGCTCTTCAGGTTGGAGATTCAATCCAACTCCTGTTTTAATTTAGGTGCACTTAGATTCTGGCTTAGAAATGGACATGAGCTCTCAATATTGCTATTTATGGTGTTCATGTTGAGATGTTTAGAGATGAGTTCTGCAAAGTCAGAATGCTATTGCACATGTGCTGCCTTACTAAAAAGATTAAATACATTTAAAAACACAATCATCCAGAAAAGGCATAGGAAAATCTGATGTTCCTAGACATTTAAATGACCACCATAAGAAACATAATACATAATGATGACTCCTCAATCAGCATTTTGGACCTGGATTGATCATCTCCACAGGTGATGATATATTCTCCAGTTCAGCATGACAAATGATCAGGGCTGAGTTTTTGATCTGAGAAATTTTTGCTCAGGAGGACAAGAATAAAACTGTAAACCCTCACTGCAATATTTATTTTAAGACAGTGATAAAACCAATTTATCTAACCAAATTGTTTGCTATCTGAGCAATTAAGTATTAATCTAACAATTTTCTTACCAAGAATTACTTCAAGGCTTCTGTCTTAAGTCAGACAATCCTAAATGATTATGACAGAAAATTATCCAATATCAATAAGAAGTCCCCTTAAAAGACAACTGAAGCTCAGACTCAACAACCATGTAAACACTCATTCATAATTTACCCTTTTTAAGACTCTTTCAAAGTAGCATTCTCTCTTACTGTGGTGCTTTTAATGAACTTTGCATTGTCAACAGATAGTACTCTGGTTTTTTGGGGGAATTGATAATCAGCAGGGATTTCTTTCATCAACTTACCAGGCTGGTTAAAATGTCAAAGCCCAAATATGCCTGAGATGCAAGCCATAAATGTACTTTTTTCTAATACATAGCTTTTGATTCATTGAGAGCAATGGTAGAGTGATGATGCTTTCACTTTGCTTATAAAAAAAGAAACTGATTTGACCTGTTTACATTGGGTCTTAGTTTTAAAGTTCCTCATCTTCAGTGTGCTTGAAAATGCTTTTCTTCAAGAATATGGGGGTGATTACTCATTCCTTGTCCAATAATCCCTGTGATTATTTCCTGTGTTTATTACTGTAGCTCAGCCACCAGGAAGACTTTTGTTTTATTCATGTCTTTGGAAATCCTGAATAGTACCTGTGATCTCACTGTACACCATATTTGTTAAATTAATGAAAATATCAACTAATTAATGATTTTTAACTTTGTATTCACTTCTGATCCCCATGGATTCTATTTCTTTCACAGGTTAATATCTCCCTATAAAAACTATGTATTATATTTTATTTGCTATTTCTGGGTATTTGTAGCCTGAGGGTTCCTGTTCTGATTTTATTAGTCTTCTCATGTTATTTACCAGTATCTCATTCATTGCACCTAGTGAAAAAGTGGGAAAGAGGAAGGAGAGAAAAATCTAAAAGACTAATTTAAACCTGAATGAACTGTTTAGATTTCTGAACAGTACTAAATTTCAGCCTTGATTTTATTAATTTTAGATACTCTGTTTGCCCTCCAAAAGGTGGTAGTGCTTATGAAGGAGATAAAATCAGCTATAGAGAAGTAAGAGTTGCATTTCTTTTTTAACATTAACTTTATTAAAGCATAACTGATGAGTAAAGTTGTATATATAGAAAGTTGTATAAAGAAGAAATTAATTTGCCTTGCTACTTAAAGTTAGGTCCAAAGCCCACAGCCATGAGCTCCTTAAAAATATAGAAACCCAGGCCCCATCCCAGATCTATGAAACCCAAATTTGCGTTTCAACAAAATTTAGCATTGTGATTCACTTGCACATTACATTTTGAAAGACATTTTTCAGTGTTACAAAGTTAGTGTGGTGTGTGCCTGGGATGTGGACCTAAAATATTCTGACTCTTTGCCCTCTTCCTTTTCTATCTTACTTCACCAGTCACCTTTGTAGATAATCTGACAGATATTCTTTTATTTAACCCCTTCACTATTAGGGAAGCAGAATTTCTCGCCAGAAAACAAGTCTCATTTTTGACAAGCTACAATAATTGTTATTTTATGGAAGAGAAAATCAACTTTTTATGACTTCTCATTTTTTATTGCTTATTCTAGAGAGGAAAAAATAAATTTAATCATTTTCATATGACTATCCTGTAAATATTTGAAGACAGTTTTCATATTGTGATTTATTTTATCCTGATAGCCAATTTCTTCATTCTCAGTGGTTTTAATATATATATATATATATATATATATATATATATATATATACATATATATATAAAATTGCAGCCTTTCCTCACATTCTTTCTACCTTTGCTGTTGAGTAAGGTCAAAATGTCTTTCATTTAGTAATTCATTCAAGATACTTTTACTGAGAATCTATTTTGTGCCTGTGCTAGATGGTAGAGATAGAATAAGGAGTAAGATCTGCATGTCCCTGCCTTCATGAACATTGGGAGCTGAACCTAATAAACTAGACTGAGACCTTAGCTCCATACTATTATTTCTCTTGCTCTGGCTCTTATATTTGTGTTAATGAAGACAGACTTTGTTTATGTGGGAAGGTGGGGAATAGGGGAGCACTTTGTGACAATCAGCTAGATCTCTCTCCATCATTGAGTTCTGAGAGTATTTGTTGACATTTTCAAGACTACTAGTCTATGAAAATGAATAACTAAAATCTGTACATGCAATAATAGTGTATTGTAAACAATATTTACAATTAAAAATACTATATATAATATCATTTAAATTCACAGAACAGTGAAGCGTGGCATAAGGAAAACATGGAAGATAAACTCCATAGAAATTGATGTACAGAAAACAATAAATAATCTGAACACTTAGAATTCCTTATTACTGATGCTATGTTCTCAATCCTAATTTAAGCCTATTTCTCCCTCTTCTAGGCTATCATTTTTGAAAGAATAAGGCAAGTGATTATTGTTTATTTTCTCCATTCTTGAAGTTTCGTTTGTTTTTATTTAGTTATTTTTTGTTTTACTCATAATATTTAAATTAGTAATATACTCAATTTGAATGCAGGTAAACAGTGATATTATTAAGCAAAAATAAAATCATCAGAAATTCAACCTGCTGACGGAGACCTGATAGTGATTTCCTCTGTCAGTTGTATTAAGAGGAACTTAGATTCCTTGATACAGCATTAGAAATTCTAAAAATCTTCATAGATCAAATTTTAGCTGTTATCATTAAAATGCTATCATGGGTTTTACAGAACTACATAACTAGGCTTTAATCTATTAACAAGTCTTACACTTATCTATAATTTTAGCAAACATCCAAATGATTTATGCAATGACAAGATGAAAAACGGTTTAAGGCCATTCTGTTCATCATTTGAACTCATGAATGGACAAGTTATTTAAAAGAATGATATGAAGCTTTTTATATGAGGTATTTAACATTTGTTAGTTTTCTTGTTTTTAATCATTAAGACAGATTTACTGGCAGTGTGAACATTATATGTTGTTATGTTTACATTGTTAAAGATAAATGCATGATTAAAAAACAAAAAATAGATTTTTGAAAAGTATGTGTTATTAGTTAGAACAGTAGGAAGAATTATCCTCTATAAAAATCTGTATGTATGGATATTAGTTATTTTAAATGTCATTATGTAAGTCTAATGTTACTTTTATTAGAAGCAAAGGGGGAAACATCTCAAGGGCATTCTGACATGCAAGAAATTTTGGTATATTCTATGTTGCAATACCTGAGTAAAGTACCTGATTTTTAAAACTATGCTAAAAGAAAACATGTTACCTTACACATATCTCTTCAATAAATTGCATTTCTTCTTAGCCGAAAGTTCTGAATTTTATTTTACAGCTAGTGCTCGACTTACGTCCATGATTGGTTCTGACAGACTGGTCATAACACGATTTGGTCATAAGTTGAGTAGGCTATATGTACAGTACTGTGAAATGATGTTATAAAAATCTTTGTCATATTTTATCATAATTTTCTTCCATTATTGTTATATATCATAATTTTCTTTGTTCATTTTATGCCATTTGTATCATCTCTAAACCATTTTGCGGAAGCTGGTCCGCACTATCGTGTATGCCCAGCTGGGCAACGTTTGCGCTGCCAGACGTGGAGCAGTCGTGGCTAGCTATTGTGGTCGTAAAGTCGAATGGTCGTAAGTTGCAAAGGTTGTAAGTCATTCAATACCTGTATATCTTTAGAATTAACTTAGTTTTCAATGTTAATCATGTTTCACAGAGTTGTCTCTGAGTTAACTTTATAAAAATAATTATATACTTTTCTAAAATCTTTTTTCAATTTTTAAAATTCCACTTCCAAACCAACTTTTTGTTCCTCCAACCCATCTGACCCCCTCTCCTCTTTCAACAGTTTGAAGAGTTTGAAATGAAACTTTTAAATTTCTAAATCTAATTTACACACACACACACACACACACACACACACACACACACACACACACACATATAAATAAATACATCTATGGACCCCAATGCAGCCTAGAATCACGACTGATCATCCTTCTTGTCCTTATGTGCATAACTCTTAACTGCCTCTTCATCCTGAAGAGAGTACTAAGGGGAGCTTCCCTGTTGCAAATCAATTCTGTAATTTGAACAGTTACAGCATATTTTTTGTCTTTTTTCTTCTGTTGTTTATAATTAAATACTTAATATACATGAAAGAGTTCATTTAAAAATATATATACGGTTAACATATTCATAGCACAAACTATCTTGGATGTATGCAGACACTTCCTGTTTTGTCTTCCCTATTCAAACTCTTTAGCCTCCTTACTTGAGGCACAAGTACGTTTCTAATATCCATTGCTTGCCTTTTATTTATATTGTTTGCATATATAATTTGATCCTTAAAGTTATACATTTGCACATTATATAAATAGAATCTTACTTAGGCATGTCCAAGCTATTCATTTCTTGCTTTTTCTTGCTGTTTATTATGTTTATAAATTTCAAATTTTAATTTATTTAACAGTGCTGTAAATTGCCAAATTGTTTTTCCATTCTTTAATGTCTATTGCTATATGCTATTCTATTATGTAAATATATCACGATTTTTGTCTGAATATCATTAATAAACATTTTTATTATTTCCAGTATTACTACTGGAGACCATGTTGCTATGAATATGCTTGTACACTTTTCCCAGTGCACATAAATTGAGCATATAGTCTAGTATTTCTTCATGGTGGTTTTGGTAAGCAGGTATAAGAATTTTTAGCTCTGCTACAAATTGCCAAATTGCTGTTCCAAAGTAGTTAGTACCAATATTTCACCAGTCAAGTGTAAGATTTTCTGTGGCTCTCTAGTGTTCACAAAATGGATATTTTTAGCCATTTGTTTTTACTACCCTGGTAAGTATGATATACACAATTAAAATATACTCATAGAAAAAAATATCAGGCCCAGATGCCTTCACTGGTGATTTCTTCCAAATCTTAAGATATTAATATAATGCCAAATCTCAGAAAATTGGTTAAAGAAAAAAAAAAACCTTTGTAGCTGAAATTAAGCTAATTCCCGGAAAACTCTTAGCAAACCTGAGAAAGATTTTCATGGGCAAAAATTATAGAACAATTTCTGCCATGAACATGGATGCAAAAATTCTAAACAAAATATCAAAACCAGTCTTATGACCAAGTGGGAATTATTACAGGAATGCCAACTTGTATTTTTAAAAACCCCATTATATACTCAATAGGTAAAAAAAAAAAAAAAAAGAAAAGAAAAAGAAATTCTATAAAATTCAATCAATACTCATTTATACTAGGAACTCTTACCAAGCTCGGGATTGAAACAGAATCCTTATTTTGTTGGTTAACTTGATTTATAATAAACACCGGTAAACTCGACAGCCAACTTAAGTAAATCACTGAAAATAGTTTCTGTCTGTGTTCTCATCCCTCTTCTATCCCTCTGCTTACTGCAATGGTAAGCAAGCAATATTTAAATTTGGTGATACATTCTTTTTTTTGGTCAACTTTATTATGTGTAATCTGCATATAATCAAACATGTGATATTAAGTATACAATACAATGACATTTTACTACTGTATACATCCTGAAATGACCAATATGTTAAAAAATATTCAAGACCATAAAGGATTATTTGTGCCTCTTTGTAAGGACCTTGGTTTTAAACATAATTTTATCAGATTGATAGGCATGCCTAAGTAATATATGTAGTTTAAATTGCTTCTGAAATTTATAAAAGTCTGTTGTGTTGTATGCAATTTTGTTGGAATTGCTTTTTAATGCAATTTTTTTGGAATTGCTTTTTTTTTTTTCCCAATGGACTGTTAGTAAAATTTAGCTACATTGTTTAGTATAAATTTTTATATATATAAACATATATATGTATTAAACTCCTATATATAGTTTTCCATTATGTGATTATAACATACTTTATGTATTCTTCTATGAAATTCAAGATCTTTCAAGTCTTTGCTATTGTAAACAGTGCAACTATAGCATTATTGCACAGGTCTCTTTTTGAACATGCATCATAGCTTCTCGTGTATATTTGGAAATAAACTCTTGGAACAGAGAGTCAGGAAAAGTTCCAAATTTACAGGAAAATAACTCTTTTACATGATTTATCTAATATCTGTTATGCTAAATTTCTGAATACTTTCCAATAAACGGATGTAGAATGGTATTTTATTGTATAGTAGTATTAATTTGTATTTTCTGATTGTTAATTTTAGCATATGTGAATCTGTATAATTTACAAAAATGTATTCTTTGAAATTTTAAATTATTACCTTTTTAGACTTTTAGGGTGTGCTTTAAATTTTTTACAAATTAACTTTTCTTTTAAAAAAAAGAACATTTAATTTTTTTACCTACTTAAAAAATTTAGAGCCATTTGTCTTCCAAATCCATAATCTACGCCTTATGTTCTGTTTTTTTTAATCCCTCTAATTCTCACTCAGTGGTCAGTTTTCATATGTTTCTAAATTTGATTGTTGAGCTCACATTTAGATGACTCATTCTTTGAAAATCTTTTGATTTGAGGATGAGTCCCACTTACGGACAATTTCTGCTTACTTCAACTACACTGGGGCTATGCTAATTTGTAACTGCTTTGAGATAATACCCACGCCTGACTTTTTGTGTGTGAATGCAAACCCACATGACGGCAAGACTGTGGTTGTATTCTCTTAGTAAATTCTACTCATTCTCTCATGATTCTACTCAGAAGCATGGCAGGAACAAAAAAAACCAGAGAAGTAAGATAGCTTGCTAACAGCTTATTCCAAAAAATATGTGGCTTTTTTTCTCTCTTTGTTTGCCACGTGTGGCATTTTTAAATTTTCAGTTGTGCACTACATTGAGGGTACGCTGTCCTATTGAAGACTAGCATCAAATATATTCCAAATTGACATTACTTTTAGTGCTGGTGACTTATACTATCTGACTATGCTTTCTAGCTCTTTTTCCAACAACTAGATAGAACCTATCAAGAAACACAAGCAGATTCCAAATTTTTCTAAGAAAAAAATAAAGTTGATTTGGTCACTTATTTATTTTCTAATTCAGGTCTTGAAGTACATCTTGTCTTTTTCTATACATGATACCAGCATTTCTATATTTATTGTAGCATTATTCACAATAGCAAAGATATGAAATCAACCTAGGTGTCCATAAATGGATAAATGGATAAAGGAAATGTTGAAATGCAGACATTATTTCTACATATTAATCTCTTTTCTCTTGGATATATACCTATGTTGGTTAATGGGTATGAAAATATAGTGTAATAGAAGAAATGAGATGAACTATTTTGTAGCACAATAAGAAGGCTATAGTTAACAGTAATTTATCTTATATTTTAAAATACCAGAAAAGAATATTTGGAATATGATAAATATTTGAGCTAACAGATATCTCAGTTGCCCATATTTCATCATTACACATTGTATTCTTATATTAAAATATCACACACAGCTTATAAATA
The DNA here is from genome assembly GCF_009761245.1 of Sapajus apella. Taxonomy (NCBI): domain Eukaryota; kingdom Metazoa; phylum Chordata; class Mammalia; order Primates; family Cebidae; genus Sapajus; species Sapajus apella. The sequence continues at coordinate 6,889,535 of NW_022437018.1, forward strand.
TGTATAACTATTATGTATCCATAAATATTAAAATTAAAAGAAAAAACTGGCATGGAAATAGGTACATAATATATCTGCTTATAAATCAAATGTAAATTTTGACAGTTGATCCTATTAACATTTGAAGTATCCACTAAAATATCTCTTTAACTTAAGGGTCAGTTTGATAAAGCATCCAGGTATTTAATTATTTTATGTGTAAAATGTCAAGATAAATTACTCTCCTAATTGTAGAAATGTGCAATATAAGGTAATAATGTACCCTAAACAGATAGATTAATCTCATGAAAACATCAATATTAAATTGAAGATTCCTAATTAATAAAGTGGTCAGTAAATATTTTTGGAGAAAATAACTATTGGAAATGCTCGTTTTTGTAATATAGAAGTCAGAAAAAAAAAAAAAAAAAAAGACTTGTAGTTTTCAAAGTAAACCTAAGTGGTATGTGCCTCAAATCAGGTCCTGTCTCACCAACACCTTTCACTTAAAAAAATGTAGGCACTTAATCAAAAGGAAAAATATTATTAACATGTATGATGTTTTTTGTAACATCATACGTTTTAATAATGAAAGGTTACAATAGATTTAAAATAATAATGACAGTTATTTCCATAACATCTCAATGATATCTAGCTAATATGCCACTCTGTCAAGACTCATATATCTTTAAATCCCATTATTTTATATAGTAAAAAATTTCATAGTAGAATACTACTAAAAAAATATACTCATAAGCACAGAGTTCTGCACTGCAAAATGGAACAAATTAATAGCTTATAAAATACCTTAGAACTAACTAAATAAAACTTATTAATATCAAACTTTTATATCCAGGGTTTTTTTAAAAAAAAATTAGGTGCATACTATATCTGGCATTTCTCCCCATGTTATCCCTCCCCAACCTCCCCACCCCCTGCTCTCTCTCCCCTACCCCCACAACTGCCCCCAGTGTGTGATGCTCCGCTCCCTGAGTCCATGTGTTCTCATTCTTCAACACCCACCTATGAGTGACAGCATGCATTGTTTGGCTTTCTGTTCTCGTGTCAGTTTGCTGAGAACGATGGTTTCCAGATTGATTGAACTCCCTGCAAAGGGCACGAACTCATCGTTTTTTATGGCTGCATAGTATTCCATGGTGTATATGTACCACATTTTCTTTGTCCAGTCTATCATTGATGGGCATTTGGGTTGGTTCCAGGTCTTTGCTATTGGACACAGGGCTGCAACGAATATAAGTGTGCATGTGTCATTATAGTAGAACTATTTATAGTTTTGGGGGCATATACCCAGTAATGGGATTGCAGGGTCAAATGGAATTTCTATTTCTAGATCCTTGAGGAATCGCCACACTGTCTTCCACAATGGTTGAACTAATTTACACTTCCACCAACTGTGTAAGAGTATTCCTATTTCTTCACATCCTCTCCAGCATCTGTTGTCTCCAGATTTTTTAATGATCACCATTCTAGCTGGCGTGAGATGGTATCTCAATGTGGTTTTGATTTGCTTTTCTCTAATGACCAGTGATGATGAGCATTTTATCATATGTTTGTTGGCCTCATATATATCTTCTTTTGAAAAGTGTCTGTTCATATCCTTTGCCCACTTTTGAATGGGGTTGTTTTTTTCTTGTATATCTATTTTAGTTCATTGCAGATTCTGGATTTTACCCTTTGTCAGATGGGTAGATTGCAAAATTTTTTTGCCCATTCTGTTGGTTGCCAGTTCAATGAGAGTTTCTTTTGCTGGGCAGAAGCTCTGAATTTTATTTAGATCCCCTTTGTCTATCTTGGCTTTTATTGCCATTGCTTTTGGTGTTTTAGTCATGAAGTCCTTGCCTATGCCTATGTTTTGCCTACATTTTCTTCTAGTGCTTTTATGGTGTTAGGTTTTATGTTTAAATCTTTGATCCATCTGAAGTTAATTTTAGTGTAAGGTGACAGGTCGGGGTCCAGTTTCTGCTTTCTGCACATTGCTAGCCAGTTTTCCCAACACCATTTATTAAACATGGATTCCTTTCCCCATTGCTTATTTTTGCCAGGTTTGTAAAAGATCAGATGGTTGTAGATGTGTGGTGTTTCTTCAGGGGTCTCTGTTCTTTTCCATTGGTCTGTGTCTCTGTTTTGGTACCAGTACCATGTTGTTTTGATTACTGTAGCCTTGTAGTATTGTTTAAAGTCTGGCAGTGTGATGCCTCAGGCTTTGTTCTTTTTGCTTAGGATTGTCTTGGTTATGTGGGCTCTCTTGTGATTCCATATGAAGTTTAAAGTGTTTTTTTCCAGTTCTGTGAAGAAGGTCATTGGTAGCTTGATGGGGATAGCATTGAATCTATACATTACTTTGGGCACTATGGCCATTTTCATGATGTTAATTCTTCCTAACCATGAGCATGGAATGTTTTTCCATCTGTTTGTGTCCTCTCTTATTTAGTTGAGCAGTGGTTTGTAGTTCTCCTTGAAGAGGTCCTTTACATCTTTTATTGTATTCCTCGGTATTTTATTCTCTTTATAGCAGTTGTGAATGGGAATTGGTTCTTGATTTGGTTCTCTGTTTGTCTGTTATTGGTATATAGGAATGCTTGTGATTTCTGCACATTGATTTTGTATCCTGAGACTTTGCTGAAGTTGCTTATCAGTTTGAGAAGATTTGGGGCTGAGATGATGGGGTCTTCTAGATATACAATCATGTCATCTGCAAATAGAGACAGTTTGACTTCCTCCTTTCCTAATACCGTTTATTTCTTTTTCTTACCTGATTGTTCTGACTAGGACTTCCAATACTATATTGAATAGGAGTGGTGAGAGAGGGCATCCTTGTCTAGTGCCTGATTTCAAAGGGAATTCTTACAGCTTTTGCCCGTTCAGTTTGATATTGGATGTAGGTTTGTCATATATAGCTTTTATCATTTTATGATATATTCCATCAATACCTAGTTTATTGAGAGTTTTTAGCATGATGGGCTGTTGAATTTTGTCAAAGCCTTTCTCTGCATCTATTGAGATAATCGTAGTTTTTGTCTTTGGTTCCATTTATGTAGTGGATTACATTTATGGATTTGCGTATGTTGAACCAGCCTTGCATCCCCGGATGAAGCTTACTTAATCATGATGGATAAGCTTCAGCCCTCTAGGGTTTGTAGGGGAGGGTAGGGACCTGCCCAGCTGCACCCGGCCTTCTCGCCCTTTCAGCTTCCTCACTCTCCAGTCATGGGGTAGAGGCCTGCCCAGCTGCTTCCGCTTACAGCTCCCTCTCTCCAGGTGTAGGGAGGGGGCGATAGCTCAGTCCACAGGCTCTTACTCAATTTCGTGCTTGTAATTCCTGGCACTTGACTGGCAAAGATCCTCTGTTCTGTGTATTGCTGAGGCTTTGGGGGAAGCGCTGTAACTGGACCGGAGTGCCAGAGGGGGAGCCTCAGAGTCGCCAGTCAGATGCACTTTCTGGGTGAAGCAGCACCCCTCCCCGCCTGAGTCTCCCCTAAGTGGGCTTTGCTCACCTTTGGACCAGACCTGTTGGAATGCACCTGGTACCTCGGTTGGAGCTAGGAGATCTCTGGATTTCTGCCTCTCTCTCACAGGGTGTTGTGTGCTGGAGTTGTGTCTAATCGCCATCTTGGATCTGAAGCTCTTTTTCTAGGATTTAAAAAAGTTTTAATTGATATTATGTAAAATATGCCTGCTTGCATATTTATATCCATTTTGTGTCTGATTTAAACACCTCAAGAAAATGTTTAATCTTTTTCAGATCAGAAAGTTTTAGAAAATCTTCATTTCTAAGAGTGCAGAGTCTAGTGCTGGTCATAAAGTAGCAGATCAATAAATATTTGTGCTTTATCATCAGTGAATCATATTTACAAAAGTAAATATTAGAAAGAAAGCCTAAATGTGCTTAACACCACAAGGTCTTTGAAAATAGCATTACTCTTCAGTTAAGTGGAGTATTATGATGTGATGTCATCTTTTAACCTATGGTAAAGATGATCAATTTAATAATAGCTTGATAAAGAGTGATATCATTGGGGTATGCAGGACTTAATAAAGTAAAATTGTGAAAAAGAAAATAGTATACATTTTGTACAAAATTACCATTTTGCTTGTTCCTGATGTAGAATAAAAGAAAAATAGCAGGCAATATTCCCAGCAGTTCTTTGTTTAATGGAGCATACACGACGTAGTCTTATTTTATTTGCAACTGCTTTTTTTCAGAAGTTGCTGCTAGAATATCAAGGAAATAGAAACAACAATTTAATAACAAGTCTATATAAGTCACTGTAAAGTGTAATCATGATTTCTCAACTATTGAAACAAAGTAAAACTTCCTGGGATTGAAATAACAACACGAAGTTTCAATCCCTCGGGAAAAATTACACCAGGCAGACTGATTGAGTGGAAACTATCCAATATACTGTTCGTGGACTTTACAATCAGTGGACTATATAAAAAAGACTCAATTTCCTGAATTGCATGTCAAGGATTGAATTTACATGACATACCCCCTTGAAATAAACATAACTAACCATGCTAGTATATGAATTCTTTGGGGAAAATGAGGTATCACTAAAACTGCCTCTTCTCCCAGCCAGAGTACTTTCTCTGACAATAAATAGACATTACTGCTTAGTGGAAAAAAATACATACTACCACTTACATAATTATTGTATTTCATAAAAAGAAATGTCATAGTTCTATTGTTAGATGTACCAATCTGTATCATACAGATTCCTAGAAACAGAAATGACAATATTCCAGTAACATCAGATGATATGATTTGGATGTTTTTTTCTCTCCAAATCTCATGATGAAATGAGAAAATCAGAAATTCTCAACTTGAAAAAAAAAATGATAACTAAAATTTAAAAATCAGTAGGTGATTTAAGAGATATTAGTTGCAGCCCAAAGATTAATTGTAACTTATGAAACGTTCACATCTGTGAAACTGTAGTAGATATGATTTAACTAATTTTTAAAAGCATTTTAGACAAATATAGACTAAGAAAAATAATTTTTTTAGCAGATGGCACAAAAAGAAGTACTGAAGAGTATCTCTAGGCAGCAGAAAAATTACCCCAGTTGAAAATGTAGGAGGAAATACAGAAAGGCATAACTGTGAAACTTTATTTTTCTAAGTTTGTTGGATTTTCTTTCTTTTTTTGTATAAAGGGTAAAAATGCTGACAGATGTTAGACTTTGATAAATTGAGAAGCATTTTGAAATTTCTAGAGGAATCTGTGATTGTAATAGAGTGTAATTTTTAAGCTTACAGAGCATAAAATGTAGAAAAATGAAAATAATTGATCAAAAATAAGGTAAACAGTGGGAGAAGAAAGAACAGATAGAGCCATCGAAAGAATAAACTCAAAATGGTTGATTTATATCAAATGTGTTAAAGAATGACTAAAACGAATCAAAGTACAACAATTAGTAAAAGATTATTCTACATTTGAAAAGTCTTTATACCAGAAGTATGTCTAAAATATAAAGATGTAGAATGTTTGAAAAAATTTTTTAAAGTCCTATGAAAATATCACTCTATAGAAAGTTGATATATTAATACAGCCAAATCAGACTTTAATAAAGAGGAATATTTTTACATAGCCACAACATTTGGTATGGGCAGAGGTGATTTGAATATAATTAACTAACGACTTTTTGAATATGTGTGTGTAGGTGTGTATGTGTATATCTGTCTCTCTACCTAATCTGTTATCTATCTATCATAGTACACCTTACTATTGCAGAATATGTACTCCTAAGCAAACAGGATATATATTCAATAATTGACCATAAAATATAAAACAAACAGCTATAATATAATTTGTCTATCATTTTATTTCAACACACCTGGCCCTCCCCACAGAAGTCAGTCAGAAGGCAATACTCCAACCCACTGTTCCAGATGCCTACTTTTTTGCATATTCTGTGTGAAAACCTTTAACTTTTAGTAATAGGATGCTATAATACTTAATATACAGGTTTTATTTTTAAATTTAATGTTTTAAAAGTTACTTTCTATTTTCATTTATAAATACAGAAAGCATTTCTGTATCTGTGGGTTTTGCATATTTTGATTCAACCAAATGCAAATCAAAAACATTTATATAAAAATGGTACAGCTGCATATGTGCTAAACATGTGCAGAATGTTTTTGTCATTATTCCCTCAATAATACAGAATAACAGCTATTTACATAAAGTTATACTGTATTAGTATCATAAATAATCGAGATATTTTAAAGTATATGGTAGCATATTCCTAAGTTATATGCAAATACCATTTTATATAATGGACTTGAGAATCCGTGGATTTTTGGTATCATGGGGGTCCTAGAACAAATCTCCAGATAAAGAAGAACAACTATATTTACTTACTGTGTAAAATCTAGAAAATAGAGACAAAAAATTTTTTAAGCTCATGATAATCCTTGATTAGCCCTCCCTTGTCCTGACCTTGCATTTGGGATTCAGATCTGATCCCAAAAGGTGTCTCTAATTTCCAGTGGCTGTATGATTTTGAAAAAGGATACTTAACTTCCCCAGACCTCAATTTCCTCTGATATTAAATGATTAGAGTAATTCTGCCAGTTAAGACTGTTAGTTATAAATAAATCTTTTCAATTTTACAGGAATACATTCAGAGATTAATTATAAGTGTACAGATTCTGTACAGATATGAAAATATGCAGGACCTAACAAAGATGAAATGTCTAAGATTAGAGGAAACCTGCAAATAGAGGAATAATCACTCACACACCCCCACTCCTATTTTTCTTAATATGTACAGCCTCATTCTCCTGTCTCTAGCTGTCTTATGTCAAGAAGCAAAAAAACCTTGGAAAGCATTCTGATTGACCCACATTAGGACCAGTGCGCAGGCTATGCCAGATTCACTGTGAAGAAGGAAACGGGCTCACGTTTTACAAAATGGCTGCTTCATTGCAGCTGCTTTCAGGGTGATGAGGCTAGTGAAGGGTATTTTTATTAACAGGGCACCCATATCTTTGCAGGGCTGCTCTGAAAATTAAATATATTTAAATCTTCTGGAAACTGTTGATAGTTATTATTATGATGCTTATTAAACACATTTAGATTCCATAACCAGTTCTATTTTGGTATACTTGAATCATTTTATATATTGTAACCATACATATGCATATTATATGTACAAGTATACTTAAAATATGCATACATATCACTTAAATGAGTTTATGCAATAAATGACAACATAGATTTAAACTGCATTTTTTTCATTTAACATTATACTCTAAACTTCTTTATGTGTTTTATAAGGTTTTTTTATAAGTAATATTTTTGATTGACTGTTGTCTTATTTTTAATACACATGTGTCATAATTCTTTGATTTACCTAAACTAACCTTCATCTTTAAGTGAACCAGAGACTTTGCTTGAACAGATTTTAAAGTGTGGCAGTGATATTTTGAAATGATAATGTTTGTGATTTATTCTATTTTCATACTGCTATCTGATAACACGTTTCTGATGTCAGATAAAATGCACAAAAAGGCTGGGTGTGGTGGCTCACGCATGTAATCCTAGCACTTTGGGAGGCTGAGGCAGACAGACTGCCTGATCTCAGGACTTAGAGACCAGCCTGGGCAACATGGAGAAACCTGTTTCTACTAAAATGTAAAAGAAATTAGCTGGGTATGGTGGCGTATGCCTGTAGTCCCAGCTACTTGGGAGGCTGAGGTAGAAGAATTGCTTGAACCTGGGAGGTGGAGGTTGCAATGAGCCTAGATCACACCACTGTACTAGAGCCTGGGCGACAGAGTGGGACTTTGTCTCTACAAAAAAAAAGAAAAGCACAAAAAAAGAATGAACAGATAGGCATATGAGCATATGTTTCATCAAATATGCTGACTTTAAAATTTTTTAATTCTAATTGTATATATGTATGTATGTATATACGTATGTGTGTGTGTGTATATATATATATATATATATTGCTTCAAATAAATATTTATTTCTTTATTTATTTATTTGAAGCAAGGGTCTTGCTCTGTTGCCCAGGTTAGAGTGCAGTGGCATTATCTTGGCTCACTGCAATCTCTGCCTCCCAATGCTGATTGTTAATAACATGTGGCAAGTATTCAACCTTGTGACATTTGTGCTTTCTGATATTTCCTGTACTGTACGACTGTTATTTTTTGAGAAGTTTCGATAAAGGAAAAATAAAACAAATTTTCAAGAAGTTTTTATTATTTCCTGCTTCAGAATTAGAGATTTGGAGTGAAATTGGCTCTAGTAAATATATCTCATGTCTATTGTTCGAGGTTAGGAAATGTTAAGCCCTTGTTACAATGGATTTGGTTGTTTATAAAATAGAGGCAGTAACACTATAGCATATCTACTAAACTTGCCAAATCTTACCTGAGCTACATATAAAAATATCTGTTTATTTTGCATTCACATTTCTAGTACTTAATATGCAGGATCTATATAAGATATGTTCTACTGATGCTGGCCACGAACCCAAATGTTGCTCATACAACTGTTTAGAATTATAGATGCTCATGCATAAATGGTCTAAGCTGAAAGTATTCAGTTTTCAAACAAAGAAAAATAAGGGATCTGTAAATAGAATCTCTTCAAATTAGGAAAGAACTGTTAGTAATAAGCTAGACATATTCAACTTACATTCTTTTTTCTTTTTATTGCATAATGAATATATCAATGAAATCAATGTGAAGCTAAGATGGGACTCTATATTGCTTCAAAGGGAAAGTGTTATTTTTCTTTAATGATGAAATAAAACTTGCTCAAATTATGAGAAAGACTTATCACGTCATCTATTCCCTTGATGTTCATACACATTATGAGAAAATACAACTGCCATAGATTTTTGTCTTCACTTACTTTCCCCAAAGACTTCATGAATATCCATTATGGATGGAGGTTTTGAGCACTTGCCAAAGTATTTATATTTACTGTTGTTGCTTAGATGCTAAGATTACTTCGATTGTAAGCTTCTTGATGGCAAAAGCTTTGTCTGTATATCTGTGCGTATTCTTAGCACAACTTTCATGGCATTTTGCAGGTAATAGTTATTCATTGAAGAGTTGTACATTAATTTACTTGATTAAGATTTAGAAGGCATTGGCTAGTTCTGTAGAACAGTGAAAAGTTGCTATCATTATCATGTCAAACATAATATTCCATTTTATAAACATACATATTTCATATAAGAACAATATATGATAAAATAAAACAATGTTAAGCATACTTGGTCTAAAATTAAGCATGCACTATATGAGTTTATATAAAATAAAATAGCATGAAAACTTGCTATAGGCAGCACATGATTTATAGCAACTGATAATACAAGCTAGAGGTTCTCAGCATTACTGCCAAGGCATATTGGATAGGTGTATAAGAAAAGGGTGGAACTAAAATACCTTGGAATTGGGCCTTGTCTACAGACTGATTTATGTTACAGCTGGTAGAAATGTGGTATTACTGATGGACATGCATTTTATATGAACATGCTGTATCATGGTAGAGGGACAATGTAATTCATGGTGGATATTGGATTATAAAAGATGATTTAGTCTGATGTCAAAGAGGAAAATAGTCCTTCTGCTAGATTTTATAATCTGTGTAAGACTAGACAGGTTGGACAAAGGGATTAATTTTGATATTATTTTCTAGTAAATATATAGAAGCTGGATGATTAAAGTTCCCATTGACCTCTTCAAACTTAGAGAACTCATGCAAATAAAAGTGAGGTAAATTCTGGACAGTTTCTTCAGACTAAAGTATTGAAGGCTGGGGATTTCAAACTAAGCAGTTCAGTTGTTTTCTTTAAAACAAAGAATCAGTCAAGACATATTTTTTTAAATTGCAAATTACAGAAGGGTGTAGGTATCACTATAGTTAATAAAAATATGTACAGTAAAAATTATCATATGTTAAAAATCCATAATTAATAGTTAATGACTGAGATTTTTACATTCTTAAAATCATTTTTCCTATGGAATTTATGACAAATAATCTCTTCTTTATTGTTTTCTGAATAACTTTAATCAAAAACACTAAGGCTATATCTAGAAAGTTTAGGAACTGTTGAAATACATGGTATACTAGTTGCTATTTTACCTACAATTGACATTTCCGAAATATTTGGCCCATATCTGAGCTTTTGGGCTTATTGAAATGCAAATGTGCAGTGTTTTGTATTTAAGAACAAGTAAAATTGACAGCCACTTCAAATGAATATGAAGAGGTGGAAAAACTGCTAAAGATTTAAAAATAAGCCCAGGTTGAAAATCAAGTTTTAAATTTACAAAATACTTTTTAAAATCTTCAGGTTAGTAAGCAGGAAAGAAATATAAATTTTATGAAGCAGACATAGATCACTAATGTAACTCAGTAGTGAAACATAGGCTATGTAGCTCCAGAACCAAAACTAATTTTCCTTGAAGGAAAACATGGAAAGCACATCTAATTTACTAAAATTCACAATAATGTGAAGTCGGAAATAATGCAAGTAGATATATAATAATTTGGAGCTGGGAAATTCTTTACTGAATTAAATGATTTAAGTCATAATAATTCTTTATTGTTTAAATGATTAAGTAGTATTTTTAGTATTGTATCTATTCTGTCATTATTCATGCTGTTAGAATTTTCTTTTACCTTCCTGTTCTAGCTATCAAACACTGGCTTCTATTCAAACACTTTGAAAAGCTGCATCTGTGAAAGCATTTTTGATGCAACCATAAGACTCAATATCCATTTTATTACAATAGCATTTCCCCACAATTCCATGATAGGATTTATGTCCTTCTACCTAATATTAATATTCTCAGAGTAATGATTGTAGACCTTTTGTGGGTTTTAACACTCAATAAGTGTTAGGTAAATTGAATTGGATTGATAAGCATCACTCATCCAGTTAGGCAGTCTGAGAATTTGGGATATGTACTCTGAAACATGAAAGCATTCAATAATTCTCCTAACACATGTTGCACTACAGCAAAGCTTTGAGTGTCCCCACATGAAGAACTTAGTTGTATCTTTAAGTAGGTCCTGAAAAGTTCTTCAGCGCTTTGCATCATTTTCTGCCTTAAACTAACCTGAAAGTCTAACCTTGAAAAGCTCAAGTAAATATTATTATAGCACAGAAATCCTACAGAAAAAAGTTGGAAAAAAATTGTTTAAATATATATGGAGGTTACATGGGACACACAAAAATAATTGGGGCATAAATAGATGATTTTTAGCTTAAATGAGCCCAGCCAAAGAGGTCATGAAAATGCACTTGAATACCTGAAACCAAAAAGAATATTCTTCAAGTGATTAATATCTAACATTTTATGCATTTTATTTTCAGTGAAAGATCAGAAAAATATACATAAACCTCAGGAAAGATTTTTAGTTAAATAAGATATACACACACACATGTGTATGTGTACAGTCATGTATGAGTAACATTTTCTATAAGGCAAAATTTATTAAAATAGTTTCCTTTAGTATTTTTCATTTCCCCCTTGTGTGAGACAACTTAATTTCCTAAAATTTCTGGTTTCATCTTTTTATATGTACAGAGATACTTTTGTGATGTCTACTTTTTTCCCCTTAAATACCTGCAGAAAGCAAATAATTACTGATTAAAAATTCACCAAAATAGTATTATTATTCTTCATTAAAAGCTAATTTCACCAGATTATTCATTTAAAAAATCTTTTAATACTTTTGTTCGTTAAAGATGATACATGGTTGGCTTGAAATAATGTAACTGTGTAAGATTGCTTTGCTAGTAGTTTTGATGTGACATATGTTGGCTTCTATCTATATGTGTTCTTTTTATAGCTTATCCTGAGAAAGCCTATTTTCTCCTTATCAGTGCCTGTACTTGCTACTTTGTCCCAGTGTGAAGTGTGGATTAGTGGTCAAGACAGTTTAGGGTCCCCATGACTTATCATCAGACTCTGCAACCTTGGTGGCTGGGAATTAATTTATGCCTGTGCCCAAAGGCTCTGGAGATTGGAAGACCAAAGGGGACAGTATAAAAAAGTGATGCCATCAACAGTAAATTAGTGTTGTAAATTAGTTCAACCATTGTAAAGACAGTGTGTCAATTCCTCAAGGATCTAGAACTAGAAATACCATTTGACCCAGCAATCTCATTATTGGGTATAAACCCAAAGGACTATAAATTATTCTACTATAGAGATACATGTACACATATGTTTATCACACCACTATTCACAGTAGCGAAGACTTAGAACCAACCCAAATGCCCTTCAGTGACAGACTGGATAAAGAAAATGTGGAATATATACATCATGAAATACTATGCAGCCATAAAAATGGATGAGTTCATGTCCTTTGCAGAGACATGGATGAAGCTAGAAACCATCATTCTCAGCAAACTAACACAGGAACAGAAAACCAAACACCACATTTCTCACTGATAAGTGGGAGTTGAACAATGAGAACACATGGACACAGGGAGGGGAACATCACACACTGGGGCCTATTGCGGGGGGACTAGGGGAGAGAAAACATTAGGAGAAATAATGTAGATGATGGGTTGATGGATGCAGCAAACCACCATAGCACATGTATACCTATGTAACAAACCTGCACATTCTGCGCATGTTTTCCAAAACTTAAATTATATTTAGGAGAAAACGTGCCACACATACACACACACACACAAAGAAATAATGCCTCTCTGTGTTGGTTTCTATAGTAACAGTGGAATTGTTCTTGCTAAGTTATGACTTGGCTTTCAAGCTGATCCTAGAACTTGTATTTTTTTCCTTGAGGTAAGTGAAGCAATCTTCCTTATGGGGAACTGCATGCACCTGATTACCTCAGTCTTAACAGAGAACTTTGCACGTTAGTTGACAAGACCTGTATTGAACTGGTGATTCATTTGTGGATGACAAAGTAAAATTCATTTGGCAAAATTATTCTATGTTCCAGTGTTTTGCCTCAGAATGAATAAACATTAAAATTGCAGTGTATTATTAATAAACACACAGAGACCCGTCATTAATTAGAAGGAAATCTCAGAGAGTAGGCAACCCTGTTTTGCTATTAAATGGCATTTTTCTTAGAACAGGATGATTCTGAAATTCTAAGCATATGTGGCTCTTCTTTGAAACTATCTTAATGTCACTTTAATATAATTATAATTACATTAAAGGCAAGTACTATCTGCTTAGGGTCAATTTCTGCTTCTGTACTCAACACACTTGAAAAAGGTGATGTTGTGTCTACACAATGTACCTAGCTTAGAATTTTGGATCTGCAACTTGGATGGCCAAAGCTGTTTGTTCAAGGACTATTTCACATAGGAAAGAAGACAAAAATATGTAGGCAAAATGGCAACAGAAATTCTAATATTGTTTCTAGAAGGTGATAAGCAGGGCAGCACAGGGAAAAGTGTAGAGATTTATAGTGTCCTGCTGTGCAAGGTGGGAGAACTAGCACTGGGGAGTAAAGACTAGGACAGTTGATGTTATAAAATCTTTGCAAAAAACTCTAATTTTGTGCTGAGACTTAGCTGGGGTTTTGCTTGACTCTTACATCATGGTAAAGTGGAGGGCTGATGGGGTACGTATGAGAAATAGCATCTTCTAAGGTTTGGGCTGATTATGTTCAGTCTAGATACCTAAAGGATTCTAAGATGCCTGTGGATTCATGTGATACTAAAAGTCAGATTCAGAGAAAAGTATATGTCTCTACATATATGTGAAATAAATGTTACTGTGTCAGTTCTGAGAAATATGATAGGCAGAGTACTTAGGTATCTAATTTATACATTAGCTTTATTTACCAACATTGTCTTCTCAAGAAAGATAGCAGCATAATATATCTAAATGAAACACTTATTGCAGTAAATAAGGCATCTCCTTTATGTACCGTAAATTAAGAGTCCAATAGATAGTGATGCCCTTTGTTTTATCGAAAAACAGAACCCAAATCAAAGAAACTTTATCATACCAAGAATAGCTGAATTAGTCATAATAGTACAGGATTATGCTAAGACAGCAAACTGCCTCAAAATCTCAGTGGCTTATCCTCTCTGCAAAATTTTCTTGTGCATGCAAATTTCCTCCTAGGTTTCCTGACTCTCCACAGTAATTATCCTGTGGTGACTTAGGAATCTGGGTTTTTTCATCTTATTTTTCCATCTCTGCAATGAACCTTCTCACTCGCTGGCAGAAAGTGGAATGGAATACTCATATCTGCTTGAATGCTTTTGTCCAGAAGTGTTACTTCTGCTTATAACCCACTCAACAGGATTAATCATATTGCTCTCTTATTTAAAGTAGGCAAAGAAATACAAAGTAGCACATGGAATATTCAGTGAGCATCAATAACTTTGAAATAATACCTAAGAAAATTTTAAGGAATTATGTAAGTTTACTTATTTTACCAGATAGAGATACTTAGCAAGCTATAGCACTATTACAAATCAACAACAATGGTATATAACTGAGAACCTGAAAATAGCTGAAACTATATGTCATAGCAGCACTACTGATCAAAGTCCCAAGTTTGAAATAAAGCAAATTCTATCGTATGTATTATAGATTGGAATCAGCACAGTTTTTTCTATAGGAATCCAGTTAGTATGTAATTTACGCTTTGCAGGCCATAAGGTCTCTGTCACTACTGCTCAACTCTGCCATCGTGGTGTGAAAGCAACCATAGAAAGTATGTAAATATATCAGCATAGCTGTGTTTCAATAAAACTTTATTGACAAAAACAGGTGGTTGAAGTATGAGATTTGACCTATAAGTCATAGTTTCTCTATTGGTGGCATACAGGTAGAATAAAACTGCACGCACCAACATGGATGAATCATATATTTTTGAGTGAAGTAAACCAGACATATAAGTGTGTACGTTGTAGAATTCCACTTAACAACAGGCCATCTGGGGTGATACAAGTCAAGTCGTAAGAATAGTTACCCATGTTTGGTGTATGTGTGTTGTGGGTTGTGGGTAGCTGGGGCCCTGTAGTAACTGAAGGAAGGTTTAAATCCAGAAGATGAGAGGGGTGCCTGGGCAGCTAATATTCTCTTTGAACTGACTTGGGGTTAGATGTAGAATCTTACTTGATGAAAATTCATCAAGCTATTTAATACTATTATTAAGTAGTTTTTATTAAGTGTTATGTATGTATTAACCTTACATACTTAATAAACAGCTTGATGTAGCTGTATGCATGTTATACTCTACTAAAATACTATTTCACAGATTCTGTGTGGAAAAGACTGTCTCATCTGTGAACTTCAATCTATTATTAGACTATTCTAGAGCAATGACAGGTAATTAAATTGCATTTTAAAAAAGACCATAAAACTAATTTCTGTCAAAAATTTAAAACTAATATTCAAACACATGAGAATATACAAAGACAGAAACATGATATTTTCTCAATGATGTATTTGAATGTACAATAGTAAAGTATTGAATTAATAAAGATCTGAGTTCTATTTTAGATTCTTATTATAATTAATGAGAAATTGGGGTTCTGGATTTCTTAACCTTAAAGTGAGGAAATCAGAATTTTTCTTATTTAAAAAATATGTGAAGTGAAAAGTTACAAATGCAAACATTTAGAACATTAACAGCTTTATGGAATCACAATAATTTTCTTCTAGCATAAAGATATATTAAATATATATTGCTAAAAGAATATATGGCAAATATAAAGCATTATCAATTCATAATATACTAAATGAAATATATCCTAAATATCTCGATAGTGAATTGACTAAATGACACTATTTCATTGAAATAAATATATTGAAAGTTTAAGTTAATGTTTAGAAATAATTAACAGAAAAAAGCAAACTAGATTTATAATTTTAACAACATATTATGGTCACAGAATCATATAACAAACAGTATAAACTACATCTACAGAAACCTTCTAAGAAAATAGTCCAAAGGTAAATAAAACCTTTTTCTGAGATCATTTATTTTTTCTTCTACGCTGGAATTTTTCCAATCTTCTATAATGATGATGCATTACCTTTATAATATAAAAATGGACAGTTGTATCCTCTTATTTCCTTCGCTTTATTCTTTCATCTTTCAAATTTAAAAATTATTTACTCACAGCTACATTATGTAAGAGAGTCAAGCCTGGTAAATGTTTACTAAATACCTCTGTGTTAGCGCAAAAAGAAATGCAAAGGTGCCTAATATAATTATTCACCCTCAGAGAATACTTAACAGTCCAAATTTGTTAAAAATTAAGTGGAGGGTTTGATGAAAATGTCAGAAAAGTTACTTTAATTATTGCTGAAGTTTAATTCCAAATATAAATGTTTTTACTTACATAGAAGTCTCAAATTGTAATTAAATTAATTTTAAAATAATTTTAAGAAAAAATATTTTGAATCTATTATTTTGTGTGATTATGTAAACTTCCATGTATATTATCAGTGATAGTTAACATTAGGTGGCACTGTTTTCCTTTTGGAAAACAAAAAACAAAAAAATTACACTTGTGTTCTGCTAGTCCATAATAGAATCCAAAGTATGTTCAAGGAGGCAATTTAATTAAAATGTAGATGTTTTAGAAATGTATTGCTCACCAAAAATTTTACATACTAGGTGCTCTATTAGCAATAATATAATATGCTATATGTTATAAAAATGGGAATACATTTTATAGGTTATGGATTAAACTTTCAATGAGTATATTTTAAATTATGTTTAGACATGCTTGTTCTGGTTTCATACAATTTGCAAAACTTTACTTTGCAGTCTGAAGTCTTGTAGTAGGGGGTAGGGGTGAAATTTGCTTTTCAATAAAGATGAAATTTAATTACATTACAGTGGCATTGCTTGTATTCATATCTACTTTAGTCATTATTGTGTTTGCCTCAGCACCTAAAATCAAAAATTTTTTATCCCCTTGCTTATCCTTGCTCTTTGAGAGGCTTCATTGTGCCTTTTCCAATTTAATTTGCAGATTACATATGCAACCTAAATAATTAACATTTTGATACACCCAAATCTTTTAAAATATCTTAGATATATGTCAGTGGCAAGTGATAAGAAAACAAACACACAATATTATCATTAACCAGTTCACCACACATTTATTTTTTTAATTTATTTTTTACTTTTGTGTTTATCATTTGCCTAGTGTATTTATTTATCCATAAGTTATTGGGGAATAGGTGGTGTTTGGTTACATGTGTAAGTTCTTTAGTGGTGATTTGTGAGATTTTGGTGCACCCATCACCCGAGCAGTATACACTGCACTTTGTTTGTAGTCTTTTATCCCTCACCACCTTCTTTCCTTTTTCCCCTGATGCCCCAAAGTTCATTATGTCATTCTTATGCATTTTGCTTTCTCATAGCTTAGCTCCCACTTATAAGTGAGAACATACGACGTTTTAACCACACATTTAAAGATAAACTTTTTCTTCTTTCTTTTTTTTGGTTACTGTTTCAGGGTTTGTCACCTCTTACTGGTACTAAATAACATCTTTTTAAATGATCTTCCTGCTTTTGTGTTTTTAAACCAGCCTCTACACTAATTCCATACTATTTCTCCTAACATATGAATATTCAGACTTCTTATCTTTCATAATATAATATAAAACTACTTATTTTGTGCTTTGACCCTGCCTATCATTAACCTTATTTCCAAGTATATTCTCATCATTTTCTATGCAACATCATACACAGTTCTCAGTATGCTTCTAAATCTTCTTTGTTTCTACCTTTGCACATGGGCTGAGCATTCTCTGTTTCAAAGAGTTTATTCCTCTTTTGCATTCTGGGAAATTCATGTTTCTCCATTAAAAAAAAATCAGCTATGTTGTCAACCTTTGCACAGAGTTGAGGCACTTTTTTTCTAGCCTATTGTTGTATCAGTAGTGCACATACCATATTATACTGGCTTTCTGCATGTATCTTTCTCTCTAGGAGATTATCAGGGCCTTGAAGACAGAAATCCTGTGCCCTCAGGAGGCTCATCACATATAAACAGCATAGAATAATTAGGAGGAGCACAATCTCTGGCATCAGATGCCTGCATTTAAATCCCAAGTGAGCATTTATTAACTGTGTGACATAGACAAATGCTTTCTGGAGAACACATTTCTCACCTTTTAAATGTGAAAAATACTGGGATTTAATCAATAGAATTCTTGTGAAATTTCGTAAATGCTTATGATAATCTAAGTTCAGTATTTGGACTGAACATTCAACAATTATTTTTTTTTCCCATTTATTTATTTTATTGCATTTTACATTTTGGGGTACATGTGAAGAACATGCAAAATTGTTGCATAGGAACACACGTGGCAGTGCGATTTGCTGCCTTCCTCCCCATCACCTACATCTGGCATTTCTCCCCTTGCTATCCCCCCCCAGTTTCCCACCCCCCACCCTCCCTCCCCTATTTCCCCCCAACTGACCCCAGTGTGTAGTGCTCCCCTCCCTGTGTCCATGTGTTCTCATTGTTCAACACCCGCCTATGAGTGAGAACATGCGGTGTTTGATCTTCTGCTCTTCTGTCAGTTTGCTGAGAATGATGCTTTCCAGGTTCATCCATGTCCCTACAAAGGACCCAAACTCATCGTTTCTGATGGCTGCATAATATTCCATGGTGTATATGTGCCACATTTTCCCTATCCAGTCTATCGTCGATGGGCATTTGGGTTGGTTCCAGGTCTTTGCTATTGTAAACAGTGCTGCAATGAACATTCGTGTACACGTGTCCTTATAGTAGAACGATTTGTAATCCTTTGGATATATACCCAGTAATGGGATTGCTGGGTCAAATGGAATTTCTATTTCTAGGTCCTTGAGGAATCGCCCCACTGTCTTCCACAATGGTTGCACTAATTTACACTCCCACCAACAGTGCAAAAGTCTTCCTATTTCTCCACATCCTCTCCAGCATCTGTTGTCTCCAGATTTTTTAATGATCGCCATTCTAACCGGCGTGAGATGGTATCTCAGTGTAGTTTTGATTTGCATTTCTCTGATGACCAGTGATGATGAGCATTTTTTCATATGTTTGTTGGCCTCACATATGTCTTCTTTTGAGAAGTGTCTGTTCATATCCTTTGCCCACTTTTGAATGGGCTTGTTAGTTTTTTTCTTGTAAATCTGCTTTAGTTCTTTGTAAATTACGGATATCAGCCCTTTGTCAGATGGGTAAACTGCAAAAATTTTTTCCCAATCTGTTGGTTGCCGATTCACTCTAATGATTGTTTCTTTTGCTGTGCAGAAGCTGTGGAGTTTGATTAGGTCCCATTTGTCTATTTTGGCTTTTGTTGTCAATGCGTTTGGCGTTTTGGTCATGAAGTCCTTGCCTACACCTACGTCCTGAATGGTTTTGCCTAGATTTTCTTCTAGGGTTTTTATGGTGTTAGGTCTTGGTTGTTGCTATTATAATAGATGCCTAAAATATCGATTGCAAAGATAAGTTAATATGAATGCGATCTCCCCTGCAATCATAAACATTGGGAAAAACAGTATACTGGAAAGTGTAACAGTCATTGCAGAATGACTTCAAATGTTTTGTTGGACCAATGTTGAATTAGTCACTAACATTTTTAAGTTGGGAGAATGTGTCTTAACTTCAAGGTTTTCAGTTTTTTTTTATTTTAAATGAATTTAAACATTTGGCAATGTTGACCCTATTCCTAGTTGACAAAAATAGGTTTGAACAGAACTACAGAGATCTCCTTTATACAGGACTTAAACATTTTCTGCTTTCTTGCTATCTCCACCCTTCCCTATTTATACCTAGCACTGAGACTGCCAGTTGTCATTTGTAACACTTGAATGTCATTTTTAAAGTTTAATTGAAATAGAATTCATATAATAATTTACCAATTTGAAGTAGACAACTCATTGGCTCCTATAATATTCATAGAAGTGCGCATACTTTTATTACCCTCTACAAAACCCCATACCATTATCAATCAATGAAATCCCCCTGAACTCCAGTTCTAGGTAATTACTAATCTAATTTCTGTCTTTGTATTGCCTATTTCTGATATTTCATAAAACAGAATCATTCAATATGTGGTTTCATGTAACTGGCTTCTTTCACTTAATATAGTGTTTTCAAGGTTCATCTATGTTGTAGCATGTATCAGTACTTATTTCATTGTATGTCTATACCACTTTTTACTTACCCCTTCTTCAGCTGATGGACATTTGGGTTGCTATCCCTTTGGGGATATTAGAACAACTGCTATGAACATTAGTGTAAAGGCTTTTGTGTGGATATAAGTTTTGATTATTTTAGGTATATACCTAGGCATAGAATTGCTGGATTATATGGTAACTCTGTGTTTAATCATTTGAGAAACTACCAGACTATTTCATCTAGCAGCTTCATCATTTTGCCTTCCCATCACCTGTATATGAGTTTCAATTTTTCTACCTCCTTGTCAACCCTTGTTGTCATCTGTCTTTTTTATACTAGTAAACCTAGTGGACGTGAAATGTTATCTATTTCTAGTTTTGATTTGCATGACGCTAATGAGCTAATGATGACGAGCAAAACTTCATGTGTTTATTAGCCATTTACACATCTTCTTTGGAGAAATCTATATTCAAATCATTTTTTCCCATTTTTTGTTGGGTTATGTCTCTTTATTATTGAACTGTAATAGTTCTTTATATATTCTAGATACAAATTCCTTATAAGACATATAATTTTCCAAAGCATTCACTCAATCTATGGATTATCTTGACCTTTGATGATTTCATTTGAAGCATAATTTTTTTAAAATTTTGATGAGATCCCTTTCATCTCTTTTTTACTCTCTTTCCTTGCTTGTGCTTTTGGTGTCATATATATGAAATCATTGCCTTATATAAGATCATGAAGATTTATTCTCATGTTTTCTTCTGTGTTACAGCTTCTTACATTTAAGTTTTCGATACATTCTGCATTCATTTTTGTATATGGCTTGAGATACAGGTCTAAATTTCTTCTTTTAACGTGGTTATCCAGTTGACTTAGAAAATAGTTGAAAACGCCATTATTTTCCTGTTTGACTATCTTGGAACCCTTGTTGAAAAATAATTGATCAAAAACATGACTGTTTAATTTTGGACACTCAATCTTATTTTATTTATCTCTACGTTTATCCTTATACCAATACCATAACGTCTTGGTTACTGTAAGCTGGTAGTAAGCTTTGAAATCAGGGAGTGTTTTTGTTCTTCTTTTTCAAGATTGTTTTGGCTATTCTGGGTTGCTTGAATTTCAGTATGAATTGTAGTATTAGCTTGTAATTTCTGCAAGGAAATCAGTTGCAATGTTGAGGAAGAGTACATAAAATCTGTATATTAATTTGTGAAATATTGTCATCTTCATAATGTTAATTTTTTGATACACAAATATGGGATACCTTTCCATTAATTTAGGTTTTCTTTAATTTTTTCCACAGTGTTGTATTGTTTTTAGGTATAAATTTGGCATGCCGTTTGTTAAATTATTCCTAAGTATTTAATTTTTGATGCTATTGTAAATAAAATTCTTTTCTTTTTAGTTTAAAAATACTACCGTATGAAAACAAAATTGATTTTTGTATATTAAGCATGAATTCTGAAACTTTGCGATATCATTTGTTAGCTCTAATAATTTTTTATAAATTCTTTATCATCATGTACAAAATTATCTGCAAATATAATTTTTTCTTTTCAAATTGAGATCCCCTTATTTTATTTTCTTGATTATTCACCCTGATTAGAACTTTCAGAACAATGCTGAATAGAAGTAGTAAGAAAAGATATCCTTGTCTTATGACTGATTTTAAGGGAAATATATTCTCCCTTAAATATGATGTTAGCTGTGGGGGTTTCTTGCAGATGTTCCTTACATATTGAGAAAATTTCCTTCTATTCTCAGCTTGTGGAGTTTATTTTTTTAGTCATGAAGGGATGTTATAATTTTGAAGTGCTTTTTCTGTGTGTGTTGAGATAATAGTGTGACTTTTCATTTACTGATGTGGTATATTGCATTAATTGACATTAAATGTCATTTAAAATAAAAAGTTTAGAGGGCAGTAAAATATTTTTTATCGAGATTGTATCAAAAGTGGAAAAAATATTACATGAGTGGATACCTATCTCAAGAAAATTGGAAGAAATTGTGAAAATTAGACACTTCTGTTTAATTCTGAAGTCAATGATGCTAATCCTTTGATGAAGAACTAGTGGAGAGTTCACAATGAAGACTTCATTTCAGACTACATTGATTTCCTTTAGTACATGACTGGAATTCATAGACAGGATTAAACAGTATGAATGATTTTAGCAAGACACTTGTCATAGTACTACAGTATACATTTAAAGGAGAAATGTGTGTGAGGAGCCTGGACCTTCATATGGATTATTAGCAATATGACTCTAGATGATCAAGTTAAGACAAAATCATTAGAATGGGTCCTAATTCAGTATGACTGCTGCCTTTATAAAAAGGGAAAATTTGGACACAGAAATAGATGTGCGTAGAAGAAGATGTGAAAACACAGAAAGAATGCCATCTGTAAACCAAGAAACATCTGAGGCTACCAGAAGAGACAATAATGGAACAGATTCTCCCTCATGATCCTCAGAAGAAACAAATCTTGTTGACTCCTTGATTTTGGACCTCCAGCTTCTAAAACTGTGACAATAAAAATTTCTATTGTTTAAGCCACCTAGTTTTTTGTCCTTTTCTATAGAAGCACTGGAAAAGTAATATAGTACTGTCTTAGTCTGTTTTGTGCTGCTATAAAGGAATACCTGAAACTGGGTAATGAACAAAGACAAAAGACTTATTTGTCTTGCAGTTTTGCAGGCTGTTTGAGAAGCATGATACTGACATCTGTTTGGCTTCTTGTAGGGCCATAGACTGAGTCCGCTAATGGCAGAAAAAAGGGGAGCTAGCATGTGCAAAAATTGCATGGCAAGAGAGGAGGCAAAGGGGTGGGGTGAGGTGTCAGGCTCTTTTTAACATCCAACTCTTTGAGGAATGAATAAAGGGAGAGTTGACTCACCTTCTCCTACCCCTGCCAGAGGTGGCATCATTCTGTTCACGAGGTAGTCAGCCCCATGACCCAACCCCTCTCATTAGGTCCCACCTCCAGCATTGGGGATCAAATTTCAACATGAGGTTTGGAGGAATCAAACTTTCAAACTACAGCAAGTAGGGACTTTCTGGCTAACCCTGAGAAACTGGAAGCATTTATTCAATTAACTGTTCCATAGATCAGATGGTGTCAGATGTCAGTGCACACCCTTTGCTCTTACCACATCAGTGTACATTACCTGACATTGAACTTGCGGCACTCTCTCTAGACATCAGATCCTATTTTGCCTAAATATTGGAGTGATGACAACATTAGCCATCACTTATGTCACTTTTTTAGATAATGAAGAGGTTAACTGTGACAGAGCTAGATCTAAGGCACGAACTCTTTTGTATATTCTTCCCACTAGATAACACTGTGACTTGCATTCCACTTGATTGTTAATTATCATGTCATGGTTCTAGGTCCTACTCTACTCTGTAAAAGCCTAAGGTTATCACAATAATTTACATAAATTAACATGCTTCTTCTATTGTTAGCTGTTCCAATGTGTTTTGTCATACATATATTATGTAAATTGAGAAAATAACTCTTCTCGCTACAGTATCTAGGATAGCTGAAATAATCAAAATATGAAGCTTAAGAAAAAAGTTTATTTTAGATAAAAAATACCTTGTTTTAACCTTGATAGAATGTTATGTTCTCCTTTGTTATTTTATTGAACTTTTATTTTGAATCATATATTATTGGTTCTTTGGGTCAAACATGAGTATAATAATCAGATACTTTTTTTTTGCTTATATTGTGAATAGATTACTCCAGGGATCTCATTGGTTCTAGGTAAATAGTTCATAACTAATAAATATCTCATTTATTTTGAATTTTCTTTTAGTATTTTCATATGGGAAATTATCACTTAATAAACTACCACAAGACAAGCAGAAAGAACACCTTGGTTTCGTTACTTTCCAGGTGTGAGGACAGTAAAAATCACCTTAATCAACAAGCCCCTTAATTATCTCAGTTGACATAGTTTATAATTCTATTCTTCTCTTCCATCTTTTCTGGTACAGTAGATTTAGTATATTTAATACACATTTGTTATAGTATATAAATATACATTACATATATTTGATATACCAGAGTCTTCAAAGAGTTCATGAAAAATGCATAATATACAAAAACTATTCATGGATTTCTAATTTTTTTGGAACAAAATAAACTTGTAGTAATTTGTTATAACACATTCAAACAAGATCTAGTTTGAGGCACTAGGAAGAATAAGCTATCATTTCAAAATAAACTCCTATCAGAGCAACGTAAATTCCGCCAAAATTTTAACAAGAAAATCATCAAATTTATGGTGAAGTTTGTGTGCCAATCTGGTGAAATCACTGATGCTTTAAGAAAAGTTTATAGGGACAATGCCCCAAATAAATTAGCAGTTTACAAATGCTGATTTTAAATACTTAAGAAAGGGATAAAATGGGGAGAAAAGCTGAATATAGTCAAAGGGGGAATAGAGGTAGCAAACCACCTGGTTATGTATGCACCTGTACAACAACCTGCATAACCTGCACATGTACCCCAGAATATGTATGCACCTATACAGCAACCCTGCATGACCTGCATATGTACCCCAGAACCAAAAATAAAATTAAAAAAAAAAAAGAGGATAAGACTATGTTGAAGATAAAGGCAGTGGCAGACTATCCACATCAGTTTGTGAGAGAAAGGTTAATTTTGTTCATGCCCTAATTAAGAGGATCTAAAATTAACAGTACAAACAATAACCAACACCAAATACATCTTTATTTGTTCATCGTGCACAATTCTTAATAAAAAAAGAAAGTGGTATCTCACTGTAGTTTTGATTTGCATTTCTCTAATGACCAGTGATGATGAGCATTTTTTCATGTGTTTGTTGGCCTCGTGTATGTCTTCTTTTGTAAAGTGTCTGTTCATATCCTTTGCCCACTTTTGAATGGGCTTGTTTGTTTTTTTCTTGTAAATCTGTTTTAGTTCTTTGTAAATTCTGGATATTAGCCCTTTGTCAGATGGGTAAAGTGCAAAAATGTTTTCCCATTCTGTTGGTTGCCGATGCATTCTAATGACTGTTTCTTTTGCTGTGCAGAAGCTGTGGAGTTTGATTAGGTCCCATTTGTCTATTTTGGCTTTTGTTGCCAATGCTTTTGGTGTTTTGGTCATGAAGTCCTTGCCTACGCCTGTGTCCTGAATGGTTTTGCCTGGATTTTCTTCTAAGGTTTTTATGGTGTTAGGTCTTATGTTTAAGTCTTTAATCCATCTGGAGTTAATTTTAGTGTAAGGTGTCAGGAAGGGGTCCAGTTTTACTTTTTCTCTTTATGGGTCCCAAAACTACTGCACCAAGATCAGCTGCAGACAAGAGCAGTGCTGTCAATGAAAGTTTTAAAACAATTGACTTCAATATCCTGAAGCATTTTTTTCAAAGAATTGTACAGTAGATGAAATATGAGATTTCCAGTATAATCCTAAAGACAAAATGCAAAACAATGGCTATCAAGAGGTAAAGCAGACTGGATAAGAGCAAAGGTCATGGCAACAGGTTTTTGATATTCACAAGGCATTTTGCTTTTTGAATTTCTGGAAGGACAAATAATAATATCTGCTTATTATGAAAGTGTCTTGAGAAAGTTAGCCACAGCTTCAGCATAAACACACAGGAATGCTTCATCAGGGAGTCCTTTTTCACTATTGTCACTAGCATGACAATGCTTCTGCTCATTCTTCTCATCAAAAAAAGTAATTTTGCAATAATTTAGATGGGAAATTATTAAACATATAACATCCAGTTCTTATTTGACACCTTCTGATCTGTATTTTTTTCATAATCTTTAAAAATATCCATTTTTCTTTAGTTAATAACCTAAAGAATACTGCATTGATATGGTTAAGTTCCCAGAAATCTCAGTTCTTTTGCAATAGACTAAATAACTGGTATCATTGCTTCCACAAGGGTCTTGACTTTGATGAAGTTTATGTTGAGTGATAAAACATATATTTTTTCTTTTCATTCTTTAATATCATGTTTTAATAAACTTTTTGATGTCCTTTCTTTCATATTGATGATTAAAATATACATATTTATACACCAACTTTTTACATAATTGCCTTTAAATTTAATTATTGATACTCATAAAAATACTAAAGTAAATTTTTACATTTTATTTTTAAATTATCTTAGATTTATAAAAAGTTACAAAAATAGAGTTTAAATATGCCCTTTACTCATCTTCCCCGTTAATATATTGCATAAACAGTGTAATTATTAAAACTAACATATTAACATGACTATAATTCTACTAACCCACCTATAGACTTTATTTGGATTTTTACCAATTTTTTCAATTAGTATCCTTTTTTTGTTAAAGAATTTAAGAATTCACACTGTATTTAGTTGTCATGTCTCCTTAGTCTCTTCCAATCTGTGACAATTCCTCAGTATCTATCTTTTATGATTTTGACACATTTGATGTGTAATTAATTGTTGGTATTTTGTAGAATGTTCCTCTATTTGAGTTTGCTTGATATTTTCTCATGTAGAGGTTTTTATTTTTGACAAGTATATTACACAAGTGATGTGCCCTTCTCAGTGTAATGTATTGGAGTTTGTGTTGTCTGTCGATATGTTTTATTACTGTTGAGGCTAACCTTAATCACTGGTTAAGGTGATCTCTCAGATTTCTTCACTAAAAAGTCACTATTTTCTTTTGTGTAATTAATTAACACTTATCTTGGGGGAGATAGTTTGTGACTGTGTAAATATCCTATTTTTCTTCAATATTTTGAAGAAATATCACCAAGCCTTATGTTTATGCTATGCAAAATATATGATTCTAAATCCAAGACATAATTTTATTTTGTGGAGTTGTGGAGCCCTGGAAAGATTGCTGAAGTATTCTCCCAAAATAGTAGGAATAAAGCATAAAAAGTACAGAAAAATTAATACCTGAAGTTGAATTTGTAGATTACACTTCCCACTTGCTCTAATTGCTTGATGTGCTTATTACATTACACTATAAAATGTCATATTGTCCATGTCTGCATTTCTGCACTACCTCCCCAAAAGTTATCCTCCCTTGAAGAGTGAACTATGACTTACCAACTTTTTATTTAGCACCTAGAATTTTACCTTACTCATATTAGGATCAATATAATATTAGTAGAATGAATGAATGAATGAATAAAGGATGTTTATGAAAGTGTTTCTAAACTAAAATTGTTAATATGTTATAATATGAGAAAAGCTCTATTATTTCCTAGGTAATTACTTTCTGGTTAATACCTTAGACTACTCTACTTTTGGTTTCAAATGGACAGGACTAGAGATAACATTTTTGAAAGTATACTATTGTTTATAGAAATATTTCCTTGGAAATAACGCTTTAACATTCAAGAGGATTTGAGGACTATTCGATAGTGAAAAAAATCCCACTTTTATCCTCCTCATCTTTTTTCAGTGCAAACTAGCTAATACACTCAATTGTTATGAAGACCTCTTGGCCAGTGCTCTATATCCAAGAATATGGAATCTAGTTTGTCCTTATTGTGTGGACTATACATTTGATGATTCTTCTTTTCATATGCCATGTTATATATAAATTTATGATTATGAGGCTTTCTCTTTTCCTGAGAAAGAAAAACAGTGAAAAATATTATGCATCATTTTATGCAATAGAGTATGTTTAATAAATTTCATGTGAATTAATCTTGACACAAATTATGAAATGAATAAAAAAGTGTCCGTTATAGTCTGGATGCAGTGACTCACACCTGTAACCCAACACTTTGGGAGGTCAAGGAGGGTGGATCACTTGAGGTCAGGAGTTTGAGGCCAGCCTGGCCAATATGGAAAAATGCTGCCTCTACTAAAAATAAAGAAATTAGCAAGGCATGGTGGTATGTGCCTGTACTCCCAGCTACTCAGGAAGTTGAGAGGGGAGAATCACTTGAACTCAGGAGGCCAATGTTGCAGTGAGCCAAGAATATGACATTGTGCTCCAGCCTGGCTGACAGAAAAAAAAAAAGTGTCCATTATAGAGAAAAAAGTCTGAAATAATTATAAAATTCAGAATTGAAAAAATAAGATATATTGTTTTATATTTTTAAATATTCTCAAAATAAAACCTAAAGCAACAAACTATCCAGTAACTTATGAATAAATATTTTAATAATGAAGTAGAAAATAATTTCAAAATATGACATATTTTAAGATAGAAGCATGTTTGAATATTTACACATTTAAAATTGCTATTCAACAAAAAAATCTTAAAAATGACATCAAAAATTCCATAAAAATTGAAGTATTTATGAAATTATGAATACTAAAAGACTTTTTCTTTTCTTTCATTTTGCCTGTGTTTGCTTACCTAGATATCACTAACAAACTCACATGAGGGCTGGGGATCTTTCTTGTTTCTCTGTTTATTCTATTATCTTTATCATGATTGAAAAATTATGTTTATATAACAATCTTTTTGTATAAATTTTATCCTTCAGGATAAGTGTTTTATATTTACTGAGGGTTTATTAAATGTTAGCCAATGAAGCAGGTGGCTGATATTAATTTATGTACACTTCTTCATATGCTTTCTAAGCATAGAGCTACCATTTAGGAAAATAATTTGATAAGTCAGAAGGAATAGTCATGATGGGACCAAATTTCTGCGTAAAAGTTAAATGGAAAAATTTAACCGACTGGGAAACCAGTTAAGTAGACTAAATAATGTGTGCAAGGTTGCATAACGTAGTGTTTAGAAAGCCTGGGATTAAACTTCAAGTTTCTTTTTAGAGTACATATTCTTGTTATTATGGCAAACTTTGGACATTGTAATCAACTTTTTTATTTGTTATTTTCTTAGTCATCAGTCACATCCCAACGTATTACTACTGTACCTTGCTCTCGTTTCCCATACACTACCCTTCTCTTACTCTAAGTGGTTCAGGTAAAACACTCTAATTCTGTGATTGGTTCAAGCATTGGATGCATACTTAACCCAGTTCAGACTGACCAGAGCCAATAAGACCAGCGATGATAATTTTGAACTCTCAAGGAAGCATGGTATCTCTTTTCTGGAGGACTTGATCCTACAAGGGTAAACCCATGAAATTTTTGCAGTTATCTGAAAATCATTTGTGCAGGGAAATCTGAGAAGGGAGCCAGCATAGCAGACAACAGATATAAGAGAAAAAAAAATATGTTCTGGGACATTGTTTACACCTTTATCAAGATATACCTGAGGCTGTTCATTCCTGGGCTCTTCAGTTAAATGGGACAGTGAATTGACTATTAGCATAAACCAATTTTAGGTGAACTTTTTGTTAATTGCTCAGAAATATATGAAACTAGAGATGGTGATATGAAGTACTAGCCTGTAACTATTCTATCCAAGCAAAATAGGATTTAATATGCGTTTTTGGCTCTTGGATTTTCTAAAAATATTACCAAATATGTTCACATTTAATACATAAAATATGCATTTTTTCTGTTTGCTTTCTGATCCAATTGAATACTACATGATGAACAGTTAGATGACAAAATGCTAAGTGATAAGTTATTTTGAATTATTTCTTAATTTTGTTCTATATTTAACTATATAGATAATGTAAATTAAACTGCAAGTGACTGAAAGTATAATGTGTTACATAGATAGCAATCTGCTAAAAAAAAGAAAAGTTACAGAACATGCTGAAGCAAACACTTAATAAGCTGATTTTTTACAAAGGCACCATTGCCTGTACTGAATTACTTTCTCATTTTCCCAATTGCGCAGATAAATCTTCGCAGACTCTTATTTTTCTCCCCTCTCTTATGTAGTCTCCTGAAAGCAGGCACATGGAATGGGAGGCCTTTGAATGGTTTGAAGTATATTCAACCATGGCCCACTCTAATATTTGTAATACCAGATGGGGTATACTGAAGTAACAGTCAAAGAAAAACAAACAATAAATATTGCCAATGACCTTGAACTGTCCTCCAACCAATTCTGTATTTGAACATTCTAACAGGATAAGTAGTCAGAGGAGCTTTAACATCATATATACCAATCTGGAGTCCAATTTTCACAATGGTTTTCTACGGAGCCTAAATTATCCCTTCAGTTTTGCCTTTGCCATGTATCTATTGTCGTTAAGTCATCTCTCCCTATTCTGAAATGCAGGACTAACACATTCAGGTTTTCAACTCGATTATATCTGTAGGCTCTTTACCTGCCCATAACAGAAATTTGGCAAAGATTCTGTGAACAGCAAGGCACTTAGGAAAGTTGCTGTTTATATCTAAATATTTTTTTTTCCCCTGGGGAATTTCTTGATGCTCACAATGTGTTGCTAATCTCTTGTAATATGTCCTCAATTTATTTTTAGTTTTCTTGAGATTTCCTCTGGAGCTTTCTGTACCAGCTTTAGGTTTAGATTATTTATGGAAAAAGTGAAGAAAAAAAAAAAAGATGTATTTAGATAATTGAAATATTTTTATCAAAAGGTGATTCAAATAAACTATTTTTTAACAGTGCTTTCTAAAACCTGTAAGAATGAATATATATGTACATAGACACAATGGAATACATATAACCCTTATATATATTAGGCAAATAAAGTAGCTTGATCTTTTAATAGAAATAAATTGAGTACAAGCTTGTTAAAACTTACTAACTTATTTTTTTCCAAATATATCTTCCAAATTCACAATGGGCTGTATATTTCCTTTTAGACTTGTTTTGACGTTTTATGCAGAAATAAAAATCTAATATCAAAATGTGGCAGAATATTATTAATAGAGTTTGTCGATTATTTATGACTGTCTTATTGGTAAAGAGGTAGTGGTATTTCTCAATTATTACTCCCTTCCGCCACAAACTTTGAACTACTATTGTGAAAAAAATATCTCTAAGATATCAAGAACAAAAACCAGATCTTTAAAAGAGATTTAATACAGTAGGGGCTAATAAAATACTACTTCAGACTCTAGCACTGTGCGGGCTGCTTAGCCAGAAGGCTTTAAATTAGTAATGGCCAATCTACTCCTGTAAAAAATTTATTGGAAGAGATGGCCTCCAGTTCTGAATACAGCCAAACTGAGCACATTCAATGGACAGATCTCTTGGTCTAAGGTATGCCAAGTTCAGCTTAACAAAGAAATCTGATTTACAGGATTAAATATAAAGCTTATTCATGGCAGCGTAGTGAATGTTTTGCAAAAACCATTTTTACGTATGTGGCATTTCATTTTCCAGAATGAGAGAAGTGAGTTCTCCCTAGGAAGTGAAAGGAGGATAGTTTATTTTATATGTACTTTTCTGATCTCTCAGTTTTGAATCTGAAATACTATTTTTCTTTATTACATGTTGCTGACTAAAGTGAAGAGAAACATGTTGAAATGAAATGGAGAGGTGTATGTTTGTCAGCTGCACAAAGATCTCACATGAGCATGAGAATTATATATTGAGTAGTTTTAAAAAATAAATTTAAAAGAAGCATTATAATGACATGTAAGTACTTATAAATTGTAATTATATGATTGTTACATTTATATATAAGGATGTCCTAGATAAACAAACATAAATGACAAATGAACACATTATACACACATACACATATATGGACATATAACTCACTTAAAGGTCAATCTCCAACCTCAGCTAACATCTGAAAATTTAGTGAACTTCTATGTTTTAATGATCTGATGGATACAAAATAATGTATGTAAAATACACATAAGGTATGAATAAGTACTAAAATAATCTCCAGTATACCTACAAATCAGATTTAAAAACAGAACATTAAATTCTTCAGGCTTCTCCCTGTAAAACAGATTTTCTTTCTTTATCCCAAATCGATATTGATGACTATGAATTTTTTTCTATTTTTTTGGATGTGTGTGGTTTTGATGTGTATAATGTATATCTCTAAACACAATGTGTTGTACAGTTTGTATTGTTATTACTTGCGTGCATTCAAAATTTAATGCACGCATAAACGTGCATTTATATATTTAATTAGGCATGCTTTCATTAATAATTCTTTTTACAATCAATAGTATGTTTCTAAGAGGTGCTGGTATTGGATACAGCTATTATGCTTTTATCTTCACTGCTGTGGACCATTCAGGACAGAGAGTAAGACACACAAAATTCATCTATTTTTATTGGATTATTTTCTCTTTGTACAATAATAAACACTATTCTTATTGGCATTGTTGCATAGCTATCCAGCAAGATTTTTTGGGTCTTTGGATGCATGCATGTTAAACTTTGATAATGTGAAATATTTCCAAAATAAGTTTGAAAATTTATAATCCTATTAGCCCTGTATAAGAAAAAACAATTGTTATCCCTGTAATCACTGGTGGTGTCAGATTTTTACATTCTTTCATTTTATTAATTGGGAATACTGTATTAATTTGCATTTCCCTGATTTGTGAGGCTGATCTTCCATACTTCTGCACTATTTGCATTTCCATCTCTGTGAAAAGTATGTTTATATTTTGTCTATTCTTCTGTTGGTAAGTTTGTCTTTTTCCTATGCATTTATAAAATCTTTTTTAAACTATACTAATGCACTGTCCGTTTTATAAACTGCAAATACCTTCTCCAGGTTTATACTTGTATTTTTTATTTTTATTTATGATGTCATTTGAGTCTCCTTAGCTCCAGGTCTCACACGACTCCTGGTAGGGCTAGAAATTGCAAGTACTTCTCACTGATGGTATTAAACTCTGGAGTAAAGGCCAAGTACAGTGGCCCACACCTATAATGCCAGCTTCTTGGAAGGCCAAGGCAGAACTGCTTGAGGCCAGGAGTTAGAGATCAGCCTTGGGCAACAGAGTAAGACTCCATCTCTAAATAAATAAATAAATAGATAGATAGATAGATAGATAGATAGATAAATAAATGCATGCATGCATGCATGCATGCATGCATGCCAGATGTGGCGGCATGCCCCTGTAGCCCCAGCTACTCAGAAGACTGAGTTGGGAGAGATCACATGAGCCCAAGAATTCTAGCCTACACTGAGCTTTACAGCCTGTGTGGCAAAGCAAGACCCAGTCTCTGAAAACAAATAGCAACAAAACTGTGGAGTAAAAACAGCAACTGTAGGGGACAAGAAATAGAAAACAGTCTAATGTCTAAATGCCTTCCAGTTTCCTATTCCCACTTTTATTGGCTGCAACCAATGGGGTAACAGAGGGCAAGAGAAACTGAGTAATGGCATTCATAGGCATTCGACCCTGACAGAGAAGAGAAAATGAACCTGGGGTGAAATATAAGCTGTGTTTCAAAAAGAAATAGCTTATAGGCCAACCATTTCTATTACTAGACAAGAAATGGCAGAACATGAGTAAATGTGGGTTTTTAGGGTGACAGGCCAGAGGAAACAGAATATAAGCATGTCCAAGAGAGAAGTCATTGATAGAGAAATGCTCACTTGAACAAAGGATTTGAGGGAATGTGTTCTCCTTCTGGCTCCATGAGCCGGTGTTGTTTTAAGGGCAAGAATTTCCCAGCACCGTGCCCCCTCCCATCTGTCTCTTTCTGGGAGTTTTAATGGTTTATGTTTGAATTTCACTGGCGCCAGAGGAAACTAAAAGTCAGTCACCCCAGCGGAAGTTTAAAGGAACTCCTTTCATTGGCCAGGGGAACTTGGGAAGATGGGGATATCTCCCAGGATAAATTCCCCTGCTCCTTCACCCATGCTGGAGTTCCAGCTCTCTGGAATCCCCTCCCACACGGTGGGAGCTCCCTTTCCTCTCTGGGATTTCCCCTGTGGAATTCCATCCCATATGGTGGGAGCTCCCTTTCCTCTCCGGGATTTCTCGTCTGGAATCCCCTTCCACACTCTTCGTGGAAGCCTTTCTCCTCTTCTCCTTTCCTTCTCTTTTCTCTACCTAAATGAAATCACGTTTCTGAAACACTTCTTGGGTCTGATATTTACTTTTACGAGCATACAGCGCACCTGTAGTGGTCCCATCGCTTATTTAAGGGATAGGAGGCCAAGAACGCACAGCATTCTCTGGGGGGAGCTGTGCTTCGCCGGCCCCCAAGAAAAAACCCGGCTGCAATTCAATATTATGTCAGGTAACTTGGAGTTCGTCCTATTAGGTTTTTGCTACGTCCCCTGGAAACTTAGACATGAAAGTAACCTACAGAAAATTAGATGAGGTGTTGGAAATTTATCAAATTGATATTTAGGGAAGACATTAAGAAATGTAGATAT
The DNA here is from genome assembly GCF_009761245.1 of Sapajus apella. NCBI lineage: Eukaryota > Metazoa > Chordata > Mammalia > Primates > Cebidae > Sapajus > Sapajus apella. The sequence goes on from NW_022437018.1 coordinate 6,923,835, forward strand.
GTGTCTCTATTAGAATAGATTTACTATGTAAGCGGAGGTATCCAGCATTTATGTTCCCTTCCCACTGGTGAGAAAAGGGCGCTTCTTTAACAGAGGTGATGAAGAATGTATGAAAGGGAAGCACTGCTATGTCTGAGAAGCTCTGTGGTGAATATATGACACACACCAGGATTGATGGTCATCAGTGATGATTAGATGATTCTGGAATAACAGAGGCCAGGTGGCAGCATTTTCTTCAGAAGCAAAATGGATGGAATTTTTGTACTCGCCAGATAAATTAACATGGCCGTCAGAAAACCTCGACACAGAGGTTGTCTCCATCATGTATCTCATTCAGTTCACCTGGCTGGTCTTTGCCAAAAACAAATGGATAATGGATCACAACAGACTACTATAAACTTAACAGGGTATTTGCCCTAATTACTGGTGGTCTGACAGGTCTTTCATTTTTAAAAATAACAAAGCCTCTGGCATTTGGTAAGTAGCTACTGATTTGACAAAGCCTTATTATATTCATCAGTAGAGAAGACCTTAAGGAATTGACCTTACCTGGCAAAGATTGCAGTGCACTTTCACTCTCTTGCCTTTAAGCTTTGTTAACTTTCTTGCTCTCTGTCAAAATGTGTTCCCTGGCATCCACATTTTGATATGCATGTAAATTCTCTGGATAACTTGTTAAAATTAGGATTCTAATTCAGGAGTTCTGGGTTGGGATCTGAGATTTTAAACTTATAACCAGTCTCTCTAATGATAGCAACATCACTTAAAAAGATAAAGACAGAGATTGTGATTATCTTGACAAGTGGGGGACTGTCATTCTGGGCCTCTAGATTGGTGATTTCATGCAAATTGAACTTACTGAGCAAAAACCTTCAAGTATCCTAGATGTGGTATTAAGACAATTGCATGCCAGAAGGTGAAAAGTAAATCTTAGAAAAATGTAGGGTTCTACCAAGACAAATTGTTTAGGTTTCAGCAGTTCCAAGCATTTAACTGTGTAAGGCAAGAGTAAAAATGGTATTGCATCTCACACTTTAAAAAGTTTCCCAGCATTTTGTGGTCCTCCGGATGTTAAAGGTTCATACAATGATCATAGGAAGACACATTTACTAGGTGACTTGTAAGGCTGCTAGCTTCATATGGCTTAGGACAAGACAGGGCAGTGTAACAATGCCATCTTCAGGGCAAGCGTTTTGCTTCTTAGGTCACATGACCCACCATGGTTCCAGAAGTATCTTAGGTAGATAAAAATGATTTGTGGGTGTCTATGGTCTTCCTCATTAGGAGAGTCACAGCATAGACCCATACATTTTTGGAACAAAGTCTATGGTATAAAACTATTTTCTTTTAGAAAAAAAGTTTCAGAAACAAAATTGAGATTATGACTGGGTACTAAATGTCCATGTGCTATGATCTCGTCATTATGAGCAGAGTGTTAATAATAAAGTGCATTGAGTCTAAAAATCCACACAGATATGGCAGCAATCCATTTTAGATTGGAATCGCCACAATAAGATTTACATTTAACATGGCTAAAAGGCCCAAGAAAAATACATAAACAAATCACCCATTTCTGTCCGATGCTTCTTCCTCCAAATATAACTGGAGACTTGTCATGATTCGCTTTGACATCAGAGGAATAAAGGACTCAATTTTTGTCCATAGATTGTACATTGTGATATGATGCTGCAACCAGGAATGGGCTGCTGTAGGATTAGAGACCCACCCACAGATAGGCCTGAAGGACAGAAGTGAAAGAAAATCTTCACATTGTTGTGCACAATATATTTGTTCTATTTTTCATGAAGAGAAAAATATGAAGAATGAATTTACTCTGTTTTTTTTTGTTGTTGTTGTTGTTTTTTAAGTGAAGGGCAGAATTGTTAGTTACCAATTTCAAGAGAGGATTTCCACTGCATGGAGGATAGAAAAGATCATCACCATACTAACCTTGGGCTACAGTTTTATCAGTTGCCTGAGTTTGATGAGACAGAATACACTTGCATCTGACAAGTTATAAAAAGTGAGTTTCTTACTTACCCATAGGCAGCAAGGGACAAAAGAAGCCCCAGATTCATTATGAATTGGTCCCCGAAGGCTCGAGAAGGCTGCTCAGAATGGATGAATTTTTGATTGCACAGGCCCCACTTGTACCACACCTAAGGGACCTTGAAAGGCAACCCACAGGGGTTATATACTTTAGCAGCAACATGACTCACTGGAAAAAGCTTTGAAGGATATTTTGCTTTCAGTAGGGAAGAAACAACGCCTAGGCTGTCCACAGGCAGCTCCTCCTTAACTCAAGATGTTATATTCATTCTCTAAGATGGGTAGGAACAAGACCTGGTGCTTCAGGCAGTTCCTCCCTATCTCAAGATACTGCATTCCCAGCACCTTCTACAGTTATGAAAGCTAAATGCAGGAATGAAGCAGAGAAGAACTGGGTCATTCCAAGGTCACCTAAAGGTCCTACACACAGTAGCAAATTTTTAAGGGTCTGTGAGTAACAAGATTGGAACATCTGGTGCAATGAGGGCCCAGGAAGAAGTGTGTGGATTTATTTATGGGAGTGGGTATAAATGTGTGAATCTTTGTTTCTTACATTAATGGAAACCAAAAAACATCTACTTAAGAGGCACTTAACGACAATATAGACAGTGTGCTTTGACCAGCTTTTCTTCTTCCACTACTTCAGTATGGGAGCATAAATATAAGTCAGGGATGATGAACTGCAAAATATGGTTAACTCCTACAAGGACTGATCTAGCTACTTTCACCATGGAATACCGAACCTGCCAAGGGCAGAGACCGATGTTTATACTTAAGTGGGCAGCATTTTTCCGGTTGAAGTTAACTATTCAGTGGCAGGTCAGTTAAATTGGACCCCTTTGATCCTGTAGGTGTAACAATTCACCTTTAATAGAACTCGTATACATCCTTGCATGGTACCATCTTCCCTGTTTTCAGTACCTGCATCACCACTTAAAGACAGTTTACATAATATTCAGTCTATTGAAATAGCATCACATAATATGCCCTTGGTTCAAAGGACAGACATATCTTTTGACAAGGGAGTTATAGCAACAAGTTCATAAGTATAAAATACACTGATTTTATTTATTGTGTTGTCTTACGTTCTTAATATTTTATCCCATCAAGTGTAAAATAGCCATTGTGCTACAAAAGTAGAATAACAACTTGATTTCTCAGCTAAAGTGCCAGCTCAATGCATGTCATCTGTGAGGCTAGTGAACTCTTCTCCCAAAAGTGACACATAAACTCAACCAATGTCTGACAAGTAGAGTGTGTACTGAACAGCTGGAGTATACTTATTTGAGAAATCGGCTATTCAAGCAAAATTGACCCCGGTCATGAGCACTTGTAGTGTTCTTTATGTAGATGTTGTATGTCCCTTCTCTGTGTTCTTAGATTCCACAAGGTTAGAGGCCTTGATTCCTACAGTTGTAATGCTTTGGTTTATGCTGTATTTTTCTCCAAAAAATTTAAACATTTCTCAAATCGTTAAAAGTTGACTTCTTAAGTGACACGTTGAAGGCTTTAATCTTTTTGTTATATTTCAAGGCTGGACTAAAATGGCAATAGAATGTGCTAATCATTTATGAATTGATAGAGTTTAAAGGATTATTTTTATGTCAGTCACAAAAAATGCACTCTAGAATAATCTCTAATAAAAGAAAAATATACAAATATTTATTAAATATGGATGGTTAATACTAGAAAGATAAATAAGCATTTAATTCAGGGTAAAGGGCACTTTGGGTGCAGGGGAAGAGAAATTCAGGCTACTCTGAAAAAGTGAGAATTAAAAAAAATAAAACGGGAGAAGGGTAGAAAAATAAAGTCTATTTCAGGCAGATAAAGAGAAAAGGTAGCATTTTTTCTAGTGCTCGTACTCATGTTTTGACAGATATGTAGATGATGAATTTTATGAATAGAATGTATTTCAATGTGTTAATCAAGTTTTCTATATAAATCCCCTACAATATTCCACCTTGATATAAAATTAATATCAAATAAAAATCATTTATGGAAAAAGAATAGATCCAACAATTTTTGCTCTCCTCTAAATAGGCTGAGTGCTTAAGCATCTCTATTGTAATGCAAATAAGATTATTATTGTAATTTTGAATGGATATTTTCAAAAGCAGTTATTGCCTGTCAATAATGTTTATGATTATCCCAAATGCTTTAATGGCTCTCTTGAAATATAGAAATGCAAGGGCAAATAAGCAGCTTTTAGAACAGACATTAATGGAGGCAAATAAAATCCTGTTAGTAGCTCAGTTTGTATAATTTTCTTAGCTCTTTTAGCAGTTCTTAGGATCAAGAAAAGTAGTAAATATTTACTAATGATATTTAAAACACATCTTTTTCACTTATTCTAACATATTTAGGTAAGAAGTTTATTAAATTTATTTCAAGACAGTACTTTAGGAATTAGAGAACTTGTTAGCAGTTACTACTGATGGTAATATTGATAATATTGTTACTATTAAAAATGAGAAAATTCACATTATACTTACATAATCTATGGATTTCCAAAATACTTGTAAAAAATTAAAATGGATATGAAATTTCTTGGCTATCAGCAATTCATATGACATATTTACAATTTTAATAATTAAATATAATAAAGTGGCATAAAACATTTTAATTCTCTAAAAATTTGGGGTAAATTATTACAATCTGCTTTCACTTATTATCATACTGAAACAAATTGCCTGAAGATCTTAATAAACTATTCTCAGAATGTGTTATTCAGTCACATCATTAAATTTGGAGAGAGTAAAAGAGTAGTAATTATTTATATGGATGGTCCTTTATATCTTTGAAAAAATTTTATGTACTGGATATCATTTAACTCATAATTTTCCCATAAGATTTTTATTTTAAATTAACCTAAGTTGAATTATTTTAAGATGGTAGTGTAAATCATTATTATTTATTTTGCTAACATATATCTGACCTTATTTCCAGTATTGTATGTTATGCTTTCTATTTTTAAACATTTATCAATATAGTTTATTTGGGCATTTTGCTGTATTGAAAGCTTAAATTTATATGTCAAAAAAATCTAGATTACTGTTTTATAAATTATAAATAGAGATATTAAACCAATATTGAATTTTCTATACATGAAATAAATGGAATCATAAAGGAGTAACACATTGTATATTAAAATATAAATTATGAATTAAACTGCAGCATCTCACTAAATAGAATTTACAAGTTTCACACGTAACATAAACATGTAGCAAATAAACATTAAAACTGAAAGCAGGATCAGGCATTAAAACGAACATTTTATAATGGCAAATGAGAAATTTACATAATATGATTTCAACAATGTATTCCAATTTTCTTTGTATTAAGGTAAAAATCCTAAACATACAAAAATAGTAAAATAATTTTATTTAATTTTATGAGTTGTGTTTTAATAGATTAATAAAGTAAAAATATAAGCATATATTAAAATATAGGGCTTCAGCGCCACTGTTTCTTCTCTTAGGCTCTAGGAAGCCCAGGTGACTCTACTGTAGCCTGTTTCCCTGAAAGTGATGGCAGATTAGAGGCTTTTCCATTACACCTTGTCCACTTGGAAGAAGCAAAATAGTATATAGAGAATCACATTGTGATCTTTTATTCAAAAAGGATCACAGAAATTTACCAGAATTGTCAATTATGAAGTGTCCTAGCAAAGGACATTTCACATCCCAGAGAGGAGAAGGTGGCCAGGCAGCTTGTGTGTCAGCCTCCTGCTGAGAACTGTGAGTGAAGTCCCAAGAGGAGAAAAGGGGAGAGAGTGTCCCTCTGTGATCCAACTTTGCAGTGGGTATCTGTAACTTGGGCCGGGGGAGACCACCTGGTATATTTTCACTGCCCTAACAATCCTCTGTACACTGATTATTCATCTCTCCCTCCCACCTAACTTCTTGACAACCACAAATCATTTTACTCTCTCTATTGTTTTGCCTTCTCCAGAATGTCATAGGTATGAAATCTTTTCAGATTGTCTTCTCTTACACTTTAAAATGCATTTAAGTTTCCTTCATGTCTTTTCATGGCTTGATCCTCATTTCTTTTGAGTGTTGAATAATATTCCATTGTCCAGATGTCCCATCATTTATTCATTAATTCATCTACTGAAGCACATCTTTGTTGCCTCCAAGTTTGTCATTATAGATAAGGTTAATATAAATATCTGTATGCAGTTTTTATGTACATATAGTTTTTAATTATTTGGGGTTAATACCAAAAGTACTATTGTGGAATTTTATAAGAGTATGTTTAATTTTGTAAGAAACTACTAATCTGTCTTCCAGAGTGGCTTTATCATTTTACATTCACACCGGCAGTAAAGGAGAGATCCTATTGCTTCACATCCTCATTAGCATTTGATGTTGTCAGTGCTTCATATTTTGGCCATTATAACAAGAGTTTAGTGATATCTTGTTGTTTTATTTTGTAATTTTCTAGTGACATATGATGTGAAACATCTTTTCATATGATTATTTGTCATCTGCGTATCTTCTTTAGTGATGTGTCTGTTCAGGTCTTCTGCCCATTTGTTAATCGTGTTGTTCATTTTCTTACCATTGATTATAAATAGGTCTTTGTACATTTTGAATAACAGTCCTTTATCAAATGTGTCATTTGCCAATATTTTCTTCTACTCTGTGGCTTGTCTTCTAATTTCCTTGACATTATCTTTGGTAGAGCAAAAGTATTTAATTTTAATGAAGTTCAGTTTACCCATTATTTATTTTATGGATCATGCCTTGGTGTTGAATCCAAAAAGTCATCTTGATATTCTAGTTCATCTAGATTTCTCCTATGTTATAGTCCAGAAGTTTTATAGTTTTTCATTTTACATTTAGGTCCATAACCCATTTCAGGTTAATTTTTGTGAAGGCTATAAGTTTATAAGGTCTATGTCTAGCTTCTTTCTTTTTATTTTTTTCTGTATGTGAAAGTCCAGTTGTTCTAACACCATTTGATGAAAAACAATCTTTTCTCCATTGTTTTGACTTCGTTTGTCAAAGATCAATTGATAATATTTATGTGGATCTAGTTTGGGGATCCCTTTTCTGTTCCACTGATCCATTTGTCTGTTCTTTTACCAATGCTACTGTGTTTTGTTTAACTTCATAGTAAGCCAGTTTCAGTCAGTCCTCTGACTTTTTCTTCGATATTGAGTTGACTACTTGGAGTATTTTGCCTCTGCATATAACTTTAGAATCAGTTTGTTGATATCCACAAATAACTTGTTGACCACATAGAATGAGTTAGTAAGAATTCCCTCTACTTCAATCTTCCAGGACAGATTATAGAGAACTGATGTAATTTCATCATAACATGTTTGGTAGAATGCACCGGTGAATCCATCTTGGCCTCACACTTTCTGTTTTGGAAGGTTATTAATTATTAATTCAATGTCCTTAATAGATGCAGGCCTGTTCAATTTGAATATTTCTTCTTGTGTGAGTTTTGGCCGAAGATGTCTTTCAAGGAATAGGTCCATTTCATCTAGCTTACTAGATTTGTGGACATCGAGTTGTCTGAATTTCCTTATTATACTTTTAATGTCCATGGAATCTGTAGTGATATCCCCTCTTTCATTTCTGATATTAGTAATTTATGTCTTCTCTCTGTCTCTCTTTTTTTTTCTTATTTATCCTGGTTAGAGCCTTTTGTTGATTTAGTTAAAGAATCAAGTTTTGGTTTCTTTGATTTTCTCTATTGATTTTTCTGTCTTTAATTTCATTGAATTATACTCTAATTTTTTATTTTTTAATAAATTTGGATTTAATTTACTTTTTTCTAATGTTCTAAATTGGAAGCTTAGATTATTTATTTTAGGTACTTCTTATTTTCTAACATATATATACAATGCTTTATATTTCCCTGAAGCACTGTTTTTCTCGTATCCTACAAATCTTGATAATTTTTATTTTTGTTTGGTCAAAAATATTTTTTAAAATTTCCCAATAATTCTTCTTTGAGCCATGTGTTCTTTATAATCATATTATTTTTTTTATCTTTCTGTTACTAATTTCTAGTCTGATTGTATTGTAGTCTAAGATAAGATGTTGTATAATTTTTATTCTTTTAATTTTTTTAATATGGCCTATTCTGGTGAATGTTCCTTGTGAGCTTTACAAAAATGTGTAGCCTGCTATTATTGAATGAAGTAGTCTATAAGCATCAATTATATATTGTTGCTTTTCCCATGTATTTACTTTAAATCTATATGTGTCTTTATATTTAAGCTGGGTTTAATGTACACAGCTTATAGTTGGGTCCTGATTTTTTATTCATTCTAACAGTCTGTCTTTTAACTGTGTATTTAGATCACTGACATTTGAAATGACTGTTTATATGGTTGGATTAACTTATTCAGTGCTTCTCAGGTTTCTTCCCCATTTAAATGGAACAGCATAGCTGGTTTTTAATTTGTCTTTCTTCCCTTATTTAGAAAGCTAGAGGGACTTTATTTGTGTATTTCCTCTCTACCAAATTCATTAGGCTCTGATAAAACACTAGCAGTTTAGGCTTTAGTAAAATAGTTCCTCCTGAGGGCAGTCTTTGTTAAGAACAGTGTGCTCATTTCCCTTCCTACTGTCAGAAGCATGATAGGATATTTCTCTGATACTCACTTCCAGGACCCTGTACAATTTCATGATATAACACTTACAGAAGTGTGGGGATTTCCCTGTGACTGAGTTCCCTGGAATTTTTAAGTATCGGTTTTCCACACTGAGCCTCCAGCAATTCAGTTTAACTTTTCCTATCCTGGCATTGGTTCCCAACAAGATTTCTATTCCTGGGTTCTGTTCTGCTAAGTTGTGAAGTTCTCTACTCATGTATCTTTCTAATTTTGGGGTCAGCAGTTTGCCCTATGACTTCAATTCTCTGACAAATCTAAAAAGATTTTTTTTTTCAGTTTGTTTAGCTTTTTACTTGTTGACTGCTATGAGTGATGACTTCTAAGCTTTTTACATGTCAAAATGGAAACTGGAAGTCACATGTACATTTCAAGTTCTATTAGAAAATGCTGTAATGATGTTTTTTGAAATTCTGATAAATTGATCATTAATTAGAAGAAAACTGACATCTTTACAATATTAAATTACCTTATTCAATAATACAATATGTATTTTCATTTATGTTGGCCACTTCTGTGTCCTTTAGCACATTTTTATAATATTTTCTTATAGCTCTTATTAGATTTATTACAAACACTGTATTTTTAATTTTGAATAGCATAAAATTTTAAAAATTGCATTCTATGACTGCTAAATGAAGAAAATGCATAATTTAAAAAAATTATTTCTCTCATTTCTGACCACCCACTTAGCAGGCTCTTTGACTCATTTTAAGTAAGCAGAGCTTCTCTTTGTGGACCTTTAGTAACCAATAAAGAATTAGTTTTCTTCATATATGTTCTAAATGTTATTTATTTGGAAATATATTTTTTTCAAAGAAGAAAATAATGGATATTTACATATCACTTTACTGATTTCAATTTTCAAAGTATTTTCACTATTATATCATCCAAAATTATATATATATATATTTCTAATATTTTGATCTTTGTGACAATAATTGTTACTGTTTATTTTACATTTATATTATGAAATACAACACACTCATTTATGTTTTCCAAAACAAGCCAATTTTATTGTTAATTAAACTGAGGCAGAGGGGCCAGTAAATTTTCTAAATCTGTTTTTAGAAAGTTATAGCATCTGGATTCTAACCCACAATTCTTAAACTCAGTGGTTACAGTTTTTAACCTCTGTAAAATATGCTTAACCAAAATATTATTGTAACTCTTACGTAATGAAAATATATCAAGGCCTAAAGTGGGTGTTTAAATATTCATTTATGGTATTCTAAAAACTAAATGTTTTCTTTAATGTAATTCTATGTAAGGCCCATGTAGCTACATGGTCTTCATCCATTTGTGTTGCTCAAAGTCTTATGATATTTTTTAATTCACTGTTTACTTTGACAACAGGTTTCAGATACAAAGGTCTAATTAGGCTTTTCTTCAACCTTGTATAGCAGGGGCCTCCAACTCAGGGTCTCGGACACATACTGTTCAGTGGCCTGTTAGGAACCAGCCCTCACAGCAGGCGATGAGGGGTGGGTGAATGAGCATTAGGGCCTGAGCTCCGCCTCCTGTCAGATAAGGGGCTGCAGTCTTTTTTTATAGGATCGCAAACCCTATTGTGAACTGCACGTGTGAGGGATCTAGGTTATGAGCTTCTTATGAGAATTTAATGCCTGATGATCTGAGGTGGATCATCACCACACAACCATGCCCCACTCCACCCTGTGAAAAAATTGTCTTCCACAAATTTGGTCCCTGGTCTCAAAAAGTTTGGGGAGCACTGTTGTATAATTTTAGAGCCATTCTGTTTAGAAAATATATATCCACAAACAGGTGTTTTTTTTTTTTTAAAGTTGTTTAATTATTTCAGAAATGTTTCAGGTACTTATTTGTTACATAGTTGAAAATATATTTAAGTTCTGAAGAAAGCCCAGAGTGATACAATTAGGTTCAAGGTTAGGCCCCCACTGTTGCTAACCTAAACAAAATACAGGTTTATTTTGAGAAAAGGGAAAGAAAAATAGTTTTCTCATATATGTATATATTGTGTATACATATTTAAATAATTTTCATGGCTACATATATATCAAACTGTATCAAACACTCTATGTAACTTCTGATATATTTCTGTGGGTACACATATATACATATATTTATGCACACACACACACAATCTCAAAACCTATTAGGAAGTCCTTACACAAGTGAAATAATAAAATGAAGTAAATTAGCGTTATGGAACACTAGCAAGTTCAAATAATTCTCAAAACAATTTGGGAAAATAGGTATTTTAAGTCTTAAAAAAGTTAAGAAATATGATGAAATTAAAAGATCATAGGAATTAAGCACAGGAATAACTATCAAATTAGAAATTTTGCTCTGTGATTCCAAATGCCATTCTTTTCCACCACCCTATAGCATCTCCTTAGAGAAGAGAAAAGAAAAATGGTTAAGGAACTAACCACAACATTCAGCATTACTGACTTGGGATAATTCTCAAAGGAAATCTCTACTGTGGAAAAATTGAGCATTGGCATGAGTCTTAATATTTTAATCACCCAGTGACTTGTTGTCCTGCAGAACTGCAAAATAATAACTTATATTCACTTTAAATGGAAATTTTCCCCTCTGCTTGCAGCCATAAGAGATATACTCAGGATGTTGTTATATAATCAGAATATTATTAGCTCTCTCAGACGAATAGTGTTTCAAAGTAGGAAGATTTTCCTTTCCAGCCACCATTCTTAGCAGCATTTGTCTTCCACCTCCTTTCCTTCTCTTAATATTTTCATGATCGTAAAAGAAAAATATATTATCTAATCTAAAAAAGATAATAGTCAGATGAACATCTTATGTTAGGAACACATACATTTTCCTTTTGTTTGCACATTTGCAAAGAGCATAAAAACAATGGCATCCTTTCACATTGCACTTAGTATAAAATATATACAATGCCTAACATTTAAGCAATGTTTTTGGCCTACCATATCTCAGTATATGACTCCTCCCCACCTTTTTAAATGCATCATTTTGTATATTTATCAACCCCCACTCCTGCTATAATATTTTCCTGTTCTATAATCTTTTTGTCAATTACTAGGAAGCATCAAGGTCTTCCCCTTCCCAGGAGTTGCTTCTACTGTATGAAAAACTACTTATTATACAGTTTTTATTGATGGCATTTTCTTACCCATCAAGTATTTATGTAATCCCAGCACTTTGGGAAGCCAAGGTGGGTGGATCACAAGGTCAGAAGTTCGAGACTAGCCTGACCAATATGGTGAAATCCCATCTCTACTAAAAGTACAAAAATTAGCCAGGCATGGTGCCAAGCTACTTGGGAGGCTGAGGCAGGAGAAATGCTTTAACCTGGGAGGCAGAGGTTTCACTGAACCAAGATCACAATACTTCCCTCCAGCCTGGGCAACAGAGTGAGACCCTGTCTCAATAATAATAAAATAAAAATAAAAATAAATGTCATTTTACCAAGACCAATCTCAATTATCCAACCTGAAGTTCTCCGAGGAGTCTCAGTGCCAGTGCTTTTCTTTTATTTATGTATTCATTTCCTTCAAGAGAATTCAGTACACCCTGTAATATCACTAGAGTATTTGTCTGTTTGTTTTTGTCCCTCTTCACTGACATGCAGGTTCCATGACAGCATACAATCTATCTGTCTTGCAAAGAGGTGTCAATTTAGCATATTACATGCCTAATGCTTGGTAGCCCCTAATGAAGATTTGCTGAATTAATAAATAAAAACTTAAAATATAAAATTATCAAGCATTGTGCTAAAGACACTATTTAGGTATATATTCATTTTTCATAATACTCTTCAAATTATACTACAAAAGTAACTATCTGCCCAAAAAGTTAATCTTTTATAATTGAAATTGTTTTAGTAAAAGAGGAAAAGAAAGAGGGAGAAAAGTGAGGAGTAAAAGAAGTCATGTCTACTCTCAAACCCCCAGAGATGAAATTATATTAACACCATTTAAGCATTTGCCAAGTTTTGTGTATGATTCCTGATTACAATGATATCTTAAGAGATATAAAGTAACATTGATCCAAAATAAATGAACTGTAAATGAATATTATTAGAATATATAGAATAACACTAAAATTCAAGTTACACAATATATATTTGTATATATGGAAAATATATTTAAGGTCATGTTAATGGTCCTGACTGTGTAGGTCATATTAACCCAGACGTTTGTCACTATAGACAACATGATCTAATTGAACCAATGAGGCTGCAAATAGAGATAATTGAAGTTTTAATTACAGTGTTGTGATACTTAAACAAGGTTTAGCTGTTGCCTAGGAAACCACTGACATTTAGGTAAGAGAAATAGTAAATTGTGCACTGTAAGAAATAACAGCCGTAATAGCCCCTTTTGAGCTGAAGCTTAATTTCACAAGAAGATATCCTTACCCAGTGATACCAAGATCCTGTAGTTCTCCAGCATCACGTACTATACAGATGTCTTTGAGAATAATTCAGACAATCCTGTTCCTCTTGGGACAAGGCTACAGCCACACCTCTGAAGGTCACCAACTCCTGAAATGAAATAAATGAAAGAACCTTATCTCTTACCATATTCACCTCATTTCCTCTGCCCTAGTCACACTGGGCTCTCTCTGATATTACATCCTCAAATATATAACCATGTTATCATATTTGTACTCAAAAAAAAAATAACAGCAGTAAAATTTATTGAAAGAAGTAAAACCAGGACCAAGAAGATGGTGATGGAGATTTCAAATTCAATACAAAGATAAGCAGCCTCTTATTTGGTGTGTGTGCCAAGGAGGCTGGTTTTTAAAAGTTAGATTTCCAAAGATGTTTATGTGTGTCTACAGATTTTGAAACTGTGGTTTATAATTTGCTCTAATTCTTTTTCTGATTATAAGGAAAAAGAAGATGTGGTATGTGTCTAACGTAGATCATTGATTTGAGTTTGAACCTTAACTTAGGAATTTATCTTGAGGATGTGGCTGAATATTTTAGACATCAGTTTTCACCTGTCTAAAATATGGATAATAATACATACCTAAAAAGGCTTTGGGGAGGATTATATGGGGAAATATATTTAGAATTTTTTAGGTACAGTTTTTTTTTCTCAAATGATAATGGCTATTAAAAATGTTGATACAATTAAAGTATTAAATTTATTTTATTATGTATGGCCTTGACTCTTTCTGAACAAATTTCTGCGTGAATGTATATTTTCTGGTTTCTAGTCCAGGATAAATTCTGGGGCTGCATGTGTTAAGGATCTGTGGTGAAACTCTTGATTTCCTCATCTCAGTTCCAAGGGTTTGTCTTTTGTATTTCATTCATGTGGTTTCTTGCATGACCTCTTGTTTCTAAAAGGGGTCTCCTATGCTGTGCTTCTGGTTACATTTTCTATCCTGACATGGCAAGAGCAAATCTCTCTTTTTCATTTTTAAAATGTCATCATCTTTCCTGCAACTTTGAAAAGTATAAAAAAAAATCAGAAAATGTGAGACAGAATGATAGAAAGGGGATTTATGAAAATATAGCTAGAAGCAAGTATGGTAAAATAGTAATTATCAAACCGGCTTAATAGATATGAGTGTTGTAAAATTCTCCCAGACTTTTTAGTATATTTCAACAGTTTCATAATAAAATGTTAGGTAAAAAATTTACCTTTTAATTCTTCTCACAATCCTCATGATGTTACCTTCATATATATATGTCCAACTTAACTATTACCGTAGATACATTTTTTTTCTTGCAGTTGAAAAGGAAAGCAGTATGCTAATAAATATGGTGAGAAATAAAACCATCATAATTCCTACCTTTGTGTACTTTGTTACTCTTATTAAACTATAGTTAGTCTAAGAACTAACCGAGCTGGTTGCTCTAAGGAATGTCTGCCCCTGAAAGGGATGACTTCAAACCATATAAAAATTAGCTGTCAATATTAATATTTGCTAACAAAGACTTGATTAAAAACTTTTAATTTCCTGTGCCTACCACTTCAAAACTCTTACTGTCACAGGCTCTGAACAATCCTAATTAGTTTACTGCCTTGCAAAATGTGCCTTAAAATTACCTCACTTATGTCATAAAATTGCGTAAAATCTTCCTTTACTTCCCCACATTGAAACACTACCTAAAACTCTGTCAAGGTGGTTTTTCCCCTTACTACAGTAAATCTAATAAACTATGACTTATATGATCAATAGTTGTTATTTTTCTAGTAGTCTGTTGAGATGTCAGTAGTGGGTAACAGAGTTATCAGTAATGCGTTCAGAGAGAGAATTACATTATTAAATATATCCTATTTTAAGCATCTCCTCAGCACTGCATTTGAAACTCATATTTCTGTTTCTTCTGAAACTCGAGTTTCTTCTGAAAGTCAAGTTTAGGAAGTTGATAGAAGCTCTAGAAAATATATTAATATTTTCTTTGTGAAATTTAGAATCATTAAAATATGATCATTTAGGATTATGTATTTTCTTTTGGATTAACTGTGCCTATGAGTCTATTTAGGCTTTAAAAAAACTTTAGTAATAACCTTAGACAATTCCATAATCTCTTTGGGACATGGAGTAAAAAAAATGTGTATTTCATTAAGACTGGTATGAGTGTAGATTATATATGTCTAAAATATGTACACACATACATTATACATATTGTCATGTATACATATATGTGTGTATATTATATATGATGAGTATATGTACAAGGTCTGATTCATAGCAAATGTTCAGTAAATATAAAATTTTGTAATAAAAATTTATTTTGTGTGGATATAAATAAAATGAATATATTTAATGACAACAAAACTAATGACTTCACTGAAAATTATTGATACAGGAATTTAAAAGAAATTATTTAGGCAGATAGTGGGGGTAAGGAAGTCCTTGGTAAGGTTTTCCTTTTAATGAAAAGCAGCCCTCAAATCATTTTCTTTTCTAACAAAGAGCCACCTGTAAAATCAAGCTGCAGACATAGATAAGCATGCTGGAAGCTTGCACAGGTGAATGCCCACAGTTGTGCCAATAGGAAAAAGTTACCTGGGAACAGCCATGCTCAAAATGACGGCTCCATCGTCTCTTCTCTTTGCAAGTCACTGTACAGTAAGGAGCAGACAAGATGGCACTGGCCAAGTAGAAAGTTCATTTGCATTATCAGATTAGGGTGGGGTAACCAGCCTTCCCCACTGTAAACAGCACACCTGCTTAAACCAATCTCTGGGCCCTATGTAAGTCAGATACTGCCTCCTCAAGCCTGCCTACAAAATCTGGTGCAGTCTGCCACTGGCTAGCTTTTCCCTTTTGAACACCTCTCTTTCTAGAGAGAGAGCTGCTCTACTCTCTCCTTTCTTCTGCCTATAAGCTTTCCACTCCTTAAGCCATTCCACGTGTCTGTGTCTGTGTTGGCACCAGAGGACCAACCCCAGGTGTTTATCCCAGACAAGGATGCCACTTCATTATAACTCTATCTCTTCATCATTATTTAACTTTATTACAGTCAAACAACAAATATGTTTGATAATGATAAACATATTTTTAGCTGAAGAAAATACTTTATTCATGCAACTCATAATATATTACCATTAACTGTTTTTTAAAGCTTAATGTCTTCATTTATTCAAATTTTCTTATTTTCTACCTAATGTATTTTTCTGTTCCAAGATTCCATTCAGTATAGTATATCGCATTCAGAAGTCAGTCATTATTCTTCTTAGCTATAGCAGTTTCTTTGACTTTGCTTGTTTTGGACCATGACAATTTTATTTATTTATTTGAGACTTGATTTGTCATCAGGCTGAAGGGCAGTGGCATGATCTTGGCTCACTGCAACCTCCACCTCCCTGGTTCAAGTCATCCTCCTGCTTCAGCCTCCCTAGTTGCAGGGACTACAGGCATGCACCACCATGCCCGGCTCATTTGTTTTTGTATTTTTAATAGAGATAGGGTTTCACCATGTTGGCCAGGATGGTCTCTATTTTTTGACCTCGTGGTCTTCAGGCCTTTTTTTGAGGTAAACTGGTCATAGATTTTGCAGATGCTTTTCTCTTGAAATTTATCTCATGCTTTTTCGCATGATATATTGGGATTATGGGTGGTTTTCAAGAGGACGTCCACAGTTAATGGGCCACATTTGTTGCATTATATCAAGCATATACACTGTCAATCTGTTTATTCCTCTTGATATTGACTTTGATCATCTGAATAATGCTGTCTTTGTCAGGTTTTGAAGTTACTCTTTTTATTCCTTTCTTTCCTGTGCTCATTACAAGGAAGTCATTATAGACAGCTTACACTTAAGAAGTAGGGAGTTGGCCGGGCGCGGTGGCTCAAGCCTGTAATCCCAGCACTTTGGGAGGCCGAGGCGGGTGGATCACGAGGTCAAGAGATCGAGACCATCCTGGTCAACATGGTGAAACCCCGTCTCTACTAAAACTACAAAAAATTAGCTGGGCATGGTGGCGCGTGCCTGTAGTCCCCGCTACTCAGGAGGCTGAGGCAGGAGAATTGCCTGAACCCAGGAGGCGGAGGTTGCGGTGAGCCGAGATCGCGCCATTGCACTCCAGCCTGGGTAACAAGAGCGAAACTCTGTCTCAAAAGAAGTAGGGAGTTAAATTTCTCTTCCTTGAGGGTAGAGTATTTATTTGTAATCCTCTTCAAAATAGATTCATCTCTTCACCTCCATTATTTTATTTATTTTGCTGCTAAAATTGTTCCAGCTTTGACCATCACAAGTTTTTTCACTTAACTTCCATGTGCCTTTGACATTACCCCACCAATGCACAACTGTATGCTGTCTTCAAGAAACCCATCTCACATGCAATAACACCCATAGGCTCCAAGTAAAGAGATGGGTAAAAACCTATCAAGCAAATAGAAAACAAACAAAAAAGGCAAGGTTTGCTATGCCTATTTTAGAAAACAAAACAGAATTTAAACCAACATCAATCCAAAAGGATAAAGAAGGGCATTATATAATGATAAAGGATTCAATTCAACAAGATTACTTAACTATCCTAAATATATATGCACTCAACACTGAAGCACTCAGATTTGTAAAACAAGTTCTTAGTGACTTACGAAGAGACTTATATAACCACACGATAATATTGGAAGACTTTAACACCCCACTGAAAGTATTAGACAGATCATTGAGGCAGAAAACTAGGAAATATATTTAAAACCCAAACTCAACACTTGACTAAATGGACTTAACAGACATCGACAGAACACTATCAAACAGCAACAGAATACATATTCTTCTTATGTGCATGTAGACTGCACTCTGAAATTCATCACATTCTCAGTCATAAGGCAATTCTCAACAGATTTTTTTGAAAACCTGAAATCATATCAGCTACTCTCAGACCACAGCACAATAAAAATAGTAATCAATACCAAGAAGATATCTCAAAAACATATGATTACATGAAAAACAGTCTTTTTCTGAACGGCTTTTGGGTAAACAATGAAATTAGAACAGAAATCAGACTTTTTTGAAACTAATAAAAACAAAGAATGTACCAGAATTTTTTGGAATGCAGCTAAAGCAGTGTTGAGAACAAAGTTGACAGCACTAAATGTCCAAATCAAGAAATTAGAAAGATCTCAGAACCTAATATCACAGCTAGAGAAACTGGAGCAAATCAACCCCAAAGCTACCAGACTAAAAGAAATAACCAAAATCAGAGCTGAACCGAAGGAAACTGAGACATGAAGAACCCTACAAAAGACAAAAACAAACAAAAAAATCCAAAATTGGTTTTTTGAAAGAATAAATAAGATTGATAGACTTCTAGCTAAACTAACAAAGAAAAAAGATGAGGTGCAAATAAATACAATCAGAAATAACTATGGAGACATTACTGTGAACCCCACAGAAATACACAGAAGCCTGAGAGACTAATACAAACACCTCTATGCACACAAACTACAAAATCTTGATGAAATGGATAAATTCCTGGAAAGACAGAATCTCCCAAGTTTGAACCAGGAAGATGTTAAAATCCTGAACAGACTAATAGTGAGTTCTGAAATTGAATCAATAATAAAAAGTCTAACAACCAGAAAAATCCCAGAACCAGAAAGAGTCAAGTCAAATTCTACCAGACATGTAAAGAAGACCTGGTACCAATCATACTGAAACAATTCCAAAAATTGAAGAAACACTCCTCTCTAACTCATTCTATAAGACTAGTATCATTCTAATGCCAAAACCCGGCAAAGAAATGACAAAGAGAATTTCAGGCCAATATCTTTGATGAACATAGGTGCAGAAATCCTGAGCAAAATACTAGCAAATCAAATCCAACAGCACATCAAAAAGCTAATCCATCATGATCAAGTAGGCTTTATTCCTAGGAAGGAAGGCTGGCTCAACATATGCAAATCAATAAATGTGATTTATCACATAAACAAGACTAAAAACAAAAACCAAATGATCATCTTAATACATTTAGAAAAGCCTTTTGATAAAATTCAGCATTCTTTTATGTAAAATCCCTCTACAAACTAGGCATTGAAGGAACATACCTCAAAACAATAAAGAGCTGTGTATAATAAGCCCACATTCAACATTATAGTGAATGTGCAAAAGCTAGAACCATTTCTTTTGAGAACTGGAACAAAACAAGGATGCCTTCTCTCACCACTTCTATTCAACATAGTATTAGAAGTCTTAGGCAGAGCAATACAGCAAGAAAAGGAATTAAAAGGCATCTAAATGGAAAGACAATAAGCTAAACTATCAGTCTTTACGGACAATATGATTCTATACCTAGAAAACGCCATAGTCTATACTCAAAGGCTCCTAAATCTAATACACTACTTCCACAAAGTTTGAGAATATGAAATCAATGTACCTAAATCCATAGGATTTTTATACACCAAAAACGTCCAAGCAGAGAGCCAAATTAAGAATGTAACACCATTCACAATATCTACAAGAGGAATAAAATACTTGGGAATACAGCTAAATAGGGAGCTGAAAGATCTCTGTAATGAGAACTACAAAACACTGCTGAAAGAAATCAGAGATGACAGAAACAAATGGAAAATCATTCCATGCTCACGGATAGAAAGATAGGAAGAATACTGCCCAAAGTAATTAACAGATTCAATGCTATTTCTATTAAATTACCAGTGACATTCTTCACAGAACTATGAAAAAACTATTCTAAATTTCACATGGAACTAAAAAAGATCAGGAATAAACAAAACTGTTTTAAGAAAAAAGAATAATCACAGTCATCACACTACCCAACTTCAAACTATACTACAAGACTGCAGTAACCAATACAATATGTTGCTGGTACATAAATAGATACACAGATCAAGGGAGCAAGTTAGAGAACCCAGAAATAAAGCCACACACCTACAATCTTGTGATCATTGATAAAGACAACAACAATAAACAATTGGGAAAGGATTCCTTATTCTGTAAATGGTGCTGGGATAACTGACTAACCATATGCAGAAGAATAAAATTGGACCTCTTCCTTTCACTACATGCAAAAATGGACTCAAAATGGATTAAAGACTTAAATGTAAAACTGAAACTATAAAACCCTGGAAGAAAAACCTAGAAATTACCATTCTGGACATAGAAACTGGCAAAAATTTAATGATGAAGATGCCAAAAAGCAATTGCAACAAAAACAAAAATTGACAAGTGGGACCTAATTAAATTGAAGAGCTCATGCACAGCAAAAGAAACTATCAACAGAGAAATTGATAACTTTCAGAATGGGAGAAAATATTTGCCATATATGCATTCAATAAAGAACTAATATCCAGAATCTATAAGAAAATCAAACAAATTAGCAAAAATCAACCTCATTAAAAATTGGCAAAGAAAATAAAGAAGAAAGCAAAAAAAAAAAAAAAAAAAAAAAAAAACATAAACATGACCAGGCACAGTGGCTGATTCTGCCTGTAATCCCAGCGCTTTGGGAGTCCAAGGTGAGCAGATCACCTGAGGTCAGGAGATGGAGACCAAAATGATGAAACCCTGTCTCTAGTAAAAATGCAAAATTAGCCAGCCCTGGTGGCACATGTTTGTAATTTCAGCTATTTGAGAAGCTGAGGCAAAAGAATTGCTTGAACCCTGGAGGCAGAGGTTGCAGTGAGCTGAGATTGCACCATTGCACTCCAGCCTGGGCAACAAGAGTGAAACTCTGTCTCAAAAAAAAAAAAAAAAAAAAAAAAGACGCAAATATGGCCAACCAAAAGGTAATTAAAAATTGCTTAACATTACAAATCATTAGAGAAATACAAATCATAACCACAATGAGTTACCATCTCACACTTGACTAGAAAGATTCAAGTGAAATTCTACCGTAATAGTCAGAATGGCTCTTATTAAACAGTCAAAAATAACAGATACTGGTGAGGTCAGGGAGAAAAGGCATTGCTTATACCATGCTAGTGGGAATGTTCAGCCACTGTGAAAAGCAATTTGGAGATTTTCAAAAGCTTAAAACAGAGCTACCATTCGACCCAGCAATCCCATTACTGGATATATACCCAAAGGAATATAAATTGTTCTACCATAAAGATATATAAACCCACATGTTCATTATAGCACTATTTACAATAGCAAACACATTAAATCAACCTAGATATTTATTGCCGGTGGACTAGATAAAGAAAATATGTTACTTATATACCATAGAATACTATGCAGCCATAAAAAAGAATGAAGTGATATCCTTTGCAGCAACATGGATAGAGCCATTATCCTAAGTGAATTAATGCAGGAATAGAAAACTAAGCACCACAAGTTTTCTCTTGTAAGTGGTAGGTAAACACTGGGTACCCCTGGACACAAAGAAGAAAACAATAGATATTGGAGATTATGGTAAAGAGTGGGAGGTTGGTGAGGATGAAAAATACTACCTATTGAATAGTTTCTCATTAGTATTCTCATTACTTGAGTAATGAAATAATTTGTACACTAAACACCTGCAACATGCAGTTTACCCATGTAACAAGCCTGCAATTATACCCCTGAACCTAAATTGATAGTTGAAAGATAAATAAATAAATACCTGTATATCTTCTTAAAGAAGGTAACCTTTCAGATATTTCCTTTTTTAATTGTTTCTTTCTTATATTGAGGTATAACAGTAATAAAATTAAGAATCACTTTTTCATTCTCTTAGGTCTTCCACAGAGTAGAAAAATTTAATTTTCATAAAACAATCATTTTCTTTTATTGTGTTTTTGATGTTATTTTTACAACCTCAATTGCAACCCAAGATGTGTTTGTCCATTTTGTGTAACAGTAAGAAACTATCAAAGACTGGATAATATATAATGAAAAAAATATTTAATTCACAGTTCTGGATTTTAGGAAGTTGAAAATCTAGAAGCTGCATCTGGCAAGGGCCTTCTTGCTATGCAGTAATACGGAGGAAGGCATCACATGGCAAGGGAGTGCAAGAGAGAAAGTGAGCAAGAGGGGGCAGAACTTGCTTTATTAACAAGCCCACTCTCAAGAAACTCACTCTCTTAATAATGACATTAATCTATTTATGAGGGCTGAGCCACCCTCATGACCTATTCACCTAGTATTAGGCTATCCCTCCCAGCACTGCTGCATGAAGAATTAAGCTTCCAACACATGAACATTGGTAGACATATTCATACCATAGAACATGGTCAACTAGATTTTATCCTAAGGTTTGCTTTAACAGTTTTATAATTTTGCATTTTACATTTAAGTAATTTAAGTCTGTAAAGCATTTTGAAGCTCTTTTTCTTTCTTTCTTCTTTTTTTGGTGTTATGTAAAATCTCTTTCTAGATTTATTTTGTATATGATTTTTCAAGTTTTGCAGCAATATTTCTTGAAATTAATCCCTTCTCTGATGGCTTGCTTTTGCCTCTTGGCCAGATGTTAGCTGACTGTGTTGGTGTGGTTCTGTTTCCAGTCTTCCTATTGTGTTCCATTGATCTGTTTCTAATCTTTTGCTAATATCATGTTGTGTTGATTACTGTAAGTTTCTAGTAAGTCTGAATTCTGGTAAGTCCTCAATTTTTCCTTTGTTCCTTTAGTATTGTGTTGACTATTCTTTGCCTTTTGCCTTTCTATATAAACTTTAGGATCAGTTCACTGATATCCACAAAAAAAAAGTTGCTGAAATTTAAGGTAGGATTGAATTGAATCTACAGATCAATTTGAGAACTGACACCTTGGCAATATTGTGCATTTTTATTTTTATCTTTGTTTATTTAGATCTTCTTTTATTTCTTTGAGCATTGCAGTTTTCCACATATAGACCCTCCATGTACTCTGTTAAAATTATACCTTAGCATTTCATTTTTGGTGTTATTATAAATGGATTGTATTTGTCATCCCAATACCAAATTGTTTATTGCTGCTATATAGGAAAGCATTTCATTTTTGCATATTAACCTTGTAACCTGAGACCTTTTGTTTATTCTTTGGGATTTCCTACAAAGGCACTAAAGTAATCTGCAAAAAAAAAAAAAAAAAAAAAAAGACTAAAAAACAAAACCAAAAAAAAAAGTTTAATTTCCTCCTCAATCTGAACACTTTTTTTTTCCCTTTCTTCTTGCTTCATTATAATAGTTAGGGCTCATCTATGACAATATTAAATAGAAATGATGACAGAAGCATCATGACTTGTTTCCTTTCTCAGAAAGAATCCAGTTCCTCACCATTAAGTATGATGGTAGTTACAGGTTTTTTTGTAGGTGTTCTTTATCAAGTTAGGCAAATTTTGCACTACTCCCACTTTGCTAAAAGATTTCTCAAATCATTATTAGGTATTGAATTTAGTCAAATGCTTTTCTATATACTTGTTTTTTTTCTTATTCCTTAACCTGGTGATACAGTGGGTTATGTTGATTGATTTCCAAGTCCTGTACAAGACGTACATACCTGGAGTAAATCCCAGATTGTACATATTTCTTGTTGCACTTGGTACTCTAATATTTGGTTGAGGATATTCCATCTATTTGTATGAGACATATTGGTCTATCCTTTTATGAAATGTATTTATCTGAATTTTATCATAGGGCAATGTTAGAGTCATAGAATGAGTTGTAAAATACTTTCCATGCTTCTGTTTTCTGGGAGAGATTGTAGAAAAATTTTATTTTTCCTACTGGGTCTGATGATTGCTAATTTGAATATTATTAATTATTGGTCAATTATTGGTTGAATTTTTTAATAGATATAATAGATATAGGGCTACTCAGAATATCTATTGCTTCTTTTGTGAATTTTGGTAGTTTCAGTAGTTGTTTTATTACTGTAATAATTGTCTTTCATGTAATTGTTCTATTTTATTTAAGATATCCAATTCAGGGGTATAAAATTATTAATAGTCTTATCTATCATCATTTTAATAATCATGCAATCAGTAACAATGATACTCTTTCATAACTGACATTAGTAATTTGTGTTTTTTTTCCTTTTTTCTTTTTTCCTTTTGGTTACCCTGGATAGAGGTGTATCAAGTTTATTGATTTTTCCAAAGAACTAGATTTGGGTTACTGATTTTCATTGTGGTTTTTCTAATTTCAATTTTATTGATTTCTGTTCAAATTGTTGTTTATTTTTTGCTATATTTAGGCAAAAATTGCTCTTATAATGTTGATTTTTTTCTATGAATGTCTTACTAGTTCCACTCTTATTCTAGGAAAATATAGATTAATCCAGTAAAACAAGTTACTTGTATATTTATTTCTTGAATCAATTTTCTGTATATGTGTTTTTTGACATGCTTCAGGTCTGGACTGGGCTAAGTCCTCCCAACTTCTTACACAACCTGGTAACCCTGGCATTTCCCAGGAGCCTCCAGTTGGTTTCAGACCCAGTGCAGATATTGGCTCCACATAGCAGAGTAGCACCAAACCTTTGTACATCCTGATCTGCTGATCCCTGCCTTCTGGAGAGCTAGAAATATAGGCATAGGCCATGGTGTCTGATAATTTTTATGTTCTTTTAAAAAGACCTAACTTCTGGGCTAATGAACTGGAACTGCCTGTTAGTATTTATTGTAAATG
This sequence comes from Sapajus apella, assembly GCF_009761245.1. Lineage (NCBI taxonomy): Eukaryota > Metazoa > Chordata > Mammalia > Primates > Cebidae > Sapajus > Sapajus apella. Next base: position 6,948,518 of record NW_022437018.1, read on the forward strand.
TATTATAAGCTTTTGTATTTCAAAGGTTTTTGTATAGGCTAACTCTATTAAAATGCTCAGATATTGTTTTATTTTGAGTTGCATATGGATTCATGTTTTTTTTTTTTTAGAGAATTAATGATAATAGGATCCCTGTAAAGAGTTTACTATCAGAGACTACTCTCCAGTGCATTTCATTGTAAAATGCAAGACATTCTATGTAGAACAAAAGCATGTTATCAAGTGACTTTTATATGTAGAAAACAAATTCAAGTAGCAGGATTTAAAGCACAAACTGTATGCGTAGTGTTTGAAGGATACAAAATGAGACTCTCATATCCATTGCTGTAATTCTCTGAACTTATATCTGACCACTATATACAGTAATAAGTACAATAGTTTCATCTGAATATAAGAAATAATTTCAATACATTTTTAAAAATCTAGAACTGTTTCAACTTTTGTTTTTATTGTATATATTTAAGATACATAGCATGATATATTAATATGCATGTATATCCTTACTACAGTCAAGCAAATTATCATATTTCTCACCTCAAGTTAACATTTTTTTTGGCATTAAGAGCAGCTAAAATCTACCCTCTTAGCATATTTTCAGTATACAATATTCTTAGCTATAGTCCTCATGCTATACCTTAGATCTCTAGATATATTTATGCTACATAATTACAACTTTGTATAAGATAGCTGTCTAGATAGATGTAGCATTGAAAATACGAATGTATCTGTTTTGCATATGTAATACGTTAATTTAGAACTAGCTACAATTATCTGTGAATATTATAATGTTGGAATATAAATAGACTAGAGATGTAGGGAATTAAATACTTGTTTATGAAATTATTTAAGGATTGTTACTAATGAGATAGTAGTAAGTCCTTCGATTAAAATGTTGCAATTATCAACCAGATTTCTGCAAATAAAAAATAAGGAAAAGCATAGGCATAGGCATAAAATATCCTTCTAACCTTTTCCAACGACTCTATTACAAGAGTATAAGAATAGACCTGCAAGAGTGTGCCTGATGATACAACTAACTATCAGCACAAAAAATTATTAATATGATTAAATGTGTTGTTGACAATGGTGAACATTATCACTACCATGCATGTATGCAGATGAATCTATTTTATTCATGAATTTACAGAAAAATTGTATAAGGTGAGAAATGGTTGGCATCCAGATATCTACCTGTAAAGCATGCCTATCCTGTTTTTCCTTTTTCCCTTCAACACATAGGTATTTCTTTGGGTTTTTTCTTACTTAATTTTTAATAGGCAAATCAAATAAAAATCATATGTGTTAATGGTATATAATATGACATTTTAAAACCCATATACATTGTAGAATGGCTAAATCAAGCCAATTAATAAATATATTACTTCACGTATTTATTTGTGGAAAGAACACTTAAAATCTACTCTGTTGGCAATTTTTAGTATACAATAAGTGGTTATTAACTGTAGTTAACATATTGTTCATTAATTCATACAAAGTAAGTTAGAAGATGAAGTAAAATGTGAACTCAAATTATACCTTATACATTTTATTTATAAGTACCAGTATTTAATACTTATATTTATTAAAATATATATACACTTTTAATGGTTTTAGAAGTGTTAATAAGGTGATTACTGTGGGAGTGAGAGAGATTTAAGACACATTTAGCTGATAAAATTGGCTGGTTGAATGAGCAAGAAAGGAAAAAGGAAGAGTCAAAATGCATGGAACAATAATGATGCTATAAATTTTGGTAGGAAATAAATGAGAGGGAAGTAGATTTGGGGGAGAAGCAAGTAAGTTTAGAGTTGGATATGATTAAACTGAAGCTCCTATGGAATTTCTATCTGGTTCTATTCAGTAGTATTTTAACTATGCAACACTGAAGTTCAACGAAAGAAGTCAGTACAGGATGGAGCTAAAAATGTGCTTTAAGAAAACACTATGCATTGTTTAGATTACATATATTGATTATCTGATTATGATTCTATGGGTATTCTACATCTTTCGTAGTGCATTAGTCTGCGTAGGCTTGTTAAAGTTTATGAAGGGCCATTGTTTTGGACTTACCTCCTGCACTAGACCCCCTCAGACCAGAAACCAGAAACCAGAATGGAGTTGCTTGTGCTAGGTGTCACGTAATCAAATGGAACTTTTAAAAGGGCCAGTTTCTGCCCCCCCACCCCCAAAAAAAAGATATTCTAATTAACCTGAATTAGCAGGAATCAGAAAGTCCCCTTTGTTTAACCTGTAAGCAAAAGTACTTTTGCAATTACCAATCCACTTTTTGCCTTTTTTACTCCTTTTCTATGTATGAATCCAGTCACTGCTGAGCTCATTGGAACACTGATTCTATTTTGTAGAATGAGGCTTTGCTTGATTCTAGAATCACAAATAAAAACCATCAAGATCTTTAAAATAGATTACTTGTAATTTTGGTAGACTGTAATGCAAATAACTACAGACTGCGTGGCTCAAACCACAGAAATTATCTTACACAGCTATACATCCAGGATAAAGGTTCTGCTTGATTTGGTTCTGGTGAGGGATCCTCTCCTGGCTTGCAGATGGCTGCCTTCCATGTTCTCACATAGCTTTTCCTTTCTATGTGCACATGGAGAGAGAGAAAGAGAAGATGGAAACACTAATCCAATTGGATCAAGACTCTATGCATCTGATTTCACTTAAAATGAATTATTTTCTTAAAAAGCCCATCTCGAAATACAGTCACACTGGGGGTTGACACATCAACATAGAAATTTTGGAAGGACATAAACATTCAGTCCATAACATTGCTTTTGAACTATTTTGCAGGTCTGTTAATGTAGGTAACTGATAGCAATGCAATATAATTTTTGTCTATAGGAATATGTATTAGTCTCATATTGCTGCCACAAATTGAGAAATTTACAACAAAATGAATTTAATATCTCATGGTTCTGGTGGTCAGAAGATCTAAAACCAAAGTGCCAGCATGGCAAAATTCTTTTTAGAAGCTCTATGGTAGAATCTTTGTCCTTTCTAGCTTTTAGAGGCCAACTCCCTTGCTTGACTCATGGCCCTCTCTCTGTCTTCAAAGAAAATTACACCAAGTTTTACTTCTATCACCACATCTCTTCTCTTTAGTTAAATTCCTGCCTCCTTCTCATAAGGACACTTGTGATTACAATGGTTTCACCCACGTAATCCAGGATAATCTCAATCTCAATGTAACTGAATAAACACATCTACCAAATACCTTTGCCATGTAAGGTAACATGTTCCCAGGTTCTGAAAATTAGAAAATGGACATCTTTGCAGAGACATTAATCTGTCTATGACATGTGGAGATTCTGTTTACCACAATGGAGATTCAATTGATTTTTCCCATTGTGGAAGGAAATAGTTTATCCTCCATTTGCATATTCATTTTAATACTTCTACATGCACAAATATATATGTTCTGTGAATCATCCTTTGGTTTAGTTGAATATGCTCTTAGTGCCCTCATTAATAATAAGTTAAACTTTATAACATGTTAATTTTACATCTTTCTGACAGTCATAATTCTAACTTTTTAGAAAATTATCCCTTATGGCTAAATATACAGATTTAAGACTTAGGAGTATATCAAGGGTACTTAAAATTAGATGAAAAAGCTTTTAATAGAGAGCCAATTAAGTGAAAAAATAGTGCTAAAATGATTCGAGGTTCAAAGTTTTGGGGATGAGGGTCTTATAAGTATTGGGATGAACTCTTGTCTTCAACTTAATCTCTGTGAGGGTTTTAACCTGAGATACATGTAATGTATAGAGATTTTAATGTAAATAATTGATGAAAGATTTTTTAATTCAGAGATTCCTAGAGATAAAATATTCAAGATACTGGTATTTATTAGATACAATAGTCCCCCTTTATTTAAGGTTTCATTTGCTGCTATTTCAGTTGCCTACAGTATAAGAAGATATTTTGAAAGACAGAGATAACTTTAATGTAACCTTTATTACTGTATGTTGTTATAATTATTCTATTTTATTATTAGTTGTTGCTAATCTCTTACTGTGCCTAATTTATCAATTAAACTTTGCCATAGAGATTTATGTATGGAGAAACACGTATATATAGGTGCTATGGTTTGAATATGTCCCCAAAATTTATGTATTAGAAACAAACTCCAATGCGACAGTATTTGAAAGTAGAGACTTAAGAGGTGATGAGGTCATGAGAGCAATGGATCAACATTATTTTCTTAGGAATGGGTTAGTTAACCGGGAGTGGGTTGCTGTAAGTGAATTTGGCATGATTTTCTCTTTCAGTCTCTCAGGGTCACTCCTGCCTTCTGACCTGTCACCATGGGATGACACTTTCCAGATAGCAGAGCCATGTTCTTGTACTTCACTACCTCCAAAACCATGAGTCAAATAAACTTTTTTCTTTATAAATTACTCCATCTGTGGCATTATGTTATAGTAGCATGTGAAAATATGTTTCAATAGTATCTGTGAACCAAATCAATCAGAACCATTATCTTTTCAAGTAGGTATATATTGGGGATCTTGGAATGTATCCGCTAGGGAAAAGGGAAGACTATTATGTATACATTACTAATAAAAGTTTTTAAAAAATAAATAGTAACAATAAAATCCATAGTTGGCTATTATATATTTATAAATATATATATATATATAGTAATATCTGTATTTTTTCCTGATTATGTAACTGCCAGTTATTTTATTCTTTTTTAATATCGCAATATGTTTATTTTTTTATTTATGTAGCTTAAATTTAATTAAAATATTTTAATGTAAATTTAGAAAGTTAAGGAAGTATGAATATTTGGCATTTTTCATTAGAGTTGGGGAAAGACATTGACAAGTTCTGACCTGTGATGTTTTTGAATCTAAGTTAAATTTGTGTCTGCCTGGAAAACAGTAGCTTATTAAGGCATATTAAATTGCCTCAGGGTGCATATATCTGAAACTAAAGCACAAGGCATTGCTCATCCCTCATGTTTTAGCAGCTATTTAATGAAAAGTGCCAGCTCAGTGTGTAGTTAATCTATCTAATAATTAATACAACAGCAGCCTGGGACCAATGTGGACATAACTCCAAAGTCCTTGTTCATTTGCAAATTAACACAGAGACTTGCTTTTATAGCTAGTTTGTTACTTAGGGAGCAGACGGGGATATTTAAAATTCTTAATTTCAAGGCTTCTATTTGATCACATTTTATTTGAATACATGACATAAAATAGAATTTGAAATGATAATACTTTAGAGTGCAATATAGAAAATTAATCTCCTATGGTTATTAAGATACACATGTAACCCTCAAGGCTAAAAGGATACCAGTATGTTTTCTATCCACAAAAAAGGGTAATTAGAGAGCAAAGCTCGTTTCTAATGCCTTTAATAATGTGAACTCAATTTATCTGTATTTATGCCCTAGTCAAAAGTTATCTAATATATGAAAAAACTATCAAATTAATTGTTTGATATTTTATTTAATCTTAATTTAAATATTTTTTTCTAACCTGTTACCTTCTTGGTTATAAAACATATAAGATTATGAGATACTGCCTCGAAGTGAATAAATAGAAGTAAATACTGGCCCTGTATTAATCTGTTTCCATGCTGCTGATAAAGGCATATCTGAGACTGGGCAATTTACAAAAGACGTTTATTGGATTTACAGTTTCACATGGCTGGGGAGGCCTCACAATCATGGCAAAACGCAAAGAGGAGCAAGTCACCTCTTACATTGTTGGCAGCAGGCAAAAAGAGAAATTCCTGTTTTAAAAACTATGAGATCTCTTGAGACCCATTCACTATCACAAGAACAGCACGGGAAAGACCCATCTCCATGATTCAATCATCTCTCCTTGGGTCCTTCCCATAACACACACAAATTATGGGCACTACAAGATGACATTCTTGTAGGGACACAGAGCCAAAATATGTCAGGCCCCCAAAACATAAATATAATAAAAATTGGAAAGTGTGAGTTGGTATCATGATGAAATATTTTATAGTTTTAGTTGCAACTGTGAATAATACACAAAATACAAATCTGCAGCCCTCAAAGACATCTGTCTGTCTATCATCTATCTATCTATCTATCTATCTATCTATCTATCTATCTATCTTTAAGTATCTCTATCTATCTATCATCTATCTATTACCTACCTCTATCTATCATAGTTTACTTGATTACTCTTATGAAAATGTATTTTACCTATGGGAAACAGTTTAACTGTTCCTCAGAAAGTCAAACAAAAGGAAACTTTATTACACAGAATACTTTTCCCTCTTCCCCTAAAATCTGTAAAACTTCTTTACAAATCATCAGGGTCAAGCTCAAATGCCATTTCTTCTAGAAAGGTTTCTCTACTTCCTTGAACATCATTGACATTTTCTTTGTTGTTCCTATATTTCATTGCTCATACATTTACCGTTTTCCAAATCTTGTCCTTGTATACATTTATCTGTGATAATGAGTATCTTAGCTTTCTAAAGGCAAGGATCATGTTTCCCTTGATGCCTTTGTACACAATAGGCAATAAATGTAGAAACAAATGAACTGAGCACACCTCAAACAATGCATATCATGTTTGTGAAAATGTTCAAATATGTTCTAATTTTAATACTAAAACCACAGTCAATATGTTAAAATATTACTTAAATAACCTTTTAAAAAATAAACAATCAAAATGATGGTGTCAGCTGATCTGAACAATATTTTCCCCTTCTTTTATTGTATTTTCTCTACTTCAATCCTTTAATCTTACAGTCTCAAGCACTTTAGAAAGTTTATGTTTTTCCCCTGACACAAGATTTACATGAAACCACTGGTTGTTTAGAAAGACCAAGCGTTGATTTTTGGCCACCTAGCCAATCGATTTGTTTGTGAATAACTACTTATACCACCTTTATTCTTGATTTTCATAGAACATGCATTGATAACAAACGTTGTTTTAATTGAATAGCCACAAAGAATCAAAAATCACTAGGCATCAACAAAGCCTTACTTTTTTTTATTTCTCTGAATTTATATTGCACGTTCAGAAACCACACTGTGGTTACCTGACATTTCCTAACTAATCCCTAATTATAGAATTATAAGAACATTAAAAGCCCCTGCAGAACACACTCTTCCTTTATAACAAAAGGGATCAAATTGTATTTCCTTGTACTGCCTCTATCAACTCAGTGAAAGCTGTTGTACTGACTCCTACCTTTAAACACATGCCTTATTGTCATAGGTCTTTTCACTGTATGCTTGTACCTCTGATTTTAGAAGTGGGCTTCATGTTTTGGCCTTTCATTGTAATGAAATTCTGAATATGTTCACTAAAGATTAATCTTTCTTTTATTCTCAGGAAAAAATGCAAATATCAGACTGTTAGCTCTCTGTGTGATGTTTGAAAAACTGGCCGCTCTGCACTTCACTAGTTCCAAGTTTCATGCTAATATTTCTTTTGTGAATTCCACTTCTAGATTGTGAGCTCTTAGATTAGTTTAGTTCCTAGCATTTTTTCCCTCCTTTCCTGTGAAGTAGATGGTGTCAACAAAACCCTACGTGGTTTCTTACAAAATCCACCTGTCCTGATACCATTTTTCAAATATTGTTTAATACAATATTTTGTATTGTATTAAACAAATATTTTCCATAAGCTCTTAACTGTCATGTTCTTTCTTCTTGATACTGACAGCTCTTCAGTGTCATTAATTTAATCCTGGCAAGACAATTTTTGTATAACCTACAAAACAATTCAGACCAATAGACATATGATGAATCCCTAAATGTTTCTAGTACTAATGGTAGCAATGACCCATCGGGAGAGGCCGCTGCCAAGTCTTCGGCTGCCGTGGGGGAAATGTAGCTGACTGCATGCTCCACAGAGCCAGCGGGAACCTGAAGCAGGCAATAGCTCCATTTTCCCAGGTGTGGAGACTTGGGCATCTCTACATTCTTAGGGGTCCAGGAAGGCATCCCTTCCCCTGCAGGCTTGGAGGTGTCTGTTACCACTGCCTGGCCTCTTCTTGCCCCCAGTCCTGCTCTATCTCAGAGTGAGGTTGGGGCCAAGCCCAGGTGCTGTTGCAACCCAGCTGGGTGTGTGCATGCGTGGACCAGCACTGACACACAAGCCCTCTGCTGCCTCGGCCCCCTCCAGACTTTGGCTGCTGCTGAACACAGGAAGAAGGCCAAGGGGGTGCTGAGGGCAGCTCAGCACTGGCCCACAGGTACCCCTCTGCATAAACAAGCCTGGGTGCCATGAACAGTGGCAGAAAGCAGACAGGATCCTGGGCAGACAGGAGCAGGTCCTCAGTGAAGTCCCACCTTCAAACCAGGAAAGACCTGAAGCTTGGAGCCAGACTGCTGGTTTTGAGGACCAGAGTAGAAACTTGTAATGCTTTTTCCAAGCCTTCCCATGACACCCATGAACAATAAGCATACATTTCCTCCACTTTGAGGCCCCTAAGAGCCCCAGACTCAGCCAGATTCGAGGAGACAATGACCTGCTAGCTGCAGAGAGGAGCTGCCCAGTCCAGAGTCTTCTCTCTGTTGAGAGTTGGGAAGACAATGGGATGAACAGCTTAAGAGAGGAACCACCCATTCCAGTGTCTCTTCTCTGCTGAGAGCTGAATGCTTTTTGGAATAAACTGGCTGCAAGGAGGAGCTACTCACTGCGGGTCTTCTCTGAGCCATCCTATTGCTCAGTAAAGCTCCCCTTCATTTTGTTCACCCTCCACTTACCCATATACCTCTTTCTTCCTGAGCGTGACAAGAACTCTGAACATGGCAAATGGCAGGGCTAAAAGAGCAGTAACACAAACAGGGCTAAAACACGCCCCTTGGTCACCATGTTGTGGGTGACAAAAAGGAGAGAAGAGCTGTGGCCCTTTGGGGAGCCCAGACCTAGGATCTTGTTGAGCCAGGGCTGTGACGTCCTCTTTGGGGCTATGTGGCTCCTGGCATCTCCAGACTTCCAGGCATGACTGCATCCCCTGGTGCCAACTGTAGTAGCAGCTTTTGGGAGGCCTGGTCCAACCACAGCCTTGCAGGGAGCCGGTGCCCATGTCAGCAATTGGAACTGCCCACCCCACTGCAGCCAGAGTGCCTGGCTGCACTCAGTGGCCAGACCCCACACTCCCTCACTTAAACACTACTCACCACTCTACCTGCCCTTGGCAGGCATGGGATCCAGGCTGGTAGCATAAGCCAAGCCCAGCCAACTAGGCTGAGTAGGCCCAGTGGGCCCAAGCAAAACTCAGGCAAAGTCTTCACTGGCCACAGAGGTTTACTGCTGGTGAAGTGAAACCCCAAGGATCCTGTAACAGTACTTGACTAGATACCCTGAGAAATAATAATCCCTTGCTTCTGCTAATATGCTGATTGAATGATTATTCATTTGTTTATTTAAGGTGCCAGGGAGTGTGTTTGGAATGCCCAATCCTGTTAGCCACTCCACTTCTTACCTACACATCCTGAACCACTCAACCAGGTGGCAATACCTCCTGAAAACTTTTTGATTATACCCCTTTTCCAGGCTGAATTAATTTATCCCTTTCTGTGTTCCTGTGATGCCTTGTTTGTAGATCTATAGTTGTACTGTTGGTGTTTTGTAAAATTTTGAACTCCTTTTAAGACCCTGGCTTACACTTTAATATCTTGGTTTCTCAAAATTTTGATACAGTATTGGGCGATAGCAAAATAAATGAATTCATATAAAATCTTGCATTCCGCAAAGTCAGGCACTGAAAATAACAGAGCTAATAGGATAATTAAGTGTTGGGTAGTTCTCCCAACACTAGTATAAATTCTAAATGATTGCATTAACAGAAAACAAAATTGTACAGATTTGTAAGGCTCTTATGATTAAATTTTACTTTCAAAACATTTAAAAGGTGATATTCTTAATATCTAGAATATACCATATTAGGTGGGTGCAGTGGCTCACACCCGTAATCCCAGCACTTTGGGAAGCCAAGGTGGATGGATTGCCCTAGGTCAGGAGTTTGAGACCAGCCTGGCCAACAGGGTGAAATCCCGTCTCACCTAAAAATATAAAAATCAGCTGTGCACGGTGGCGCGTGCCTGTAATCCCAGCTACTCAGGAGGCTGAGGCAGGAGAATTACTTGAACCCAGGAGATGGAGGTTGCAGTGAGCTGAGATCAAGTCATTGAACTCCAGCCTGGGCAACATGAACAAAACTCCAACAAACAAACAAACAAACAAACATAGTAAGCAATAGATTTTTATTTAAAAATAAAAACTAAAGTTTGCTTGATAGAACGTAAGTTGAATTATATAGCACTGAGTTATGAAGTTAAGAGAAAAATAAATTACCTGGAGAATATAACAGGGAAATAAGTACTTCCAAGACTGAATGCATGATCTAATATTGCAAAGAGGAAGAACATGGTGTAAATTGCTATTGCATACAAAATTGTATTTGTTCATTCAACACTCAGCTGTGTTAACATTCTGAATTTGAATTTTTGGAAATATCAATGGTGAAGCAACTTGGCATTTTCTTTGTACAGAGCCCTTCTCTTATTTATTAATTACATATAAACTTGTGTTGCATAAATATGCTTATAGTATATTGCAAAAAAAGAATGTCTTTTAATGAATTCAATTATTCCATGAAAAACTCAAATTTCTTAACTTTAAAGGTTTTTATAATATAACTGATATTCTAAGAACCGTGGCAAATGTACCCACTGAACTTTAAAGTATTTACCTTGGTGGCTGTGAGCTCTTACTGAGATTAACAAAAGTTTGAAATGTTTGTAAAAATCTGGATCAGTGTTCTAGTTCTGGGCAATTACCCCTGCAAATCCTTTCAGGGGGATAGGAGTGAGCGGGGTGCTCATAACTCAGAGGTTTCTTTTTTTGGTAGAATAAGATGAAGGGAGCTGGCCAGAGCCAAGCCCCATGCCCCCAAATCTTAGAAAGCATAACTGTAGCCACCAGCTATCTGGCTGTGTTAGGAGCATCAGGATTTTTTTTTTTAATCTCTACTTACCCCCTTGTTTCATTTTGATACATGACTTCTAATAACCCAGTTTGTCTCCTCTTGCCTTCAGGCCATCAAACTGCAAATAGTCATCCAACTGGATGGAACCTGGAATAATTGCTCCCTTTTACTGGGAACCCTCAGATAAGCCTCTGAGAGAGATCTGCCTGCCATCTTCCCAAAACAGTGCCCTTGTCAGCATGAAGCAGTTAACATTGGTCATCATCCCTATCCTAATGGCAGTTAATGTACCTCTTCAGAGGGGGAAATTTATAGTGGCAGGAGGCAGACAAATCCCTATGCAGATAGGGCAGGTTCCCAGTGAAACCCCAGTTTCAAGCCAAAGACAGTTTAAAGCCTGAAAGCCAAGACACAAGTCAAATCCAAAGACTGGATTGAGAACCTCTCTTTCCATTTGGCATGCTCTGATACCCATCCTTCACCTATTTTGCATATACCTATCTTTCCCTAATTGTTATTTTACACTGTTGTACCCACCTTTGAGTGGTGCTTTTGTTTTAACATTTTTTGTATACTCACAAATCAATCAGCATGCAGTCCCCTATTCTGAGCCTATAAAATCATCGGACTCCGCCACACTGGGAGAAATCACCTGACTTTGTGTGTTGAACCACCCTTATATACCCTCTCTGCTGAAAAGCTGTTTTGTCACTCAGTAAAATATTTCTCCACCCTCGTCATCCTTCAATTGTCAGCATAACCTCATTCTTCTTGGATGCAGGATGAGAACCTGAGACCCACCAAACGTGGGTGCCAGCTATAACACAGGATGGCCAGGGCATGTCTGGCCCAGCCACAGGCTGAGTGCGGATCCTGCAATCACCATGGGATCCTGGCCCGTGTACAACCCAGGCATGGTCCAGTGGGCTGAATAGAAGGGGCACCTCCTGCGGCATGTCCAGGGGCTGAGTGAGCCCTGGGTGGGGATCTTGTTGGCCGTGGAAGTCTCTGGCTGGCAAATTGACTGAGAAATATTTTATATCACCTTTCTTTAAAAAATCCTATGTATTCCTCTTAGGAAAATCAAATACAACAGATAATAAGAGCAGTTTCTGAGTTATTTAGTATACTGCTTGATAGCGTTTGGTCCACTACTATAATTGTAATACATGTTTATGTGTTGGGAATATTTTATTTAAAATTATGTGGTGAACCCAAGATTAAAATTATTAATTTGCTTTATATATCAATTTATTTGAGTTTGCTGGCATTTTTTTTTTTTTTTTTTTGGTCTTCTAGTGTTTTCAAGCCTATGTCATCTTTAATTGGCTCAGAACTAAGTTCAGTAGTTAGGACAAGCACCTGCACAATGGTCAGAAAACCTGCGTAGCTGTCATAAAATATGAAGAAATCCTAAACCTAATGGCTGACGTACAGTATTTTGAGAGTTCAAATTTAAGCAGTTTCATTCAGAAAATATTTTTGCATACTTTCCATATGCCAGGCATTATTAAATATTTGGAAGGCAGATGATGAATAAGATAGATACTCACTCCTTAAGAATCTCACAAAGTGACTTAAGTGAGGATTGTGTTTGTGGTCTTGGTTATCATCCTCTAACAAAGCATTTTTTACTATACTGAATGAAAATAAGTAGATGTTTTTAGTATAAACGTATCTTTGCATATTTTCTTTTTATATACCCCTGGGAATGCAGCCAGGCAGAATCAATGTTGTTCAAGGAAAAGGATCTATGTCATGATCTCTGATTGAGCAGTGCCTACATCTATGATCTCAGGCAATATGCTTCCCTTTTGGATCCATAATTTTCTCATTGTAAAATGAGGACTTGGACCAGGTTACTACTATGTTTCCTCTTACTGTAATAAGCTAGGGCCCTGTTAATTTCATTAAAGATGCAACTAGAATTAGTGTATGGAAATTAAATGCCATTAGATTATAGTTTTCTAGTCTGGCAGCCTTTTGAAAATGAGTGGTTTAATCGAATGCTTGAGTGCAGAAAGAGGGATTATAATGTCAGGAAGGGGGTATACTTTTCTAATATAAACTTAATGATGCAATTTCCTGGAGGCAGTGTGCATGGCTACTTCTCAGCTGGGTTTCACATTGACTGACTATTTGTTATAATAAATACTATAGGTACACAATTTCAGTATTTAAATGAGGCTTTTTAAAGTTTCTAAGCCAACATCATATCTATTTAAGGGCCTTAATTGCATGTTTTGAAATAATGACACCCATCCAACCCTTGTTTTTGAAATTCAGGAAAAAAAAATATGAACCGCAATAAACTAATTACTTCCTGATATGGCTTGGCCATATCCCCACCCAAATTTCCTCTTGAATTGTAGTTCCCATAATCCCCACGTGTTGTGGGAGGGACCTGGTCAGAGGTAACTGAATCATGGGAGCAGTTTCCCCATGCTGTTCTCATGATAAGTGAGTAAGTTCTCATGAAATCTGGTTGGTTTTATAAGAGGCCTGTTCCCGTTTGCTTGCCACTTCTCCATCCTACCATCATGTGAAGGACATGTTTGCTTCCCCCTCTGCCATGATTTTAAGTTTCCTGATGACTCCCCAGTCATGTTGAATTGAGTCAACTAAACCTCTTTTTTTTTTTTATAAATTACCCAGTCTAGGGTATGTCTTCATTAGCAACATGATAATGAACTAAAACACTCCCCAAGTTAAATGAGACCTTTCTAATCCTTCTAACACCAAGGTACAACACTCAGTCATTTATAACAAAGTCAGCTGTAACCAACTTAAGTATATCCCACAATAGTCAGTCACTCATTTCTTGTCACTTTTTTTAAATCAGAAAAAAAAAATAGCTGAACATGGTTGCCTGTGCCTGTAGTCCTAGCTACTTGGGAAGCTGAGGCAGAGGCAGGAGGGTCACTTGAGCCCAGGAGACGTAAGGTTACAATGAGCTATGATTGAGCCATGGCACTTCAGCTTGGGCAACAAAACAAGAACCTATTTCTATAAAAAAGGAAGGAAAATAAAATAATTAGGCTGTGTCGACTCTGAATTAAGTGGGCACACAATTGTTATATCTATACATATATGGAGCTTGACTATGTAATCAGAGGTAAGCTTTAAATCCAAACTTCCCGTTTGTAAAACATGATAGAAGAAAAAACAAAAATTTCAGTGACCTCACCATTATCCTGAGGATTAAGTTAATAATCAACATATAAGCTCATGTATACAGTTATATAAAATGTACATAAATCACAAGTATATACTTCCTCTCTGCCACATGATGAATGACATTCTTCACATGAGTTAACTCATTTTATATTATTAACAACTAATCTAATAATCTGTTATTACCTTCATACCATTTTATAGATTAGGGAATTGAAGATAAAAGAATTTAAATAATTTGCTTCAATTCACAGAGAGCTTAAATTTGTACCCGGTGTAAACTACAGTCTGCACACTCACCAAAATAAAGTGTCTATCACAGAATACGTAATCAGATGAAGGCTGCTACTCAGTAGTATTCATTTAGTCTTCCATAACATTTGTTGATATTGGAACAATGTGTAGTTATGCCTACTATGGCATGAAAGTGTCAACATTTCATGTAACTACTAGAAGTCAACTGGGACATCCTTATACTGTAGATGGTTTCATACAGCCCTAGAACAAACAGTGATGCCATTACTTATGAGTATGTATGAAGGCTCGAAGGGAATCAGAAAGCAGGTGACTCATAGTTTCATTTTATCAAGAGCAGCATGTCCCAACAAATCTTAACTGACTACACTTTATGTATATAAAACACTTATTTGGGCTCACTGACTACCCAAGGGAGCAAAATTCTTAGCCTGAAACTGAGGATAAAAATAGAAGCCATTGTGGAAAAAGAACATTATCATGAAAAGATATAGATACATGAAAAACAGAAAAAATTGAAGGTTTAAGGTAATAGTGCAGGAGGTATCACAAAAGTATTCGCAAGCATTGTCCATTTAATTGTGAAATTATAGAATCTGAAATTAAGGAGAGATAACCTTAGTAAAATGGCCAGGGAAAATATGTGCAAATTGTAAAAACTAATTGAATTTTTTATAGAAAAAAGTTATTATTAAAGGTATGATTAATGTAAAATAAGTGGAGTAAGTCAAGATTTCTGCAAGTAAGAGAGTGTATCAATGTCAGTAAAGATAATGTGTTTCATGGATATAAAACAGGAGGCATAATACAATAACATACTAGGCAAATCGATTACACTAGGCAAAATTATTATCAATTTCTCAAAGAACTCTTCTTCCTTTAGAAAATAACCCTTTCTCCCACCAATCCAGTGCTCATATTATTCCTGTACCATCTATCAAGATGTTTTCCTATTTTTTGCTTTATTTTTCAATTTTTAATTTTTGTAGGTAAACTGTAGGTGTATATGTTTACGGTATACATGAGATATTTTGTAAGAGGTATAGAATGCATAGTAATCACATCAGGAAAAATGAAGAATCTATCACCTCAAGCTATTATCATTTCTTTGTTACAAACATTTCAGTTATGCTCTTTTAGTTACTTGAAAATGTACTACAAATTGTTATTGACTGTAGTCATTTTGTTATGCTATCAAATACTAGATCTTATTTATTTTTGCACCCATTACTCATCCCCGCTTCCCCCACCCACCACCCCAGTGCCTTTCTCAGCCTCTGGTAACCATCATTCTACTCTGTAACTCCTTGAGTTCAATTATTTTAATATTTAGCTTCCTCAAACAAATGAGAACATGTAAAGTTTGTCTTTCTGTGCCTGGCTTATTTCACTTAACAAATAATGCCCTTCAGTTTCATCCAGGTAGCTGCAAATGACAGGATCTCATTTGTATTTATGGCTAGTCTTCAATTGTGTGTATGTACTGAATTTTCCTTATCTATTTATCTGCTGATGGACACTTAGGTTACTTCCAAATCTTAACCATGAATACTGCTGCAATAAACATGGGAGTGCAAATGTCTTTTTGATATAATAGTTTCTTTTCTTTGGCGTATATATCTAGCAGTGGCATTTCTGGATCATATGGTAGTTCTAATTTTAGTTTTCTGAGGAACTTCCAAAATGTTCTCCGTAATGACTATACTAATTTACATTCACACAAACAGCATATGAGAGTTTCCTTTTCTTCACATCCTTGCCAGCCTTTGTTATTGCCTGTCTTTTGGATATAAGCCATTTTAACTAGGATGAGATGATATCTCATTATAGTTTTGATTTGCATTTCTCTGATAATTAGTGATGTTGAGCACCTTTTCATATGCCTGTTTGCCATTTGTATGTTTGCTTTTGAAAAATGTCTATTCAAATATTTGGCCCATTTTTAATTGGATTATTAGATTTTTTTCCTTTATAGTTGTTTGAGCTCCTTATATATTCTGTTCCAGTCCCTTGTAAGATGAACAGTTTGCAAATATTTTATCCCACTCTGTGGGTTGTCTCTTCACTGTGTTGATTGTTTCTTTTGTTGTGTAGAAGCTTTTTCACTTGATGTGATTCAGTTTGTCCATTTTTGCTTCAGTTGTCTGTGCTGGTGAGGTATACTCAAGAAATCTTTATCCATTTCATTGTCCTGGAGAGTTTCCTCAGTGTTTTCTTTTAGTGGTTTTATAGTTTGAGGTCTTTGATTTAAAAGTTTTTAATCAATTTTAATTTGATAATTGTATGTGGCAAGAAATAGGTGTCTAGTTTCATTTTCCTGCATATGGATATCCAGTTTTCCTAGTACTATTTATGAAAGAGACTTCTTTCCCCAGTGTTTCTTCTTGGCACTTTTGTTGAAAACGAGTTCACTGTGGATGTCTAGATTTATTTCTGGGTTCTCTAGTCTGTTAAATTTGTCTATATATCTGTTTTAATGGCAGTAGCATGTTGTTTTTGTTACTATAGCTCGGTAGTATAATTTGAAGTCAGGTCATTTGTTTACTCTAGTTTTATTTTTTTCACTTAGGCTGGTGTTGGGCTACTCTGAATCTTTTATTGTGGTTCCATATGCATTTCAGGATTATTTGTTTCTATTTCTTTGAAATATGTCCTTGGTATTTTGATAGAGATTGTATTGAATCTATAGCTTGCTTAGGGTGGTACGGATATTTTATCAATATTGATTATTCCAAATTATGAACATAGAATATCTTTCCATTGTTTTGTGACCTCTTCAATTTTTTTGTGTCAATGTTTTATAGTTTTTTATTGTAGAGATCTTTTTCTTATTTGGTTAAATTTATTCCTAGATATCTTATTTTGTCTGTGGCCATTGTAAATAGAACTTGGTTTGTTTTTCAGGTTGTTTGCTTTTGGCATGTAGAAATGCTACTGACTTACGTTTGCTGATGTTGTATCTTGCAACTTTACTGAATTTAACAGTTCTAATAGTTTTTTGGTGGAATATTTGGTCTTCCAAATATAAGATTATATTATCTAGAAACAAGAATAATTTGACTTCTTCCTTTCCAATCTGGATGCCCTTTTTCTTGTCTGATTGCTCTAGCTAGGTACTACATTGAATAATAACAGTGGTAGTGTCTCATTGCAGATCTTAGAGGAATGGCTTTCACTTTTCCCCCCATTCAGTATGATGCTGGCTGTTGGTCTATTCCTTCTATTCCCAGTTTTTTGAGGGTTATTATCATGAAAGATTGTTGAATTTTATCAAATGCTTTTTCATCATCATAGGAAATAATTTTATCAAATGCTTTTTCATCATCATTGGAAATCATCATCATCATTGTGTTTGTCCTTCATTCTGTTGAAATGATGTATCATATTGATTTGTATATGTTAAACTATCCTTGCATCCCCAAATTTTTCTTTAATAACTAGTTTCCATCTTGTGAATATATAACTCTTTGACTTCCATTTGATAGAAGCCTTCAGCCTATGTTTGGCAAATGAGACAGAAGTTTTATTCTCAGAGGCCCTAATGTTCCAGTAGGGGAAAATATTAGAATTGTGAAAATACACACATTTAGAACAAGTCTCAAATTGAAAATATAAATATTTGTGTTTAATGAGGCATAAGATTATAAAAGTTTATTATGTAAAATAAAATGATAAAGTATATGTATGTTATTCACTGCAGTATCTTACAAATACATGCAGTTTTTCTGTGCTTTCTACCAATGTGTGTGTGTGTGTGTGTGCATGCACTCACACATACAGGCATGCATATATATGTGTGTTAATAGTCTAACTTTTTGACTTCCAAATCTGTTAAGTAAATGTAAATCAAGTTGTTAATGGCCAATAATTCAGGATTGTCCTTAGATATTGGCAAAAGGGTCTCCAATGTTTAAAGAGTCTTAAATATTCAATTTATGAAGAACACATGACCAATTTTGTCATTTGGAAACAAGGATTGAAGTTTAACCTAGCATGACCTGTACCCTAAACATCCACTCTGGCTACTAACAATATTCAGGCCCCATGGGCACTCTTCTCTACATCCTTTATGTCTTCTAATGACATTAACATTGGTTGGTTGCACAACTGATGGTGTAGGTGACAAAATGCAATTTTGGAGGGCAGGCAAAATTTTGGAGAGTTGAAATGGTTTAGTATGAGAAAAAAACCAAGTTATTTGCAATTCTTTCTCTGAGATAAGACTGCAATACATTCTTGAATTACAAAGTGTTAATTCCGAAAAGTAATGGACATTGTTTTTTGACTTTTCTTGTTACTTATAAGTTAACAGCCTAGTCACAGCTTTTGCACAAGGTGGCTATTAAATATTTTGCAAGATAAGCAAATAATAATACTTTTAAATTTGTATATATGTTAGTTTAGACAATATTCAGGAAGAAAGATACAAATTATTTCAGTTATTGACATTGGTAACTAGATGTACTTCGTGCATTAAAAATGTGCCTGTATATATATGTATGTGTGTATATACAATACAAATAAAATATTAATATTAAATATATAAAATGTTTTATTTGAATATATATTCAAAATTTTGATATTTCTTTTTTTTTTCCCATTTATTTTATTGCATTTTAGGTTTTGGGGTACATGTGAAGAACATGCAAGATTGTTGTATAGGTACACACGTGGCAGTGTGATTTGCTGCCTTCCACCCATCACCTACATCTGGCATCTCTCCCCTTGCTATCTCTCCCCAGCTTCCCACCCCCCACCGTCCCTCCCCTATTTCCCCCAACTGACCCCAGTGTGAAGTGCTCCCCTCCCTGTGTCCATGTGTTCTCATTGTTCAACACCCGCCTATGAGTGAGAACATGCGGTATTTGATCTTCTGCTCTTCTGTCAGTTTGCTGAGAATGATGGTTTTCCAGGTTAATCCATGTCCCTACAAAGGACACAAACTCATCGTTTTTGATGGCTGCATAATATTCCATGGTGTATATGTGCCACATTTTCCCTGTCCGGTCTATCATGGATGGGCATTTGGGTTGGTTCCAGGTCTTTGCTATTGTAAACAGTGCTGCAATGAACATTCATGTGTATGTGTCCTTAGAGTGGAACAATTTATAATTCTTTGGATATATACCCAGTAATGGGATTGCTGGGTCAAATGGAATTTCTATTTCTAGGTCCTTGAGGAATCGCCACATTGTCTTCTAAAATGGTTGAACTAATTTACACTCCCACCAACGGTGTAAAAGTGTTCCTATTTCTCCACATCCTCTCCAGCATCTGTTGTCTCCAGATTTTTTAATGATCGTCATTCTGACTGGCGTGAGATGGTACTCAATGTTGTTTTGGTTTGCATTTCTCTGATGACCAGTGATGATGAGCATTTTTTCATATGTTTGTTGGCCTCATGTATGTCTTCTTTTGTAAAGTATCTGTTCATATCCTTTGCCCACTTTTGAATGGGCTTGTTAGTTTTTTTCTTGTAATATTTATTTGTATTTTTTTCTTTAAGTAGATATATTGAATATTGTAGAAGATATATTAGTTTTAAAAATAGAAAATAATTTTAGTATTTAAAATTTCACATTTATTAAATTTAGTTTTTATAAAAGTATATTTGAATTTCTACACTAAAATAAACTATATTTTTAATATTTTACATTATTACTGTAAATAAAACAAATTATTCAAAAGTAACTAATAGAAACATCTTTAATGACTGCTGAAATAAAGGTAAAAATGAATTTCATGGAATAAAATATATGTTTTATGTGTCTT
Organism: Sapajus apella; assembly: GCF_009761245.1. NCBI lineage: Eukaryota > Metazoa > Chordata > Mammalia > Primates > Cebidae > Sapajus > Sapajus apella. The sequence goes on from NW_022437018.1 coordinate 6,968,684, forward strand.
AATTTTGTCTCTTACCTCAATTTGCTGGTCACTCAGGTACAACAGCAAATTCAAGCATCTTTGGTATTTTACTAATTGGAATTCATTTTTGTTTTTATTATTACTAAGATCCATGTTTAAAGAAAAAAATTTCTTTAGAACTTTTATTGTTTAATAATATTTAACTACTTAGCCTATGTTATGTGACTATAGTTTGTTCTCTTGCTTTGAGTTCATCAAACCTTAGGGCTGGACCTAGACCATTGTATGTTACAGTTTCCTTACCATTTCCTCTTGGTTATTGATGTGTCAGAAATCTTGTGCCTTATGACAAAGGAAATCATTTTAAAGGTGAAATTTATGGTAGCTTGTCGGAGGAGTAAGCAAGTAGTTGGGGAATGAGTGTTTTTCATGTCTTTTTTTTAAGTCATAGAGACATCTGTTAACTGTTTCTTGAAGTCTGAGATCTAAAACACAGTTTTGCAATTGACTGCTATGGCTGGTTGTCTTCAAAGGTCTTACAAGAACTGTGGGCATCAGAGTATTTCTCACTCTCTCCTATATATTATTTTGTACCTTCTAAATATGAGAACATAAAAAGACCTCCACAAGAAGGAAGCCTTAATTAACCCAAAGCCTTTTATATACTAAAGTTATGTCATAAATATTTACCTCTTTCTGTTAACATCCATTTATACTCATGTTCTGCCCATATCTTGACGGTAGTCTCATTCAGACTACATTTTGAAAGTATCTTTCTTTAAAAGCACCCTTATCCACTACTTTCCTTGCTTATCCACTACTTTTCTTGCAAGGGACTGGATTTGTCCAATATAGCATATTGCACGAGGTATAGAGTGGGAGGAGGGGAGAAACCAGATTCTTCTCTCCTTATGCTCTGGCAGTCTTTAACAGTGACTGTGTTTTTCTCTGTGTTTCTCTTATCCACATAATAAGTGTGTTCAGTCCATTGGAGGGTTCCAGTCAAATGATCACAACCAAGGGAAATTATATGTCATTTTAAGCAGAAAAAATTAAATGCCACTTCACTGTTATATGCCAATGAAAATTTGAGATTTTTGTTTATACAGCACATAATACCCTATACAGCACATACTCCCCTATACTGACTGATAGAAAAATTCACATAAAACTATTGATTATGAGGCAGAAAACTATCTGAAAACCTAGATCAGACCCCACTTTCATTCAGGGCAGTTGTCAGTTAAGTTCGCTTTCTTATCTCAAATGCAAAAGACTTGGTTTGGAACTTGGCTTGGAACTAATCAAATGCAAAAGACTTGGCTTGGAACTAAATTCTTTCAGTTTTGAAATTATATTATTCTACTTCTACTGAGTTTTTCTGAAGAGTATCATTAAAGAAGAATTTGTGCAACAGATGTTCTTAAGACACTCTTTGTCTTTTTAAATAACCTGAGTAAAAGTAGTTCTATTATAATTGCTGTTTTGTAGAGTATAATTTTGTCTTTATAAGCAGTCCCAAAACTTTTTAACAGTGTGTAATTGACAACTGAAAAAATTACCTTTTGGGGTTCAATATGTTTCAGAGGGCCTAGTTTGACTTCTAACTAGTAGATAACTTAGGATTTATTTAAGATGTGCTTTGATTACAAACTGACTTTAGATATATATGCCTATAAAATGTACTAAACAGTGTTATTTCTAAAATTAATGTTAATTCTATATTAAAGTTTATATATTTAAATAAAATAAGTGCTAAATTTGCACAGAATGAATATGAAGCTAGACTGTAATTCTATGAAGTTTATCTCCTTTTTACAATTTCTGATAGATAGTAGGTACTCATTAAAAAAATATTAGTGAATGACATTATAAGACCAGAATGTAGATTATATTTATTTGAGATATAAAATAGTCATCACTGATTTTGTACACAAAAATGTTTTTTGAGCCTAGAAAATACAGAAATGTTAGTTCAGGGATAATGAGTTAAAAACACTTTTGTGCTGCTAGCATTAAGTAACTAATTTTTTCATTCATTTATTCATTTGACAAATATTTATTGAGCTTTTTATTGCTAGGTGATATATTAGGTATTGTGGATATCAAAAAATAAGTCAAAACAGTATTATTTATTATTAATATGTAGATTAATTTTTTATAATTTCTGATTTATACATTAGAAAACAAATTTACATTTGGAAAAGATTTATTGAAAATCATAAAGATTTACGTTATTTAGAAAATAAATCTGTTTGTATTAAAAAAAATTATACAACCAAAATATTGATAGCTACATACATTTGCTTTGACATATTCTTAATGGTTGCTTCATGTGAAATAATTAAGTGATCTCAAAACTCTGCACACAGTGACTTAATTAAAACATATTGCTGCCTAAGGAGTAAGAAATTCACAATTTCTTCACTACCATAATTTTGGCAATCACAATAATTTTAGACTCTATAATTTTTTCCCTGAATCTCAAGACTGAAGATGATGTGATAGATGGAATTCTGTCTTTCTTGCTGATGAGAAGAAACTAGATAATGTTTAAAAAGTTATTGTTAAAATAGCAATAAAATCACAGAAACTGCTACAAAATAAAAGTGAATGGATAATTTTAAGAAGTATTTGAGATTAGATTTGTAATTATTCATCCCCCTACACAGTTATTGATCCATGTATATGAGCAAACAAACGCATTGACTTGATACTACTATAATTATTTAAATTAATATTCTTATTATAACTCCATTAAGAAATAAATAAAACACATGGTAACGATTAACTGGACTCTGTGCACCCTCACTAATTAGCCATGCTTATTCATATCTTTTCTACTCTGCATGTTTCTTTTTCTCTACATTGAACAACCTACTCCAAACCCCCTTTCCAACATGAGTTCTAACAAAATCATTTATAACGTATTTCACTTGCTACTTCCTTTATATGCTTCTTTTTACTATTTTCTACTTCTGTCAAAATGAAGGGAGAAATACCCTTCTTTCTACTTAAAGTTTCATGTCTTTTCCAAATTACGGTTACAGCATATCACATTTCGTTGGACATAAATCTAACTTGGAAAAGTTGCCCTGTTATTAGTAGCTATTTTAACAACATTTTTTGTTGTATTAATAACATTTTTACCCTATTAATTTTCTATGGGAAGAAACATTTTTTGGTTATGTTTATGTACTCAGAGGATGAAAGAATGGTAGATTGTATATCATTAAAGCATTAGTACTTTGAAAGAACAACTGAACACCAATTAGGCAGAATAGTCATATTTTAATATAAAATTTTTATAGTAATTTCCATTTTATAACCCTGGTCAAGAATCCAATATTCCTTGATATTGCCTGAAAATTTCCACTGTATTGTCTCAAATCCTACTTGAAAAAAACTGTAAGTGCTTCTTCTGCTGACTTTCTCTTTTAAACTTGGACTTCTCTCCTAAACTTGCCATAATATTAATTATTGTTGTTCATGTTGCTGTCAACATTCTGGTTTTTAAATAGAACAGTGTATATTTTGTCAGATTCTCACTTCTTTGCTCTCAGATTATGTTGAATCTATCAATTAAATAATGTCCTTCTCAATTCTATAATTTCTTTTTCTAACTATAGCTATGAGCATAAGAAATTTCTTCTGGAAAAAAAAAAAGCTCCTTCTATGTTCTAACTTGGACTTTGGAGTAGTCTTTTAAATAGCTTTCCTATTGCCATTCCATATTTCTTCAATATTAACACTATAAAACTATTTTCTCCTAAAATGTAAAAACAATCCTATTATTATTTTGCATGCCTGTCATTCTTAATTGCTTATAGAAGAGAAAACAAATGTCTTTGATTATATATATGATTTCTGTTTTCAACAATATCTTCAATTTTCTTCATCACACATGCTTTTGCCTACTTTCCTAGATATATCTTTATAGTCCAAGTTTTGAGTATATCTATATATGCACATATGTAATTTGTTTAATAATTCATTGACTAAATGAGTAGATGACTATGTTTTAGTATATTTGTATTACATTAATTTTTAAATGACAAGGAAATAATTATTTTTTCTGTAAAAAAGTTAGTTTTCTTTAGACTACAAATGTAGTCTACTAGAACATTAGCTAAAGTGTATTTTTTAAAAAAAACTAGTCAATCATTATTTTTGACTTTTAAACTGACCTCTGTAAGAGGAAATTGCTCAAAGAATATTGGCAATATAATTTTGCCACCTTTTTGGTTATTTTACTTCTGACATTTTGTGAGTTTTCTCATTTCTAATAAAATCATCCATCAGAAACTGCAGTAAATACCATTCATTCACATTTTAATTGGTAATGACATTATCAAGCCCACCAAACCTTTGATAGAGTACAATTTTTAAATAACTACAAACAATAAATAGGTCAGCAAAGTGTACCCTTATTAAGGTGTTTTTGATTTCCTTATTAACTGATTATATTTCATTAACCTTTCATATGAGATCATCTAACATATGCATAGTAATATAGTAAATTACTCCCATGCATTTTTATTCATCCTGATTATAGAAGAAGAATGAAATTATGTACACTATAAATACCTACTAGTAAACTCCATTTGTCCTGGCTCCTGATTAATTATACTTGAAATATTTGAAAGAGCAGCCTTGCAGTCAAAATAAACTTATCTTGCAAAATAGTTATCTTGCTTATTGTTCATGTCTTTTAGGTTTTAAGGCTTGAAATTCAACAAATGACAACTAAACCTAGAAATTCTGATATGGCGATCATGGATGGTAAGTGTTTTTTAAGCCCAATACAGTTATAGAAACAACTTTATCCACATATATGTATGTACATTTGATTTGAGGAGAGGACTTACACCACGGTCTTAAATATTCAAAGGTGCCTATGACTCAGAAATAACAATTACAGATCTTTGCTAATAAGTTTAGAAAGTTTCAACTTTTCAAATAGAACTCAGAAATTATGTAATTGCTACATACGGCTTTGAATATACCACTTAAATGGGCATTATTTGTCTTCATTCCTACTGACTTGAGAAGAAATCACTATTAAGGAAACTTGGCATAGACAAGAAAGTGAGATTGTAGGGGAAAAGAAATAAGAGAACGTTTTATTGAAATGTAGCTGCTACTGGCCACACATTGTTCTAAATGGATTACATAGACTACATCATTTCATTTCAACAGCACTCTGGATAACATAAGCCAAGTGAAATTGCTTCCTGAGACTTTGCTGCTAGAAATGTTGGAAATTGTCAAATGGAAATTCAAGCCTAGGTATTGTCCAATTCCAAAACTTGTGCATTCTTTGTGCTACATTTCATTGCCTCCATTTCAAGTTAAAATCAATATTTTCCTCTAAATCCAGGCTGAAAAAAAAAACCTTTAAAGTGGTTTTACAGTAAAATATAGTTCTAAAATACATACATGTGTGTGTGTGTGTGTGTGTGTGTGTGTGTGTGTGTATGTATAAAGACTAATAGGAAGTGAATACCCAATAATCTATTATTCAATTTAAGAAATAGAAATTTATTAGCACCTCACAAGGTCAGTGTGGTTCTTTTCTCCACCAGAGCCCTGTCTCTCTCTATAACCCAAAGTTAACTATGGCAATGATTTCATATTATTCTATAGATAAATAGAAAGATAATTACATATATTTTTTTATTTGTACAAATTTATTGGGTACATGTGAGATTTTGTTACATATATATAAATATACATTGATCAAGTCAGGGTTTTTAGGATGTCTGTCACTGAAGTACAATATATTTTTATTAACTGTGGTCCACCCTTTTCTGTTATCAAACATTAAACTTATTCCTTCTATCTAGCCATATATTTCTGCCTTTTACTTACTTCTCTTCATCCTCTCCCTCCCCCACTCACCTTTCTCTGCCTCTGTTGTCTATCTTTCCACTTTCTACCTCCATGTGATCAAATTTCTTAGCTCGCACATTTAAATGATAACATGAAATATTTATTTTTTTGGATCTGGCTTATTTCACTTAAGAAAATAATCTTCAGTTCCATCCATGTTGCTGCAAAAAAAGTGATTTCCTTCTTTTGTATGGGCGAATCATATTCCATTATGTATATATACCACATTTTCTTTATCCATCTATCTGTTGATGATTCTCAGGATTGCTTCCATATTTTTAGTATTGTGAGTAGTGATACAATAAATATATGAGTGCAGGTATCCTTTGATATATTGATTTATTTTCCTTTGTGTAGATAGTAGAAAAATTGCTGAATCAAATAATAATTCTGTTTTTGTTTTTTTGAAAAATCTTCATGCTGTTTTCCATAGTGGTTGTGCTAGTTTACATTCTAACAGTGTATAGGAATTTCTTTCTCTTCACATCCTCATCCACATGTGTTATTTTTTGTTTTTATAATAATAGTCTGACTGGGGTAAGATGATATTTCCCTTAGTTTTAATATGTATTTCTCTAATATTTAGTGATATTGAACATTTATTCATATACATCTTGGCCATTTGTATGTCTTCTTTTTAAAAATGTCTATTTATGTCCTTTGCCCATTTTTAATCAGATTACTTTTTATTTTTTCCTGTTGTATAAGTTTGTTGGGAGAAGCAGCAAAGGAGAAAGGACTTACAGAATGCCTACATAAACTGGTTATATGTATAAAGAAATCAGGAACAATAAACTGTAGAAGGCTGCCAGAGGCCTCTGGGGAGGAAGGCCTCTCCATGCCTTATATTCTGGTGCATGGTGACGTAGGCTCTGTTACCATACACAATGTGCTCGAGGACATGAAACTCCTTTGTAGGACTATGACGTAGCCAGACTTGTAGGCTCCTTGTAAGGCCCATGTTCCACCAGCTGCACAAAGATAATAAGTTAAAGATAACCACATGTTCTTGTTTTGTGAAACTCCGAAACTGCCACTGTTATCGATCTTTAGAATGACACACCAGTTCCAGCTTGCTGATTCAGTTTCAGCTCACTGATTCATTCCACCATCATGTTAGCCTCTCCCACCATCACTCCACCTCTACCCTATAGGTCAAAGTGATTGTAACCAATAAGTAGTGTGGATGATCAGAGTTCAGGGTCTTCACTGTCTCCTCCAGTATAAGTAATGGCCCCCTGGTCCCACTTTCTCTCTTAATCTGTCTTTTTCTCAATCATTTGTCACCAATGAACTCGGGGTACCCATGGGTGGTATTGGGGCTTGTTCCCTACAGAGTTCCTTATGTATTCTGGATATTTGTTCCTGGTTGGATAAGTAGTTTGCAAATAGTTTCTTCCATTTAACAGTCTCTTCACTCTGTTTATAATCTCTTATGTCATTTTTTTTTAGTTAAGTTAAATCTCTTTTTTTTTTTTCCCCATTTATTTATTTTATTGCATTTTAGGTTTTGGGGTACATGTGAAGAACATGCAAAATTGTTGCATAGGAACACACGTGGCAGTGTGATTTGCTGCCTTCCTCCCCATCACCTACATCTGGCATTTCTCCCCTTGCTATCTCTCCCCAGCTTCCCACCCCCCACCGTCCCTCCCCTATTTCCCCCCAACTGACCCCAGTGTGTAGTGCTCCCCTCCCTGTGTCCATGTGTTCTCATTGTTCAACACCCGCCTATGAGTGAGAACATGCGGTGTTTGATCTTCTGGTCTTCTGTCAGTTTGCTGAGAATGATGGTTTCCAGGTTCATCCATGTCCCTACAAAGGACCCAAACTCATCGTTTTTGATGGCTGCATAATATTCCATGGTGTATATGTGCCACATTTTCCCTATCCAGTCTATCGTCGATGGGCATTTGGGTTGGTTCCAGGTCTCTGCTATTGTAAACAGTGCTGCAATGAACATTCGTGTACACGTGTCCTTATAGTAGAACGATTTGTAATCCTTTGGATATATACCCAGTAATGGGATTGCTGGGTCAAATGGAATTTCTATTTCTAGGTCCTTGAGGAATCGCCACACTGTCTTCCACAATGGTTGAACTAATTTACACTCCCACCAACAGTGCAAAAGTGTTCCTATTTCTCCACATCCTCTCCAGCATCTGTTGTCTCCAGATTTTTTAATGATCGCCATTCTAACCGGCGTGAGATGGTATCTCAGTGTAGTTTTGATTTGCATTTCTCTGATGACCAGTGATGATGAGCATTTTTTCATATGTTTGTTGGCCTCACGTATGTCTTCTTTTGAGAAGTGTCTGTTCATATCCTTTGCCCACTTTTGAATGGGCTTGTTAGTTTTTTTCTTGTAAATCTGCTTTAGTTCTTTGTAAATTCTCATTTTTCTATTTTGGTTTTTGTTGTTTGTGCTTTTGAGGCCTTAGTTATAAATTATTTGCCTAGACTAGTGTCCAGGGAACTTTTACTTATGTTTTATTCTAGTATTTTTATAGTTTTTATCTAATTTTTAAGTCTTTAATCTATTTTGAGTTGATTTTTCTTTATGTTGAGAGATAGGTGTTCAGTTCATTGTTCAGCATGTGACTAGCCAATTTTCCAGCACCATTTATTGAAGATAATGTTCTTTTCCCAATGTAAGTTCTTGTTATCTTTGTCAAATATCAGTTGGTTATAAATATGTGCCTTTATTGCTGGGTTGTCCAGTCCAATGGTCTATGTGTCTATTTTTAAACCAATACCATGCTGTTTTGGTTATTATAGCCATGTAATATGTTTTGAAATCAGGTAATATGATACCTCCAACTGTGTTCTTTTTGCTTAGGATTGCTTTCGACATTTGGAGGTTTTTTTTGATGATTCATATAAATTTTAGAATTGTAATTTCTAATGCTGTGAAGAGTGACATTGGTAATTTGACAGAGAGTTCATTGAATCTCTAGATTGCTTTGGCAATATGATCATTTTAATGATACTAATTCTTCCAATACATAAGCGTGAGATGTGTTTCCATTTCTCTGTGTCATCTTCTATTTTTTCATCAGTGTTTTTTAGTTTTCCTTGTAGAGATCTTTTACCTCCTTGGTTAAATTTATTCCTAGATTTTTTTAACAGTGATTGTAAATCCTATCCTTATTGTTTTCCTCAGGTTGATCATTCCAGGTATACGTAAATGCTACTAATTTTTGTATGTTGATTTTGTATCCAGCAACTTTACTAAATTCATATATCAAATGTAGCAGTTTTTTGTAAAGTCTTTAGGCTTTTCTAGATTTAATGTTATATTATCAACAAAGAGGGCCAATTTAACTTCTTTTTCAGTTTGGATGCCTTTTATTTCTTTTTCTTGCTGGATCACTCTGGTTAGATCTTCCAGTACTATGTTGAATAGGAGTGGTGAAATTAGGGATCCTGTCTTGTTCCAGTTCTTAGAGCAAAGGCTTTCAATATATATTCTTAAAACACATAATTTTATCTCTTAAATGTTTATATAAATAGAATCTTTTGTATCTGGACTAATGTGACTTTTTCTATTGTGAAGCACTGATATTTTTATAGTTTTATGCATTTTATACCTTGTTTATAGACCATTTATTTTCATTGCAGAATAGTATTTTATTGTGTAAATATGGTACATAATATTGTACTTATTATCTTGCTGATGTATATTTGGGGTATTTTTAGGTAATGTCTATTACAGAGCTGCTATAAATATCATTTATGTTTCTTGGTGTACATGTGTAAGCATATTTCTAGGGTGCATAACTATGGTATAATTTCTGGATTTTAGGAAGCACAAATCTTTAAATTCAGTAAGTGAATAAAAATAGATTTCATGAACTAATGTACTGGCTATTAGTTAATGAGAATTTTCAAAGTTCTACATCCTCTACATCACTTGATATTATTAGTTTAAGTTAACCAACTGGTGTGATAATGCTTCAATGTAACTTTTATTTGCATGTCCCTAATTACTAATGAGCCTTGAGTATCTTTTCTTGTTTAATATATTATTCTGTGAAATAGCTACTCATGTCTTTAGCCCTTTTCTATTATTTGCCTTTTTATAACTAAATTTTAGGAGCTTCTTTTTGAGTTGTGACTATCAATCCTTGAATTAATATGTATTGCAAACAAATTATTTCAACTTCTAGTTTACCTTTTCATTTTATAGTGCTTTTTGATGAACCGAAAACTCTAATTTTAATGTAGTTGAGTCTACTAATCTTTTTCTTATGTTGTGAACAAATATTAATATCCTGTATAATAAGTGGTTTCATTCCCTAAATCATAGAAGCTTATATTTTTACTTAATGTATATTTTTACACTTTTGTCTTTCAATTTTAATTTAAAATTCATGTGAAATTGATATTTTATGATTGGAGTTAAGTACATGTATATACACTAAACTTCTCCCTATATACATATATACACACTTATCCAAAGAAGGAAAACTACTTATTATAGAATGACTCATTTTTTTCCTCATTATTTTGTAGTACCTATACATAAATAAATATGATTTAATTATTATAAATGTGAATACATTTTCTACACTTGTGTGAGTTAGCCAGTATAATCTTGATAGAGTTTCGTCTGCCTATTTTTGTATTTCTATATGACTTGAAAAGTAGTTTAGTAATTTTCCTAAATTGTTGTTGAGGAGTTACTGTTTTTGGACTGTATATTCTCTAAATAAGTTATACAGTTTGTCAAAACAGGCTTTTTTTTGCCCTTACGCCTCAATATATAACTTTGTACATTTATGTTCATAAGTGAGTCATTTTACTTCCCAGTCTATCAGCTTTCTTTTCAATAAAATTAAATATATGCTTTACTTATTTCACAGGACTTTTATGAGAATCAAATAAAATATGTGAAAATCTAATCTGTTATATGTATTCTATTAAACACCAAGCGCACTGTTGTTGAAAAAGTTTTATTAATTTTTTATTTTTGTTCTGTATGTACTTCTCACCGTTCCAACATTACCCCACCCTGCCCAACCTATGGATACAAGTATCACAATTTTAATATCAGTAGAAAGCCTACTGGAGCTTATTTGTGTTTGAACAAATTTATTATAATTTGATATTTTTATAATATTTAACCGGAAATATCTTTTAGTTCAAACTAACCTTTAAACTTAGAAAGGCTAAAAAAGTCTGTAAGTTATCAGTTCATGGAGTCAATAGAGAATAACTTAGTTTTACTAAGAATGAGAATTTTAATTAGCATAAATGTTTGATAATGACACAAAATTTAAATTCAGACTTGTTTGCATAAATTAACTGCCTAACTTTGGTTAATATGTTTAATCTTCTTGACTGTCAGTTTCCTCATACATAAAATGACAATTGTAATAATACCAGCCTAACATTATCCTTGTGAAAGACACATGAAATGTGAAAAAAAATTCTTTGTATCCTTTAATGTGCTATTTAAATCATGTTTGTGGTTTTTAAATTGTAGATGTTAACTTGCCACATGGTATGCATAAAAGCAAATTTTAAGCGTCTTAGGGCAGCCCGATTTAGAAAGAAATCTGGTGAATCTTTTTATAAAGCAAATCATATTTTAATCCAAATAAATCCACACAATTTGAATATATAACTGAAATTCTTCAATAGCCATTGTTTCATGATGATTCATTTATATACTTATTTTAAAGTAGTTTTGACCTAGACATGCAGGAAAAATATTTAGTTTTTATATACAATAAGAGAAAAAATACCCAATTAAAACATTAAGAGAATCTCCTGAAACCAGGAGATTAAGGAATAATTAGGTACTCATCTACAAAATCACTCATGTGTTATGAGTATTAGGATTTGTACTACATTGATTTGGAAATTTTGCCCTTTCATTGGAAAGGGTTAACTAATTATTATGAGTTCTTTAAGAGAAAGAAAGGTCATTGCTTAAAAAGCAAATGTACAAGTCAATGAATATTTTTTATTTAACCTAAGAATATATAACCTTTCAAAGTGACTTCAACTTGTTAATACATTTTATAAAAATAACAAACTTAGAGGAACTGGTTAGGAAACAATATTTCCTGTGACAAAGAATATTTGGAAATTTATAAATTTTTTCCAGATTGTTAATTTTTGAAATTATTTCCAAATTTAATTTAGAATATATATTAAAAGATAATATAGATTTACTTTTTTGACATTAATATTATCTAACTGTAAGAAATAAATTCACACATGCCTAACAACAATAATAAAAATAGTAAACATTTCTATGGAATTCATTAAATTCTGCTGGAGAGAAAATAAGAAAAACAGCATATTAAACCTGTATATTTTTCTAAGTCTTTTTGAAAAACTTATTGTGCCAGTATAACTAAATTACATTGTGACTATATTATTCTTAATTATCTTGGCTGCTAATTGGCTAATGACTTAAATCTTGTAAAGTACTGTGCTTGGGATTAACACTCAATAAACACTAGCTTCTGTTATTATACTTTAGATCACAATTCAAATCTGTAAATCATTTTGCAATATATCCAAAATAAAATCAAAAATACAGTCCATGAAAAATAACCATATTATTTACTAACTTAAGTGACTTTCCATCTTTATCTCTCTTATCTCCAAAGAGAGAGTGTTTAACAGTATGATGGCTCAGGAAAAGTGATCACATTTCATGGCTAAGCTTTTATTTTTTGTTTATAGATTTAGAAAGAACAAGTGCCTTTTTGTTACATGGTGGTATTATGTAGTGGTGAAGTCTAGGCATTTACTGTAACCATTATTGGACAGTGTACATTGGACCCATTCAGTAATTTCTCATCCCTCACCTAAGTCCCATCCTTTCACTCTTTCAAGTATCCAGTGTGTATTATAACACTCTCTATGTCCATGTGTACACATTTAGCTCCCACTAATAAATGGAAACAAATGGTATTTAACTTTCTGAGGTATTTTAACAAAGATAATGGTCTTCAGTTTCACTATGTTGCTGCAAAAGACATGATTTCATTCTTTATTTGGGAGTAGTGTTCTATTGTATACATAATACAATCATTTCCTTGTTTTCAACTTTTATTTTAGATTTGTTCATAGATGTGCAGTTTTGTTGTAATGGTATATAGCATGATACTGAGGTTTGGAGTATGATGGAACTTGTCACCCAGGTAGATAGCATAGTACCCAATAGATAATTTTTCAACCCTTGTAGCATTCCATCCTTTACTCCTCTTATATTCCCCAGTGTCTATTATTCTCATCTTTATGTCCATGTGTACCCAATGTTTAGCCCCCACTTATAAGTGAGAACATGTAGTAATTGGTTTTCTGTATCTGTTTTACTTTGCTTAGTATAATGGTTTCCAACTGCCCCCATGACATTGCAAAGGAAATGATTTAGTTACTTTTTGTGGTGATGTAGCATTCCGTGTTGTATATGTCCCACATTTTCTTTATCCAATTTGCCATTGATGAGCACTTGGGTGAATTCCATGTCTTTGCTATCATGGATGGTGCTGTGATGAATACACAGGTGTATGTGTCTTTTTGGTAGAAAGATTTATTGTCCTTTTAATCCCAGTAATCAGATTACTGGGTCAAATGGTAGTTCTGTAACAATTTTTTTGAGAAATCTCCAATTGTTCTCCATATTGGATGAACTAGTTTACATTCTCATCAACAGTGTACACAAATTTTCTTGTCTCCACAGTGCCACCAACATCTGTTATGTTTGAACATTTTAATATAAATCATTGTAACTGATGTGATGGTATCTCATTGTGGTTTTGATTTGCGTTTCTCTGATTTTTTGTGATGATAAGAATTTCTTAAGGTTTATTGACTAATTGTATGTCATTTTTGAGAACCTTCTGTTAGTGTTTCTTGCCCACTTTTTAATGAGATTATTCGGTTTTTGCTTGTTGATTTGTTTATGTGCATTATAGATTATAGATATATGGCTTTTGTTGGATGCATAGGTTTCTGTTGGATGCATAGTTAGTGACTATTTTCTCCCATTCCATAGGTTGTCTGTTTACCCTGTTGATACGATGAAGCTCTTTAGTTTAATTAGGTCTCATTTGTCAATACTTGTTTTTCTTGCAATTGCTTTTGAGGACTTAGCCTTAGATTCTTTGCCAAGGCATAGGCAAAGAATTCTTATGCAAAGAAGGTTATTTACTAGATTTTTCTTCTAGGATTTTTATAGTTTCAGATATTACATTTAAATCTTGAATCCATCTTGAGTTAATTTTTGTATCTTGAGTTAATGTTTAAGTGCATTACAAATTATGGATATTAGGCTTTTGTTGGATGTGTAGTTTGTGACTATTTTCTCCCATTCTGTAGGTTGTCTGTTGACTGTTGATAAGATGAAGCTCTTCAGTTTAATTAGGTCTCGCTTGTCTATTTTTGTTTTTCTTGCAATTGCTTTTGAGAATTTGGCCTTAAGTTCTTTGCCAAGGCTTAGGCAAAGAATTCTTATGCAAAGAAGAAATATGTCCTAATTTTTCTTCTTTTTATAGTTTCAGATCTTACATTTGAACCTTGAATGCATCTTGACTTAATTTTTGTACATAGTAGGAGTCCAGTTTCCCTATCCTAGATATAAATAGCCAGTTGTCTTAGGATCATTTACTGAATAGGGAGTCCTTTCCCTATTGCTTATTTTTGTCAACTTTGTTGAAGATCAGATGGTTGTAGGTGTTTAGTTTTATTTCTTTGTTCTCTATTCTATTCCATCAGTTTATGCATATGTTTTTTTAACAGTACCATGCTGTTTTGGCTACTGTAACCTTATAGCATAGTTTGAAGTCAGGTAATGTGATGATTCCAGGTTTGCATTTTTTTATTTTTATTTTTTCCTTCGGATTGTCTTGGCTATTCAGTGTCTTTCTGGTTCCATGTGAATTTTAGAATAGTTTTTACTAGTTTTGGGTAAAATGACATTAGTAGTTTAAAAAAAAAAAAACTACTAATAAACAATAAAATTTTAGATAGCTTTGGGTGGTATTGCTATTTTAATTATTTTGATCTTCCAATCCATGAACATAAAATGTTTTTCTATTTGTTTGTATCCTCTGTGATTGCATTCATCAATGATTTGAAGTTCTTTTTGTAGAGTTCTTTCCTCTTTTTGGTTAGATGTATCTCAGATATTTTATTTTATTTTTGGTGTGTGGCTATTGTAAATGGGACTGAGTTCATTTGGCTTTCCCTTTGAATATTATTGGTGTATTAAAATGCTACTTATTTTTAAACATTGATTTCGTATTCTGAAACTTTGCTGAAGTCATTCATCAGGTCTATGAGCCTTTTGTTGGAGTCTTTAGGCTAGGTAGAGAATTGTATCATCAGTGGAGGTAGTTTTACTTCTTTCTTTATTTAGATGGTTTATATACATATATATATATATATATATATATATTTTTTTTTTCTTTCCTCTGATGACTCTGGCTAGGATATCTAATACTATGTTGAATAGAAGTGGTAAGAATGGGCATCCATGTCTTGTTCCAGTTCTCAGAGGAATGCTGCCTACTTGATCATGATGAGTTAAGTTTTTGATGTACTAGTGAATTCAGTTTGCTAATAGTTTGTTGAGAATTTTTGTATCTCTATTCATTAGAGATATTGGTCTGATGTTTTGTTTTTTTGTTGTTGTGCCTCCACCAGGGCTTGGCATCAGGATGATGCTGGCTTCATAGAATGAGTTAGGGAGGAACCCCTTCTTAATTTTTTTGGAATAGTTTCATTAGGGTTGGTATCAGCTTTTCTTTGTACATGTGGTAGAATTTGCCTATGAATCCATCTGGTCCAGTGCTTTTTAAATTGGTAGTTTTTTGAAATTAATGATTCAGTATCAGAGTTTGTTATTCATCTGTTTAGGGTCCCATATTATTCCTTAATCTTTGAACATGTATGTTTCCAGGAATTTATCCATTTCCTCTAGATATTATAGTTTGTATTTACAAAGGTGTCCACAATGGTTTCAGAAGGTTTTGTTTGTTTTTAATTTCTGTGGGATCAGTCATCTTTTCTGGTTGTGTTTATTTGCATCTTCTGTCTTTTTTAATTTGCTAATCTATCTAGCAGTGTATCAATCTTTTTAATCCTTTCAAAGTACCAACTCTGGATTTTTGCATCTCAATTTCATTCATTTCTGTTTTGATTTTAGTTATTTCTCTTCTCCTGCTAGTTTTGGAGTTAGCTCATTCTTAGTTTTCTAGTTCTCCTAGGTGCAATGTCAGGTTGTTAATCTGGAATATTTTATAAGTTCTTGATGTAGGTATTTAGTTCTAGACACTTTTCTATTAATACTTTATCTCTGTATCCCAGAGATTTTGGTATGTTATGTCTCTCTTTTCATTAATTTCAAATAATTTTTTAAAAATATGCCTTAATTTTGTTGTTCACCCAAAAATCATTCAAGGGCCAGTTATTTGATTTCCATGTAATCCACATTTTCTTTATCCATTCATACACTGATAGACAATTGCATATATTAGGAGCAACTAAATTTGAATGCATAGGTCTTTGAGTTCTTCCCTTGGAATAACTAGAACAAAAATTAGAAGTGTCAGAGATGGAAATTAAAGTAATGGCCATTAAGAAACGGTTCTGTGGCGAAAAAAAAAATAATAATAATAACATTTATAAATCAGAAAATTTTTATTTCTTTCAATCATATTATTTTCTGCTTATACTCTGCTGTTTACCTCAGATAATTCATAGGTCCCATGTTGCCCACTGCCTATTTGAATCAACTTTGTTGAATTATAAATTACACATAAAACAAAGTGCAACATTCCACGAGTTATTTGATTTTTGTCAAACTGATCCACTGGCATACTTATCATCACAGTCAAGGAAAATAATATTGGCACAATTTCTTTCCCAATCTCTTCCTTCCGCCCTATGCTCTACTTCATGTATCTATAGATTTGATTGACTTTTCTAGAATTACTTATAAATGAAGTCATACAATGTGCTCTTTTGAGAATGACACTTTGTATTCTGCTTTTTAAAAATGATTCATCCATGTTGTTGTACATATTTGTTTCTTCTTTTTACTTCTGATTCTGTTGTTTGGGATCATATATATAATCCATGCCATCCCCGACATCACACTTAGTTTATCTGTTGATTTGGTGATGGATATATGAGTTACTTCTAGATTTTGGCTTTTACCAACAAAGCTGGTATAAACTTTTGTGTGTTATTCTTTGAGAAGACATGCCTGTTGGCTTCTCTTTATTAAATACCTACCAGTAGAATATATGACTGTATGGTGAGTGAATGTTTAACTTTTCAAGAAACAGGTAAACTGATTGCCAAATTTACAATGATATTTCACGTTCTCAATAGCAATGTATAAGAGTTGTATGCTGTCTTCCTCCCCATCACCTACATCTGGCATACATTGCCATGTCTGTACCTATGCAACAATCCTGCATGTTCTTCACATGTACCCCAAAACCTAAAACACAATTTTATATATATATATATATATATATATATATAATATATAATATATATGAAATAAAAGAGTTGCAGATGAGTCATATCCTCACAAACACTTGATATTGTCATTCTTTAAATTCACTCATTCTAATGGTTCATTTTGATATCTCATTGCAGTCTTGGATTGCTCTGTTTATGTTCACCTTCTTTTTATATGCTTGTTGGTCATTTATCTTCTTTTGGTAAATACTTGCTTAAATATTTTCCCCAAGTTGTTGGGTTCTTTGTCTCATTGATTTATAAGAAATTTTTATACAAACTGGATGCATGTTCTATGACAGATACATTTTCTCTCAGTCTGTGGATTAGCTTTTCATTTTCTTAACCATAATTTTCATCAGATTTTAACTATTCAAATTTGTTAATTTTTAATTTATGATTTGTAATTTTAGTAACCTATGAAATCTTTGCCTACCTTAGTATTATAAACATTAATCCTACGTTATCCTCTAGAAATTGTAATATTTTTGCTTTTAAATTAGGCCTATAATCCTGTTGACTTAATTTCATGCATGACATGAGCTATTGGTAAAGTCTGATATTTTTTCTTGTGCATATTAGGTTTTTGTAGATGATTTCTTTTCATTAAATAACCTTTTCACAAGGTTGCACATATCACTTTGACCTTGTATGTTGTCTGTTTCTAAATTCTCTATTATTTTTCATTGATCTATTTGTTTATCCTTATGCAAAGGTATACTTGTCAATGCAAATATCTAAGATACATTTTAAAATTAATGTTATTTTTCTAACTTTTGTCTTTGTTTTCAAAATTGTTTTTAGCTATTTTACTCATTTACATGTTAATATAAATTTTGTAATCACTTGACATGTTGTACAAAATGCTTGACGGGATGTTGATTGGACTCCAATAAATTTATAGATGTAATTTTTAGGATTTTGACAGGTGACATCTTGACAATGTCTTCTCATGCATAAACATCTAATTCTACTCCATTTATTTTGGCTTCTTTAATTCTTCTCTGCATGTTTTATAGTTTTCAGTATACAAGTTCTGTGTTTATCACAATTCTGGATATGTTAAATGGTATACTTTTATTTCATCTTTATTGTTAATATGTAGCAACATTACTATATACTATATACTGCTAGCATATAACTAGTTTTCATAGGCCTATTTTCATAGATTATGTAGGATTGTCTACATATATAATCATGGTTTGTGTGAATAAAATGAACTTCTTTTATTCCATGTGTATAGTTTTTTACCTTTTAATTATGACATCAAGTAGGATTTTTTTTTTGCAAGGCAGAATGGAAGTGATTATCCTAAATCTTAGAAATAATTTGGGTATTTCATTATTAATTATGATGTTTCCCGTTAGTTTAACTATCAGAGCCATGCACTCATTAGGTTATGGAATTTTCTTTTCCTTAATAGCTTGCTGAGGATTTCTATTACAAAATTTATGCTGAGCTTTTTGAAAAAACTTTTTACCACCTATTGAAGTATTCATACTTTCTTTTTGTTCTGTTAATATAGTAAATATAATTGATTGGTACCAAAAATGTTAAACTAACCTTGTGTGCTTGTCATAAATTCTACTTATTGACAATGTATTTTTCTTTTATGTGTTGTTGATTTTGATCCAATAACATATTTTTAAGAATTTGATTGATGTTTATATTTAATATCTAATTATAATTTTCTCTTTTGTAATATATTTATTTAGTTTTTAGTATTAGTTTAATTCTGACCTTAAAAATGAAAAGTGTATCTTTCTCCAATATTAGTCGAAATAGTTTACGTATAGACAATGTTATACATAGTATTCCATTCAAATTTGAAAGAATTCAGTGGTAAGCAGTCAGGTTATGGTGTATTATTTAGAGTAAAAATTGAGTATATGGATAGAACTAATTTAATTGTTATAAGTCTATTCCTGTATTGTATTATTTTGTGACTTGATTTTGATAATTTTTGTTCTATAATAATTTATAATATAATTAATAACAATCTACTTTTAAACAATATTTTATTACTTAATAAAATGTAAGATGCTTATATCACTGAACTTCTACCTAACTCTCCATTTCTTTATGCTATTGTTGTCCTCATTTTAGCTCTACAATTGTTACACATCTCACAATACATTGTAATAAATTTGCTTTAAGTAATTACCTTTAAATAATATTTAATTTTAAAAAAGCTTTGTATTTTTACCTGTGTGTTGACTAATTTACTTTTCTGGAGTTCTTTACTCCTTTTTGTGGATCCAAGGGGATTTTTAATGCCTAAAGTACTTTATTAATAATTTTTTTAGTGCATTTCTACTGACAATAGATCTGCTCAGCTTTTGTTGTCTGACAAAAGACTTGATTTTATCTTCATTTTGGTAGACATTTCAATGAGCCTAAAATTTTATGTTGCTTTTCTTCCCCCCTCAGCATTTTAAGATATTATTTTATTGTCATCTAGATGAAATAGATTTTAATGAATATTATGTCATTATTATCTTTATTTTTCTGGAAATAATGTGCTTTTTATACTTGGTGCTATAAATATCTTTTAAATAATTAGTTTTGAGGAATTTTCTTTTGATGTGCCAATTTGTAGTATTATTTGGCTCTATCATGTTTGAGATTTGCTTTTCTAGCATTTTGGATTGCGTGTTTACAGTTTTTATCAATATTTAGAAATACTCTGTCCTCAAATACATTTTAATGACATGTTATTCTTTGGACTCCAGTTGCATATATGCTGCATTGCGTGTATAGTACCTTAAATCTTTGTGTCTATGTTCTTTTTACTTCAGTCTTTTATCTTATGGGGCTTATTTTTTATTATATTGTTACTTAGTCACTTTCATTGATGTTTTCTCGAAAGTCTCAACTGCGCTGTTATGTCAGTGAAATGTCTAAATCAAATGTTACCTTTTTTTATCTTCAAGAGTGTAGTTGTATTTTTTAATTATCTTTCATTCCTGTCCTCATTATGTTCACATTTATCTTTAAATATTTCATCATTTAACATATTTATAAAAGCAAGAGCTTGTACAATATCTTTGTCTGTTAATTTTATCAACTCTTTCATTTCTGTGCCTACTTTTTTGAGACAGGATTTCACTCCTGTCGCCCAGGCTGGAGTGGGGCAATGGCATAATCTTGGCTCACTGCAACCTCTGCCTTCCTGCCTCAAAAAATTATTCTGCCTTAGTCTCCAGAGTGGCCGAGACTACAGGCACATGCCACCTCATTTGGCTACATTTTTGCCTTCTTGTATTGACTGACATTTTTCCTTGGTCATATTTTTCTGTTTCGTCACATATGTATTAATTTCTCTCTCTTCTCTCTTTTTTTTTTTTTTCTTTTTGAGACGGAGTCTCACTTTGTTGTACAGCCTGGAGTGCAGCAGCGCTGTCTCGGCTCACTGCAGCCTCGCCTCCTGGCTTCCAGCAATTCTCCTGCCTCAGCCTCCAGAGTAGCTGGGACTACAGGCACACACCACTACACCTGGCTAATGTTTGTATTTTTTTTAGTAGAGATGGGGTTTCACCATAGTGGCCAGGCTGGTCTAAAACTCCTGACCTCATTATCCACCTGCCTCAGCCTCCCAAAGTGCTGGGATTACAGGGGTGAGCCACTAAAGCTGGCCATATGTATTAAGTTTTTATTGAAGACTGGCAGTTACAAATTTCAGTTTTGTCTAATTATTTGTACTCCTTCAAGAGCATTGGTCTTTGTCTCTGAAGACAGTAAGTCACTTTTGGATTGGCTTTATTACTTATGATTTTACTGTGTTTATCTTTGTGATGGGCAGAGGGGAAATGTATAGAGGAGTTTTTATCATAGAACACAATGCCCATTACTATGGTATTATATTTCTGGGATTGCTACCAAAAGACCCTTTAATTTATCATGGTTTCTCAATTATGCAGCGTGATAATTTAAATTAACCCCTGCCGTTTATTTGCTTTGGAAATAATAAGTTGATAGCTACAAAATAATTTTTTTTTTCCTTCAGGATGATCTTTGCCAGGACTTAATGGATTTTCACCCTAGCCATGCATTCACTGGGCTCATGATTTAAGATTGCCCCATGCCAGTTTCTGGAGGTTTTCTTCTGTGTAGCTCCACATCTCTGTGACTCTGCAGTTCGTATTCTAGCTCTCTTAGCCTTCCCAAACTCAAGCTTTATTTGGCTTTCTCATTCCTGGGCAACACTCTGGAAATTGCCTCAGTTAGAAGCTTGGATGATGGTGTCATCTTCATGTTTTTATATTCTTAGATTCACAGTCGTTCATTATCTGTTGTACAAAATATGAAAGCAATGTTTATGTATTTTTTCCCAGATTAATTTCTACTATTTTCTCGTGGTTAGAATGGAATGATGCTGATTGCATTTTAGAAAGATGCATAAAAATCTATCAGAAGTAGACTTAGACACTAGGAAAAGGAATCCAATCTTTAGACAACAGGGCTTTTAAGATACATGATTAAGAAAGTATCAGGCCCCCTTTTCCTTTATCAGAGTCCAGGAATGTTAATACAAACGTAATATGGTGAATTCTTGGCTTCACTCCCTTCCTGCCAGCTGGGTTGTAAGGAACAACTGTCTCTTCTCTCCTGTAGTCAGAGTCACAGGGGAAAGACTTGCAATTCGATTATATCATGTTTCATGTTGGTGGCAGTATTGAGTGGATCAGCATTTATTGTTGGTGAAGCAAGATTTCTTTTCTGATCTCAAAATAGGCTGGAGTTTAAGGAGTCTAATTGACTGAGAAATTATTGCCTTAAAAACTGGGTCTTAGTAATTTTCCATGGAGCTTTGCAACAGGCTAATTTATCATCTAAAAAGCAAGCCTACAGAGAATTAGCCTTGGACAAATGGTCTTACAATACATGAGCTTTATAACTTACTTAAACAAGAGTGAGAGAATTTTCAGAACCCTAACATAGTAGACATCTATACAGGAGTATAAAAATACCCTAGTAGGTAAAAATTATACCATTGCACCGTTTATTGTATGGTTCCATGGCTAAAGTTTATTTGCTTCTAAATACCATTTTATTTGTGATGTGTTACTGTTAAAAAATAATTTAAAACTAAAATTAGCAGCTTAAAACAACAAATATTTATCTCATACAGTTTCTGAGGGTCAGAAATCCGAAAACAGTTTAGCTTAATGGTTCTGGCTTGTTTGTCTAGCATTTCACTGCTTGGAAAACTCCACTTATATGGCTGTTGACAGCAGATTTCAGTTCCCAATCATATGGCTTTGCTCAAGGCCTGGTAGCTGGCTTCCCCCAGTATGAGAAAAATCCAAGAATGAGAGTAAGCAAGACAGAAACTGCAGTATCTGTCGGAACCTAATGTCAGAATTGACACACTGTCACTTTAAGTCTATTGATTAATTAGAAAAACAGCTGTGATACAGTGTGAAAGGGACCTACACAAGGTCGTCAATACCAAGAAGCAGGATTATTGGGGTCCTACCTGGAGAATGTCTGCTGCAGTCCTCTCTTTGGCACCTAATGATTCATGTATTTTCCACATAAAAACAGTCTGAGCTCATACTAAGGCCCTTATGTCTCGATCCATTACACCCAAAACACAATAGTGCCTAAAACATAGTAGATCATCAAATATATATATTTTTTAATTCTTAGAAATTCAAACTTAATCCAACTTTTGGTTTTATTTTGTTTTTAAATATAACTTAGTAAGTAATTAGAAAAACCAGTCTATGTGAGTTTGCTGAATTTCACAAAGTAAAATAAGAATTTTTTTTCAGTTTTTGTATAATTTATGCTGTATACCTTTCCTCACTGTTTAAAATAATACTTTTTTGGTATAAATTAATGAAATATTTATTTCTTTGATTAGAAATGTGAGGTCCTCAGGTACCAATTTGTGTTTATCTTTTCATAAAGTAGCACATTGAACTGGAGAGAACCATCAAAAGAAGATGTAAATTTTAGGGTTATTTCAATAAAATTAAAAAGATTTTCTACAAAATTACTAAAGCACCCAGAATGCAATTTTTTTAATTTAATGTGTTTCCTGACAATATGTTAATAATTAAAGAGGTCAAGCTGAATGAAGAAATATTCCATTGAGATCATAGCATTTTCATGGCAGTTAGAGCTACTCAATGAGTTGCCATTAATTCAAATACAATGTTAACATATCTTATTCATCACTATAATTTACACAAAATATATTAGATATTACAGGTAACTACTACCTCTCCCTCTCCCTTCTCTTTTTTTCTTTATAAAGTTTTTTTTTTTAAGGTGAAAATCAGATTTCATAAGTTTTAGTAGATTAAACAAGGTAACATGATAGGACTGGGATTCAAGTTTGGGGTTTGTGATTCCAAGAATGCTGCTCTTTCTATGAAATCATTGCTGATTCCCATGACACTTTAATACAAATTATGTATTTCAATAATATATTAAGGTTAGTTTTCAGAATGAACATTATTGTCTTTTCACAAGAATATTAATTCACATACTAAACTAAGAGTAAAAAAGTATACAGAGGAACACACATTATTTTATAATAGAGATGTTAAAGTGAAAATTAACAATTAGGCTCAGTTTTAATAGTTTTAATATTTTAGGCTAACATAATTGCCAGAAGTACATATTGATTAGGTGCAGTTTGGAAACTAAATATGCCTCCATGAAGATTATGTTAAGAAGCCAGACATTTGGAGTATTCTTTACACCTACTAAAACATTACATAGTCATACTAGAGATGGGAACATTGAAAAGATTAAACTGAGTATTGGTGAAGATTTAAGAATATATTCTGCCAATAGAAATATGTAAGTATAATTAGAATGTGTGTTTCTACTACAGTAGCACAGAAGATAACCAATAAGAAAATGATTTCAAATCTGATTTTATGCCACAAGGCAAAGAAAATGGTTATAGAATTTGAACATCTAAAATCACTTAAGCAAGATATGAGTTAGGCAAAATTGTATATTGTTTATTAATTATAGATTACAACGAGGGATGCATTTATAAAAAAACAAATGACAATTTTTATACTCAGGATGAAATAAAGTATTTTACACACAGTTTGCCTCATGTGGATATAGGTATGTGTAATATAATATATCCTATTAATCTTGCTATTTTTAATTAATTAGCTTTCTTGTATACATCAGTTTAAGATTGGATATGAAGTCTATAAACAAAAGCCACAGGATAAGTGATGAGATCCTGAATATAAACTATGGGAATCTGGATGCTTAACTCCCTGCATTACCTCTCATAGAGTTTTCTTAGGTTAAGACACAGCTTGGAAAGAATATTTTGTCTTTTGCTCACTGCTGCATCCTAAGGGCCTAGGGTCTTTGGCATATAGTATATGCTCAATAAACAATATTTGAATAAGTGACTGAGTCCTCATTTACCAATGGGCAAAAAATTGAAAATGCCTGAAGGGACATAGGTGTGTGTTTGTATGCATGCGCATACATTTGAATGTATTTTACAATACAAATTGTATAGCTAAACATATTATATATCTAGTATACAATTATAGAGATAAACTCTAAAAGAAAGCAAATGAACAATACATTGGATAATATTGCATTTCCACATGATCTAGTTTAATTAGCATTCTTTTTTCCCCTTAGAAAACGATATTTTTAGCCAGCAAGGTCCTAATAGAATAGGCTTTTGTGTTAAATCAGTGATGGTGAGATACTTAGTGGCTTCTAGACAAATGCTGTTTCTTCACTATGTGATTAGGGTAAAATTTTCTGGAAAAAAATGCAGAAAATGTAGTCTATTTTTTTTCCAGATATCTATAATTTATCTTTGAGGATCCTTCGTGTTTTGCTCTAATGAGTTGTGATTTGTTCATGTAAAATTAGAATAAACTTATAAAGAAAAGTAGTTGCTTCAAGTTTTGTTATGATAATTTTGTCTTTGTGGGTGTGATGTTTAAATTTTGGGAGCACTTTTGTATGTAATGTTTCAACGGTTTTTTTAAGTAGCAAGCATAAATACATTAATGTATTTGTTTTCTTCTTAACTTTTATTGATAAGACTACAAATAAGTAAAAATTTATATTTTTCTAAAAAGTTGCTTGTTCATCTGACACACTTAATTTTCATTAATATATTTTCAGAGCCTAGATTTCAGAAAACTGAAGATAATTTTTGACATAATTTAAGTAACCCGACTTAATGTGTTTAATTGAAGAACACTGTGTTTGACTATGTATTTTGTTTATCTTCACAATAAAAGGGACTATTTCTACTACATTTAATATATTAGTGACATTTGAAACTAGATATAATGATGCTAAGTACATTGTTAGCTGCTAGATCCAAAGGTGTGTCTGCCTTGCATATGACTGAAGAATTCAAACTGTCTTTTCCAAAACTCCTTTCCAAAGAGAAGAAAAGTTGAAGAATCTGTTGTTTATGAATAACAATTGCATGACATTATAATCTTGAAAAATGCATACTAACCTTAATAATATTTTGTATAACTTTTGAAAAATGTGAAATGTATCTTTATGTATTATAAATACCCCTTACTACTATCTTAATCATCTTATGTATTTGTCCATTAAGAAATGTGAATACTATCTTTTTCAAATATATCTTGCTCCAGAATGTCTTCATATGAAGAGTAGGACTTTTGCAATAATGCCAGGTGCTTTGAACTTTGTGTATTTTGCTTGATGACAGTCTCAGAGATTTTCAGCTGTGAATTCTTTCCAAAATCCATCTTTGCTTAAGCATATGTACTGAGATCTTTGATTTTGTTGACTTAATTCTTGAAGATTGATTTTTACTTCCTGGTCTGTAGTTAAATGATAATAATGACAGATTGCATTGGAAAATCACTGAAAAAATAATCTGCAGCCTTATCACTTAAGAAAGACAAAAAGAATTAATGATGAAACACAAAACACAGCTCTAGGAAATTTATAGAAACATCCTCAACAAGTGTTGATTTTTTTGTGTGAATTAAAAATATGAGTAATAATTATGAGAAAAAACTCATTTGATTTACATGTAGTTAATATACAATGGCTTTCATTAAATTTCAATGACTTTTTTTTACACGTATATATAGTATGTAAACCACAATCCATATCAAGTTATAGAATATACCTAACAGTACCAAAACTCTTGAGCTCCTCCAAATAGAACTATTCTCATAACTTTTATACTTTTATACCAAATGTGCAGTTTTGGGAATTTTAAAATTAACATAATGATGTAGAATATACTCCTACATATCTGCCTTCTTTTACATAGCATGAATTCTGTGAAATCCATTCATGTTGCTGAATGTATCAGCAGTTCCTTCTTATTGCTGTACAGTACTCTACTGGGAGGTTGTATCACAGTTTTTGTTCCAATCTAGTTTTGAAAATTATTTTAACTTTTTCCAGTGTAGGGCTTATATAAACAATGTTGGTACCAATGTTTTTGTATAAGTCTTTGTTGAATACATGCTTTTACTTTTATAGGGTATATGTCTAGGAATTAAATTTCTGCATTATAGGGGAGGTTTAAACATATATCAGTAGATGTTACCAAATGATTTTTAGGATATGAATCCAGTTAAATTCCTACCAACAATGCAGGAGAATTCCAATTCCCCATTTTCTAATCAGAATATTGTTATATCCTAAGATTAATTTTAAATATTCTGATGGGTGTATAGTGGAAGCATAGTATAATTTTAACTTGTATTTCTTTCATGACTAATTATCTTCTATGTGAATTGTTATTTTGTATGTTTATTGCACAGTGCGTTTCCAGAACTTTTGTCCATTTTTTTGTTGTGCTGTTGTTTATGAATTTTATAGGGTTATTAATATTATAATTGAGTTATCTTTTGGGACTTGGTGCCATGTCCCAGCCATTCTAGCCATAGCTAAAAGGGGCCATGGTTCAACTCAGGTTGTTGCTTCAAAGGGGCAAGCAGTTTTGGCAACCTCCACATGCTGTTGAGCCTGTAGGTGCACAGAAGCCAAGAACTGACTCTTGGGAATCTCCACCTCGATTTCAGAGCATGTATAAAAACATCCAGATGTCCAGGCAGAAGTTTGCTGCAGGGGTGGGGCCCTCCTAGAGAACATCTGCTAGGGCAGTGGAGAAGGGAAATCTGGGGTTGAAACCTCTACATAGAGTCTCCACTGGGACACTACCATGTAGAATTTTGAGAAGAGACCTACTGTCTTCCAGACCCCAGAACGGTAGACCTAACCACAGCTTGCACTGTGCACATGGAAAAGTCACAGATACTGAACACCAGCCTGTGAAAGCAGCCAGAGGGAGACTGTGCCCTGCAAAGCCACAGGGGTAGAGCTGCCCTAGGCTGTGGGAGCCTACCTCTTGCATCAGCATGACCTGGATTTTGGACATGGAGTCAAAGGAGATCATTTGGAAACTTTAATATTTAATGACTGACCTACTGGATTTTGGACTTGCATAGGGCCTGTAGACCCTTTGTTTTTGCCAATTTTTCCCATTTGGGTGGGTGTATTTACCCAATGCCTATACCTGCAATTGTATCTAGGAAGTAACTAACTTGCATTTGATTTTACAAGCTCATAGGTGGGAGAGACTTGCCTTGTCTCAGATGTGACTTTGGGCTGTGGACTTTGGGGTTAATGCTGAAATGAGTTAAGATTTTGGGGGACTGTTGGGAAGGCATAATTGGTTTTACAATGTGAAACAACATGAGATTTAGGATGGGCCAAGGGTGGAATAATATGATTTGGCTTTGTGTCCTCACACAAATCTCACCTTCAGTTTTAGTCCCTATAATCCCCATGTGTCAAGGGTACGACCAGGTGGAGGTAATTGGATGGTGGGGGTGGTTTATTGAGTTATCATGAGATGTGATGGTTTTATAAGTGTCTGACATTTCCCCTGCTTGCACTCACTTTATCCTAATGCCCTGTGAAAAAGGTGCCTGCTTCTCCTTTGTCTTCTGCCATGATTGTAAGATTCCTGAGGCCTCCTTAGCAATCTGGCACTGTGACTCAATTAAACCTCTTTCCTTTATAAATTATCCAGTCTTGGGTGTTTCTTCATAGTAGTGTGATTACAGACTAAAGCACTCCTTAATATTGTTTTTTTTTTTTATGAGCAAACATTTTAATATTAATGAAAACAATTTATAAAATGTTGTGTCCTATTTATAAAATCTTTGTTTACCCCAAGCATATAAACACATTACTCTTTCTTCTCTTTTCTTCCAAAAGTTTTTAAAATTTTACATTCTACAGTTAGATTTACTTTTCATCTCAAATTATTTTTATGTAAACCTTGAGAGTTCTAGACACTTTGTTTTGTAAAGCGTACCTAATTGTTCCAGCAACTTTTATTAAAAATGTCTTTTTTCCTACTAAATCACATTGGTGCTTTTGTTCTAAGTAATATGAGTTGGCAACATGGGGGGCAGGGGTCTGCTTCTGGCCTCTCTGAGAATATATTTATTGATGTATGATGTCTACCCATACACAAATAGAAACTATTTTATATAAACTACTTTTTAAAAAAGTCTTGATATAAAGTAGTATAAATCCTTTTGCTTTTCTTTGTTTCAGTATTTCCTTTACAGCCTTCTTTAAGATTGCCTTTCACTTCTATGTAAATTCTCAGAAGAGGTTGTTAATTTCAGTAAAATTTCTGCTGGGAATTTGATTAGAATTTCATTAAATCTATAGAACAATTTTGGGAGACTTGACATCTTAATAATATTGAATCTTGTGAAATAAAAGCATGGTATACCCTTCCATTAATTTAAGTCTTCTTCAATTTTTTTTGGTGATGTTTTATCCTTTTCATTGTAGAAATCTTACATAATTTTCATTAGTTTGAATTCTAGATAATAGAAGCAGTTAGTAAAGAATATCTATAAATTTTCTTGCCTCAGTTGTTTGCTGCTAATGCATAGAAATATATTTTATATTAGTCTTGTAAACAGCAACCTTATTATATTTGTATGTTTAATTTTAGTAGTTTGTAGATGGATTTTCCAGTTGTACAATCACGCCATCATTGATGCTGTCAGTTTTTAATTCTTCTTTTATTTTTTTATTTTTTCTGCCTTATTTTTTCTTCCTTACTGCATTGGTTAGAATCTCCAGGACAATGTTAAATTAAAGGGGGAGATAGTAAAACTTTTGTTTTATTCCTCTCCTCAGTGGAAAATGTGTGGTTTAAAACATTAACATTATTTTTTATGTTAACTTTAGGTTTCTTCACAGATACTCTTAAATCAATTTAAGAAAGTTTACTTGTTTTTCTAACTTTATCTGAAAGTTTTAAAATTAACAACTCTCATTTTAAATTAAATTTTGTGTATATTTTGATAACAATGTGAATTTTCTACCTATTCTGTTAACATTATGGGATTACCTCTTTCTTTTATATCCTAGTACATCTTTCATTATTTTTTTTCTCTTTGTGCTTAAATCTGGATATATTTTAGTCCACTATCTTTGAGAGTTAGCTCAAACTTTTGCGTGCATGTCTAGTTTGCTGTTAAACTAATTCAATGAGTTATAACTATAATCAGTTTTATAGAGCTCAATTATCTGTCAGAATTCCTCGTTGTTTCCTCTGTTCTCTTTAACATGTTGATGACAGCTACTTTAATGGTCATATTTTTTTCTTCTTTAAATACTTACTAATAAGTTTTAATTGTATGTCAGACTTTGTATATAAGAAAATTTTAAGGACCCTGTTCATTTTATCTTCTAATCAATAGCACCTCTTTTTCACTTGGATAAGCTGATAAAGCAAGAGGCTGATGACCTCAATACTATGAGGGACTAGGCTGGCTGGGGACTGTGTTGCAGGTTTGATGAGACTCCAGCTGCCTCTCTTTACTCCTTGTTTCTCAAGCATGTGTCACCTGGGCCAGTTGATGAGAAAGTAGCAGCTCTCTCTCCTTAGCTTTGTCATCCCCTCGGAGATTTGGACCTTTACTCATTGGTCTTTCACTTATACTCCACTTTCAATTTCGTAAGTTTCTTGAAGAGATGGCCATGGTACATCAACTTCAGGAAATTTCAAAACAATAAACACACTATGGAGAAATAAACCACACAGTTAAAATTTTTCAGGTTTCCAAGCTGTGCCAAGCCACATGTCTGCGTCTGTGGGCCCAGGTCCGATACGCAGCTCACATTTAGAATTAGCAAATGACCCCAGGAAATAAAATAGCTATTGACAGGTTGTTCACATCAAAACAGCTTTTCTGTCTGTGAGATTTTGGTTCAGATTATCTTGTTTTCCTCCACAGTGACTCAATGTCTTTAAAACTATAATTTGCAACTCTCATGATGAACTTTTGCTCCAAGAAGTACTAGAGGAACACACCAGGAAAGCAGAGAGAATCAACAGATACTCTGAAGTAAGTGGTTTACCTCTGCAGGCTCAGTAAGACAGCTGAAAAATAGTCACAGCAAGCCCCATCCAAGGAGAATCTGAGCTCAGACATGCCTAACCCCGCCCCCACCTGATGGTCTTTCTCCACCCATTGGGGTGGCTGAAAACAAAGGGCATAATCTTTTGGGAGCTCTATGGCTCCACTCACTGCCTGAGAAACCTAAATACTTACCTAGGTGACCCTAGGGGAAGCTTCTGTCTTCCTAATACTGTCACAGATGGTGCTCTCTTGAAAGCACCATTTCCTAGCTGGAGAACAAACAACACAAAACCAGCACACATAACAGGTTTTTCCATTCCTGAATTGCTTGACTTCAAATAATAGTCTTTAGTTCCATCTAGGTTGTTGTGAATGCAATTATTTGCTCCTTTTTGTGGCTGAGTAGTAGTCCATTGCATATATTTATATATGCTAACTTACCCTGTGATAGCCAGGCAGACTATTTTGCTGAGACTCAGACCGACCCCATCTTAACCTCTGCCACACCCCTACCTCCATTTCTCCTTTGAGTGCATATCTGGGTCATGGTACTTTGCTGAGTCGTGCTGTGCTTAGAACTGTAGAGGTATATAACCATTGTAACCATATCCTGCTTGGCAAGCCCACTCGCTATTGTGAATACCCCCTTGATTGATTGTATGGCAAGTACTGAATACCCTCCTTGGTAACCAGCAATCATGGGAACCTCTTGTGTATACTCTCCTTAGTAATCAACAATCATACCTTCTGCCTCCTGGTTACCAGCCTCCTTATCTAACTTGCTCGTTCTGCTTCTGTAAATTCTGCTTCAGCTAGGCTCCCCATCCCCTTTCTGAAGGAAGGTGTAAAAAGGAATCAAGCCCCTTCCTCAGGCCTGAGAATTTTGAGCATTAGCCACCTTTCAGTCACCAGCAATAAAGGACTCTCAATCAGAAGTCAAAGTGTGGCTCTTTCTCTAACTTGCTCAGGTGTAACATATATATATGTGTCACATATATATATATATGTATGTCACATTTTCTTTATCCACTCATTGATGGGCAATTTGGTCAGTTTCGTATTTTTGCAATTACGAATTGTGCTGCTATAAATGTGTGTGCAAGTATCTTTGTCATAAAATGACTACTTTTCCTCTGGATAGATACACAGGAGTGGAATTGCTGGACCAAATGGTAGATCTGCTTTTAGTTCTTTAAGGAAACTCCATACTGTTTTCCATAGTGGTTGTATTAGTTTACATTCCTACCAATGGTGTAAGTGTTCCCTTTTCACCACATCCACGCCAACAACTACAACTTTTTAAATATTTTGATTATGGCCATTCTTGCAGGAGTTATGTGGTATTGTATTGTGGTTTTGATTTACACTTCTTGAATAATTAATGATATTAAACATTTTTTATATGTTTTGGTCATTTCTGTATCTTCTTTTGAGAATTATCTATTCATGTCCTTAGCCCATTTTTGATGGGATTGTTTGTTTTCTTCTTGCTGATTTGTTTGAGTTTCTTGTAGATTCTCAATATTAATCCTTTGTCAGATGTACAGATTGCATAGATTATTCTCCCACTTTGTGGGTTATCTGTTTACTCTGTTGATTGTTTCTTTGCTGTGCAGAAGCTTTTTAGTTTAATTAAGTTCCATTTATTTATCTTTGTTTTTGTTATTGCTGCTTTTGGGTTCTTGGCCAAGAAATTTTTGCCTAAGCCAATGTCTAGAAGAGCTTTTCAAACGTCCAGTCCAGCTGTTCTTCCTACCTTTGTCAAGCAGCCTCTCTATCCATGCCATTATTAGCATAGCCATGCTGGTATGGGTAGAGGCTACCCAAGGGCATAGTGGCCCAAGTTTCCTATCTCCAGTTTGATCTACAAATTGCCACTATTTAATTGCCCACTGGTTACAAAAGACACTGATAGAAAAAGAAAAGACCCTCAGGAATATGCTTCTACCAGGAGACATAGTAAAGGTTTTCTAAAGTTGAAGTTACAACTACTTGCTAATCAATTTGTGTTCATTATGCCCATACCGACAGTCTTACAGAACACTACAAAGTCATGGGTAGTAGAGGAGAAGTCATGGAAAATTCTAAGTAATTCTTTTTTTTTTTTTCTTTTTTTCAGAAAGATAATATAACTGCAACAGAAATATGTGTTTAATTTCATATTTACATCATAAATATATATGTGTGTGTATGTATATACACATATAATACTTGATATGTAATACTTGATATTTAAATTAGCAAAAGAAAGTTTTGTGCGTATACAATGATTGATATTCAAATTAACAAAAGAAAATTTGTATTACCCACTGGTCAGGAAAGGTGAAAGGTGAACAAATGAAATGAAAACTTCATATGTAAATTTTTTTTAATTGTCAGAAAAGAGAAAATAGAAATAAATAAATCAGAAAATAAGAATCTCAAATATTAAGTAGTCAAGAAATATTATTACAGTGTTATTAAAAACATGGTCATGAACAGATTCTTAGTGATGCAGTTGATGACCTCCCTTTAGGAAGAAAATGGTATTCAAGATAAAATGCTTAAGCAATTTTTCCATAATCTTTAAAGAAATTAAGACCTTCTCTAGAAAACTAACTACTCACCTACTTAACTTAATGATAGTTAAAATTCTAATACTTTTTAGCCAGCATTCTTTCAGTTTGTATAAATGATTATACATCAATTCTCTTCTCACATAAAAAGCTATAAAAAGAAATTACTTAAGTGGCATGGTAGAAATTTCTTTCATAGAATATTAAAACTAAAAAGCATATGATCAAAACTTATTTGGGGGAACATTTTAACTTATAGAATAGTAGTTTCAGTTTATTTATATTGGTTACATACTTCATAGCATAAGGACCCTCAGATTAGGTTTATTAATATAAGTGAACTATCTCACAAGACATTTGGTAAAATATAAAATTAGCATAAATATATTTACATTGTGCCTCATTCATACTTAAGAAATATCATCCATTATTACTAATATCTACTTGTTCTATCTTAGAATATCTTATATACACATATGTAAACTATATATAAATATTCCATACTTACATATATGTATATATGAAATATGAGTTATCAAATATGTGTATACATATATGTATTTATGTAATTTCTATTTATATTATAATAAATATATAAATATTTGTATTGCATTTGTATGTTATCTTGTTAAATTCAGGTTATTATTCTAGCTGAACAAGATAGTTTAGTGACTTCTTTAGTCATTTAACCAATTACTTCTCCTTCCACCTTTGTATAACATGCACATTTGATGAAATCTTCAGCAATTCCATTTACAAGGATGCTGCACTAGGTAAGAATAAGGACAACACATCACAAGAGATTTTTCTCCAATCAGTACCGTAGCACATTAGCTTAAAACAACTTAACTAAAAGTTATTCCACTAATCTAATTGAATGGCTGTCTTTCCAAGTGTTTCTGCAATGAATGTTGGAGGATTTAAAAAGAAAGAAATATAAATATATTTTAAAACCATATTTTTCTCTGCTAGTCAAAGAGTTTCTAGACCAACTCTTCTCAAAGTCACTGTTTATACAACACAGTTAGTGCTGAAAGTCTTAGAGGTATGTCATGCAGAACAAGTGAACAGAGATGCAATTTTGTAAAATTTTTTGTGTGCATTAAATAAAATACAGAACATCTAATGCCACTGGCATCATTCCATGTAATGTAAAGGAAGGATCTAACATTTGACTTGCTCATTTTATCTGAGCAATTCAAAGTAAGAAATTGGTTCTCATTTCATATAAATAAATGATGCCATCACAAATGTCAATACTGGGAAAGTTTCTACCTGCTGTGTGCTGAGAAACTTGACTACAGCCTAGGGCAACAAGAAAGAAGTTCAGGATTAACACTGCTGGGAATTTCCATCCAGCAATTTATTGTCAAATGCATGGATGTGAGGCCCCAGATGACTCCAAAACTGCTTGCTCCAATGCCAAGAGCAACAAAGTGCTCATTTCCAATTACCAAGGGGCTTGAAACTGTAAAGTGTATTCCTCTTCTGTCAGCTGCTCAGAAACCTGGAAAGGGAAATCAGCAACATTTCAACACTAAATTGTCCAACATGGTTGCATATGTTTATGTAGCATTCTGATCAGTGTACCTTTGGTGAATAAAATGTTAATGAGAAAGTTTGAGATACTGTTTCTTGTGTGATGGATTTTGCTTACAACAGTAAAATTGTCTTTTCTGAAGTGAAAAAATTATATTTAGAGGAATTTAAGAATTATATAAGCCAGATTATCTCAATATGTTTTAAAAACCTTAACACTAAAATACACTTTAACTTGATGACCTGAGAATTCATTCTAGCTTCAGACTTGCATCTTTTATTAGTTTTTCATGTTTTTTCAGCCTTAAGGTAGGGATATAATCCAAATGTGATTAGATAGAGTTAACAACATTGCAAAGAAAAC
Organism: Sapajus apella; assembly: GCF_009761245.1. Lineage (NCBI taxonomy): Eukaryota > Metazoa > Chordata > Mammalia > Primates > Cebidae > Sapajus > Sapajus apella. The sequence continues at coordinate 7,003,906 of NW_022437018.1, forward strand.
AAATGTTTGCATTATGTGAGGACTGCTGACATCACTTTCTCTGGATAATTTTCCATAGATACTCTCATTTGTCTCCAAACATCTATGGGCCCATCATTTCCTATTTATTCCATATGAGAAGACTTCTCACTTAGAAAGTAACTCACTTAGGCTGGGTGTGCGGTGGCTCACGCCTGTAATCCCAGCACTTTGGGAGGCTGAGGTGGGTGGATAAGGAGGTCAAGAGATCGAAACCATCTTGGCCAACCTATTGAAACCCTACAAAAATTAGCTGGGCATGCTGGCATGCACGTGTAGTCCCAGATAGGAGACTGAGGCCGGAGAATTGCTTGAACCCGGGAGGTGGAGGTTGAAGTCTGCCAAGATCACGCCATGCCCAGCGACAGAGTGAGACTCTGTTTAAAAAAAAAAAAAAAAAAGAGAAAGTAACTAACTTAAATTATTTGCCTAATCTCTACAGGTATTTGGATCAGTGACCCTAGTTCGTCCAACTAAATTTTGAGGTTTCTAGCTCATCTTACAGGTCCTAAAGTATAAAGAAGAAGCAATATCATGAGTCTTATAGTAATAGGAAATAAACATGTCAAATATTTTATTTAATTTATTAATTAATAAGTAAAGCAGTTGTATGTGATGACCAGTTCAAAGACCATTTTGGAAACATGGGTATATATAAGGTGATACTACTGCCAGCTTTGATAAAAAACAAAAACCGGTTGATGCCCATTTGTACCATAAATTTGTATGTCCCCCAAAAAGCAACTATTTACATCTCTAATGGACAAAATCTACATTAGCTTGCAACATTACCAAATCCAGGACTTTGAATCAAGAGTTAACAATAAATTTTACTAAAAGAAAATACACCAAGAATCCTAGAAAATCTTGCTGCATACCACATATGATATTGAAAGAATATGCTGCTCACCTGATTGCTCTATTTCTAGGATTTGGACAATTTTTCTGATAACAGTGAGGAAGCTGATTTTCAGGTGATGCACTCTTCAAGCGGGGAAAACATTATAATTAGAACCTGTATTTTTTGGCTTGTATTCTATGCACTTGTCAGTATACAAAACTGAACACTGTGCTATTTTTTAGTGGAAGACAAAGGTTTGAATAAGGTTTCCAAGTAGAAAGCAATTTTTTGTGAAGTAATTTTTTAAAAATTAAAATGCTCCTTGTTATAACCATCTTTGCAAAATGTCTTTTTAAAATCCTTTTTCAAGATTTTAAGTGGGATATCACGTTACATTTGCTCCTCATGTCTTTTTAGACTCCTCTTGGCTGAGAGTTTCTCAGGATTGCCTTATTCTTGATGACCTTGGTAATTTTGAGAAGAACTATTCAGCTGTTTTGTAAAAATCTATTGAGATTTATCTAATATTTTTCTCATGATTAGACTGGAGTTATGGATTTTGGGGAGGAAGACTACAGAGGTTAAGTGCCATCCTCATCAAATCATATCAAAGGTTGCTATTGACTTTGATCACCTGGCTGAAGCAGTGCTTGTCAGTGTTCACCATTTTAACGTTACCCCTTTTTCCCTATTTTTTATGATGTATTATTTGGAAAGAAGTCACTATTTTCAGCCAACACCTAAGGAGTGCGAGTTAGTTCCACCTCCTTGACAAAAGAGTCTCTATAGAATGCATTTATAATTATTTTGCAAGAAAAAGTTTGCTTATCCCCCCTTACATGTATTTGTTCAATAATTTATTTACTTAAGTGTGAACTTGTGTATATTTGTTTTTACTTTGGGTTATAGTCCAATAATAATTTGTTGCTTATTTTCCCCCAGTTTTGGTCATTGGGAACATTTTCATTTCATTCTTATGTCCTTTTGACATAATCTCATCAATATTTATTTGAATATATCTGTATTTCTTGGTACCACAAGATGCTCTATATTCATCTTGCAGATTTCTTGCCCCAGTCTAGCCTAGCTTTAGCCATTTTCTCCAAAGAGCTTTGATTTTTTTTTTTTTTGGATAATGGTATTAGAAACCAAGATCTGAGGCTAGATACACTAGGTATTACTGTGGTGCCATTTCATTTAGGCTCTCTCAACTTACAGAGCAAGAAAATATCTGTGTGCATAATAATCTACACGTTTGTGTAGGTAACCATCTTTACTTACATTAAGCTAATCATGAGTTTATACTGATGTCTTCAATACTAACTTATTATCACAAGAATCATTCTGGCCTCGTCCCATTGCTTATCTGTACATTTCCACTATAGCAATGAGAAGTCATCCCATTGCTTATCTGTACATTTCCACTATAGCAATGAGAAGTCTGACCCCCATCATTTGTTAACATATTTTTAATTTTTCATTTCTGGTATGCATGAAGACAAGTATCAATATTATTGACCCAAACATCCTTGTGGTATGGCTTTATCAACTAGAGTAAAATGCTATGTACAGTTCCATTTGTCTTTAACTTTACAGGCTATATTCATTTCCAAAGTTACTCTTTCCCCCTGTCTTAATTATGAAATTAAGTAAGGTAATTTCATACAATTATAGTTACAATTAGATATTTTGTCACAAGTTGAAATGGCTCCTGCAGTTTTAAGAATAGAGACACTTGAAGACACACACAGAGAGAAGAAAGCAATGTGAAGATAGAGGCAGAGACTGGGATGACATAGCCACAAGCCAAAAAAAATGCCAAGAATCACAGGAAACTGCCAGCAAGTAGGACAGAGGCAGAGAGTAATCCTTCTCTAGAGCCTTCAAAGGCAGAAGGACCTGCTAGCACCTTGATTTCAGACTTCTGGCCTTCAAAACTCTGAGAGAATATATTTCTGTTACTTACAGCTGCCAGATATCAAAATTTGTTCAGGAAGTCCTAGAAAACTAATATAAATAAACACGCCCATCACCTATTTACATATTTTATATGGCTGCTGACACACTGCAACGACAGATTTAACTAATTGTGATGAGAACAGTCTGGCCTACAAAGCCTAAAATATTTACTTTCTGTTCCATTTCTGAAAGAAAAAAATGTTCAGACCCCTGTTTTAAAATTTGGCACAATGATTTTATCCTTTGGATCTTGCTGTCCAAGAAGCACATGAGGTACTCAAAGGCTTAAGAAAAACAATCTGGGTTGCATTAGATATGGAAAGCATAGAAAGCACATTTAAGAATTAGTGAATATTGCTAATATCAGAGTCTCAAAAATAAGCATGATATGTGTTTCTATAGCTACAAAATTACCTCATATCTATAAATTGTATATATTAATATTTTGTCAGAATTCTTCCTACTTTTATAGTTAGAAATTACCATTTAAAGCATACCGCAAAAATATATATAATGCTTCTCTTTGGCTAAGGTTTGAAATTGTGAACAAGTAGTAAATTTGAATAATGTTCATTAAAATTAGGGGCAAGAGCAAAATATAACTGTGTTTCTGGTTACACAGAAAGTCCAAGATCCTGCTTCTTGATTCTTATCATTTCTAATAATTTCACAAAAACTTGGCAGCCACAGCACAGATTCTGAAATGTAGTATCAATTACCTGAAGAATGAAATACTAGTGGTGTTTGCCTCTGGCACTTACTTGAGATTGATTAACAATTGGGAACATAATGGAGATAGGCAGACTTCCAAACCTAAGGATTACCTTAAGCCTCCTCCAAATATTTGGATGCTCAGATTGATTATCCACTCTCAATTATAGGCAATGTGAGATGAGCAGAGTTTTCAGGTGCTGTTTCTGCCATGAGTTTCTTTCAGTTAAGTAACTATCAAAGGTAATACAATTATATTTATAAATCTATCCACTCATTTTCAAAGAAAATAATGTCTCTATTTTCAAGAGAATAACATCTCTTTAAAAGCAACGAGAATGGAAGAAACAACAGATTTCCCAAACTGGACTATTATTGCAAAATAATTCTTCAAAAATATGTAGCATTTGTACATATTCAGGTATTAAAAGTCAGTGGGCTCTGGAACTATGTTTTCTGGAACTGCCCTAGAAAGATAGGGATAGGGAATCCTTCAGGAGAAAATATATTTACATTCCTTGGTAACTTCAGATAAATATGGTGACTTCTAGTGACATTTAGATATATAACACATAGAGACATTTGCTTATATTCCAGTGATTGCTCTTTCTCTGGAAAGGAGGTTAGATAGGTTTAGACAAATTTGTCAGTAGTCCATATATAAGATAAGAGTCTTATATAATGCGGGGTTCCATTTCTGTAACCTACCCCCACAGTGTGTGCATTTACCACCGGTTCTTCATTATCTATTCACACTGCAGGAATTGGGACTCAGGGAACTAGCATTACAATGATACTTGCTTTTACAAGCATACGGAGCACCTGCAGTGGTCCCACAATTTATTCTTTAAGAGATTGAAGACCAAAAACCCACAGCATTCTCTCAGGGGAGCTGTTCCTCACCAGCACCCAAGAAAAAACCTGGTTACAGTATGGTCTTAGTATTTTTGCTGCTATAGAAGAATGCCGCAGTCCGGATACTTCACAATAAGGAGACATTTATTGGCTCATGTTCTAGAGCCTTAGAAGTTTAAGATCAAGGGTCCAGCATCTGGTAAGGGCCTTCTTGCTGTATCATCCTATCATCACTGAATTTCTTAGTCTTTACATAATGATTGTACTGATTTATATTCCCACCAACAGGGTACGAGAGTTCCGTTTTCTCCACATTCTTATTGATAATTATTATCTTCCATGTTTTTGATAATAGCCATGCTAACAGGTATGAGGTGAGGTGATAATCTCATTGTGGCATATTTTTTTATGATTAATCCTATTGAGCATTTTCGTTGTCGTCGTTGTTTCTGTTTTGAGAAAGGGTCTTGCTCTGTCACTGAGGCTGGAATGCAGTGGTGCAATCTCAGCTCACTGCAACCTCTGCCTCCCAGGTTCAAGCAATTCTCATGCCGCAGCCTCCTGAGTAGCTGGGATTAGAGACATGTACCAGCATGGATAATTTTTGTATTTTTAGTAGTGATGAGGTTTCACTATGTTGACCAGGCTGTTCTCAAACTTTTGACCTCAAGTGATCTACTTGTCTTGGCCTCCCAAACTGCTGGGATTACAGGTTCGAGCCACTGTGCCCAGCCATGTTGAGCATTTTTTATGTATCTATTGTTTATTTGCATGTGTTCATTTGTAAAATATCTATTTAGATTCTTTTCTACTTTTTCACCACTTTATGTCAAAGAGATATTTATCCTCCCATGTTCATTGAAACATTATTTACAACAGCCAAAATGTCATAACAACCTATGTGCCCATCAATGGATGAATTGATAAAGAAAATGTAGATATACACAATGAAATACTTCTTAGTCTTACAAAAGAAGAAAATTTTGTCGTGTGAGACAGCATAGATAAATAAAGGGCATTATACTAAGTGAAATAAGCCAGACACAGAATGACAAATACTGCATTATTCTATTTATATGTGGAATCTAAAAAAGTCAAACTGATAGAAGTAGACAGTAGAATGGTAATGACTAGAGGCTGGTGGGAATGAGATGGAGTGAGGAGGGCAATGTGGAATCAGGAGGTGTTGGTGAAAGAATAGAAGCTTGCAGTTACACTGGAGAAATAAGCTGTAAAAATCCATTGCACAGCATGGTCTCTATAGTTAAAAAATATGTTGTATATTTCAAAATTGCTACAAGAATAGACATTAAATATTCTCACCACAAATTTATGATAAATATGTGATGTGATGGATATGTTAATTAACTTGATTTATTCATTGCATAATGACATATGTGTCAAAACATTGTAGTGTATGCCAAAATTACATACAATTATTTGTCAATTAAAATATATGTCTTTAAATTTAGATCTTTAAATATACTAATATCTTTATTAATTAAATTATCAGCTTAAAAATATTTGTTCTTAACATTAAAAAGAAAGAAATTGATAACACTTTACCTACCACCTTTTTACAAACCTCTTTTCATTTCATAATTTTTGTTACAGAATTTTTTATTTGTCATGGTTTGTAAAATTCCACAGCAGCTTAATACAATATCCCATATTTAAATAGGCTTACTCTTGTCATTTTTAAATTAAATTCTTGCTTTTATAAATACTGCTTTGAGAAGGATGTTTGCTGATTTGAAATGTTTTCTGTGGTCTTTATATTCCAATGCATATTTGCAGGTCATAGCATTATGGATCACACTTTCCATCCCCTAAAGACACTGCAGGCATGATTCTTTTATCTTTTAGAGAAAAATGTTGTACAAAAGCTTTTTTTTTTTAGCCTGATTATTTAATTATTTACCTTTTGCCTAGATGATCAAGAACTCTTTTTTTGGCCCTCAGGATTTTAACTGGGCTAGATGTGATTATTGAGAAATCTCTGCCATTTTATCCATAGACACCATGCAAGTTTTCAATTTTTTATTCATTTTCAATGGAAGTTTCTTTAAAACTTTTTTTTTGTAGCTTTTTATACTCTTTATCAGACACTTAAGAAATATTGATATTCTAATATCGTACTTAATATCCATATTAAGTATGGAAGCAGCATTATTTAGTCCCTTTAGGCTGTTTCCAATGTGGAACATTTTTGTGATAATTTACCTTTCTCTAACTTCTGTGCTTGAACATTATGGGTTCTTGTTTCAACTCCTTATGTTTCTTTGAGCTCTGTTTTGTCAGTAATGAAATGTTTCTCTGTATTGAGTTACTTATTTCATAACAATATGTTTAGACGTCCTTTTTTTTTTTTTTTTTTTTTTTGTTTAGTTTTAATTTTTTTTGGGGGGGGGCGGTTACAGGGTTGAATATTCTTCATCTTATTTATTTTTTCCTGATTCTTTTATCTTCGTTCCTTTCATATATTATCCCATGATATCAAGTGAGATCTGGGGAGGCTCTATCACCAGCTGGAACTGCTGTTTCTACTGTGCCTACAAAAGAACTGTTGGACTTACATAATATGTTGTACCACCTTTTTAAAAAATCTAATTTGCCAATGCGTCTTGGGTTCACAGTAGTCCAAAGTGCTTATTCTTTATGTCATTCCATTTTGAGACATGGTATTTATTGCATTTGGCAACAGTTAGCTTTACAGGAGGTAATTTTTAGGGAAGAAGAAAATTGAGTCTCTTTCTGACATCTTACATTCATTTATTTTATAACTGACTACATAGAAGATCCCTTTTATTTCTTAATCAAATAGATTTTCTGTTGATTAACATTCTTTTCAAGTAGATAATTATCTGAAAATAATAAAACATTTAGTGTAATGTTTATAAAGTTATATTACATAGTGTTTCTAAAATAGAAAAAATGATTAATGATTCATCTCAAATTTATGATGTAGTTTCTGGGAATTCATAACCAATAAAATTACAGTGTGTTTATAACTTTATTTTTCCATCAAAGATTCAACATTATTAATATAATTGAGCTTTCAATTTGTGTTTATGTTTATTCTTATCTAGAAAATATGTCTTTCTGGCAAATAATTCACTGTATATTCATATGTGTTCAATTATTGTAATTAGAGCTGCGCCACTAGTAATGTATACTTTGTGCAGAATTAGTGTAATATAATTCTGACATTTACTGTGTAAACCTATTGTGCTTGGAAATGTCTTGCATTACATTATGCATCATGACCCAGTGATTTCACTCTAAGAGAAAAAAAAAAGATAAAAGCTTTTAGTTTTTATCCAGACACATAAATGATAGTTAGGGAACTTTGAGAATATGACATAGCAATATTTTATTATAGGGATTCTGTGAGACCCTTCACAAATTAAGCATGCTGTATCTGAATGATGGTGTTTCTATCTGTATTGCAGAAGGATACACTAGCCCACTTAACATGATATACTATAGTTACGTTTTCTATGTAAGTCACTACATTATCAAGGCTGTTAAGATATCCATTGGAAGTGGCAATTTAGTTGTTTGAATAAAGTGAATTTAGTTTGATCAATCTTTTTTATTTTCTTAATGAGTCCCAAGTTTTTGTCTATTTGCTTTCTATTTATGTGCTACTCAATGTCTTAATATACTCTGTTGAAAATAGTATTCCTGGATAGTTTGGGTTGTAAATAGATCTTATTTTCCCCAATGCATTATTTTTTCATAAAGAAACTTTAACATAAATTAGCTAAGATTGAAAGTCTACTCTTCCTTGTCTCTAAGGATAATATTTTTAGCTCCTGATTCTTTGAATCTACAACTTTCAAGCAAGAAAAATCTAGTATTTATTTTCTTAAAGTTTCCTACTTTAGATGTGTTGTGTTAAATGGCTGAAATTTATGGTAGGTCATAAATTTATATTTCATAAATTGAAATAAGCAGGGTAGTCAAACAACCATCAAAATTTCATTTTCTTTGGCAATTCATAATGTTTGTCTTAGTGTGTGATGGTCCACCTGCAGCCTCAATTTAGTTAGAACACCATCCTATTGTGAGAAATATCCTGTTTCATTTTGTATTTCTTGTCATAAATGCAACTAAAGATAAGTGGAAGACATCACAGTCTAAGTTCTTGCTATCTTCAAATAATTTTTTTAGGATAATTTTTACAGAAAATTCAATTCAAAAATTATCTTACAAATTAGAAGATTTTGTTTTGGAATAATAATAATTGTGATAGTATAAGGATAAAATTGTCAAAGAATGTATATGTAATGTTGGCTTAATTTTTCATTATGAAAATGTTCAAATTTACATAAATATTTAAGATATCTTACATTAAATGCCCATGTACTTACAGATTATATAACATTGTAAAATTCTTATTTTGTCACATATCTATCCGTCTGTGTATTCTTTTATTCATTTGTCAGTTTTTTTTTAATATGTTTTTCTAATAAACTACATTTAGAGGTGAACTTCTGTCAAAGTATTTCACACACATTAACAAGTGTGGTATGTTTGTTTAGCATCACTTTTTTTCCTTTGAGATAAAGTTTACACATAATAAAATACATAAATCTTAAGTGTATAATTAGATAAATTCTGAAAAATGCATACATTCCTGCAAGTCAAACATCTACAAAAGTATAGGAACTTACTCTCACCTCAGAGAATTCCCTCACACCCCTTTTCAGTAAATTTCTGCCTCCAACTCCCAAAGATAGCTGTTTTGATTTTTCAATCATAGATTAGTTTTGTCTATTCTAGAAATTCGTATAAATGCAATCATACAAAATATATTTTATCTATGCCTTCCTTTACCTAGAATAATGTTTCTAAAATTCATGTATGTCATTTCTCATTCCTTTTACTTACTGAAAAGTACTTTATTGTATATATGTGGAAAATCATTTAGCTATTTACCAATTGGTAGGCATTTGAGTTCTTTCTGGTTCTTTGAGATTGTTGTGCATAAATTACAAGCATTTTGGTTTAAGTCTTCTTGGTGTTTTGTAAACTTACATTTCTCTTAACACTGAGTACATATCTAGGGGTGTTTTATTTTAAAAAAATCAGAAACTTAGTAGAGTCATTTAATTTAATTAATTTCTCATTTCCATATGTATAATTCTACTTGCTCCATTATTTACATATAAGCTATTTAAATTTAAATTAATTTTAATCAAATAATATTAAAAGTATAGTTCAGCAGTCACACTAGACACATTACAAGTGCTCAATAGCCACAGGTAGCCAGTGGCTATTTTATTAGAGAACCTAGATATAGACTTTTTTATTATTGTAGAAACTACTATCAGAGAGGACTATTCAACGTACTTGTTAACATTTGATGTTGTTACTTTTTAGTATCAACTTTTCTGGGTTTTGTGTAATTGAGTTTCACTGTGGTTTCAATCTGCATTTCCCTAGTGAATAATATTATTGAACATATTTTCATGTGCTTATTGTCAACCTATATAACTTCCTCTGTCAGCATTTGTTTAATTCGTTTATCTCTTTATTTATTGGATAATTTTCCTTTTTATTATTGAGTTGTGAATTCTTTTTATATTCAAGATACAATTCTCTTGGAAGATCTATGTATTGCTAATATTTCTTCTCATGTGTTGTGGCTTCCCTATTAATGTTATTAATGCTGATTTTGATGAACAGAATTTTGAAGCTTTGGTTAAGTATAATTTAACATTTTAAGTTTTATAGTTACTGCTTTCTCATCTGAGAAAATATTGCCTTCATTAAAGTTACAAAGATATATAACAAATTTTTTTCTAGAAGCTTTATGGCTTCAACTTGCATAATATAGACCAATAACGTACCTCAAATTATTTTTTGTATGGTGTGAGATTTGGGACGTTTCATTTTGTATCCATGTGAGTTTCCAATTTTTCCAACATTATTATTTGAAAAGACTTTTTTGCTCATAGATTATTTGATTTATGTATATTTGTTTACAGAATCTATTTTCAGTAAGAATATTAATGTTTATTTTTTTGTAGAACTTTGTCAGTTTTTGATATTATGAAGGCCTCATAAAGAAGTATTTTCTTTTCTTCTATTTTCTTGAAGGGTTTAAATCAGATTGGTGTTAATTCATTTTTAATTGTATGGCAGAACTTGCAAGTAAAACCAATTGCACCTGAATTTTTTATTGTAAAAAAGATTTTTTATTAACAGTAATAAATGCAATTTTCTCAATAGACATGGGGTGTGACAATTGGCTTCTCTGGAAAGCAGCCTTTGAAAAAGACAGCGTGCAAGATGCTTACTTGGGAGGTCTCTTTGAAGCGATCCCTCTGGGAGAGAGCCAAAAAAAAAAAACATGAAAAAATAGGATTGCGTAAAGAATTAAAGAATAAATCAAGTATTGATGCAAGCCTCACTTTAATTACAGCTTACTCAAAGAAAGTCTGGAATTAAAATAGTTTTTTAGAATTGTCTCATGGACAGAATGGCAGAGCCGTATTACATCATCCCCACTCTTTCAACAGTTAATCTCTTAATGAGGTCTTTCCAGGCAGAGCTCTACCTTGAATGAGTGACTCTTAAACAGTTAGAGGGCCGACAGCTAAAAGTTCTCTGATGACAGCACTTTTTTTTTTTTCGCTCTTGTTACCCAGGCTGGAGTGCAATGGCGCGATCTCGGCTCACCGCAACCTCCACCTCCTGGGTTCAGGCAATTCTCCTGCCTCAGCCTCCTGAGTAGCTGGGATTATAGGCACGTGCCACCATGCCCAGCTAATTTTTTTTGTATTTTTAGTAGAGACGGGGTTTCACCATGTTGACCAGGATGGTCTTGATCTCTTGACCTCGTGACCCACCCGCCTTGGCCTCCCAAATTGCTGGGATTACAGGCGTGAGCCACCGCGCCCGGCTGACAGCACTTTTAACAGCCGCAAAAAATACAAAAAAATTGTTATTTCAAAGGGGACCTGGGCAATGCATCTCTGTTTTGGGATATTTCCCAAAAGCTATTATCTATTTAGATTTTCTATTTTATATTGTTACAGTTTGGTAAATTTGTGTTTTGAAGAACTTTGTCCATTTGGGTTAAGCTATTGAATTTGACAGTCCCTAAACAAAATTTCAGTGACGATAGGAAAAACATTTAATTTAATGTCAAACAAAACCTATTTATGATATAGGTAAGTTGTGTTCTCTGTTGTTTTTTCTTGTTTAACACATTGCTTATAATGATGAAATCAAACAAAACACTAAATATATATTTATTTTTATTGTACTTTAGGTTCTGGGGTAAATGTGCAGATCACGCAGGATTGTTGCTTAGGTACACACATGGCAATGTGGTTTGCTGCTTCCATCCCCCGGTCACCTACATCTGGCATTTCTCCCCATGTTATCCTTCCCTGACCTCCCCCCCCCCCCCAATGTCCCTCCCTTACCCCCTCAACAGACCCCAGTGTGCGATGCTCCCCTCCCTGTGTCCATGTGTTTTCATTGTTTAACACCCACCTATGAGTGAGAACATTTGGTGTTTGATATTTTGTTCTTGTGTCAGTTTGATGAGGATTATGGTTTCCAGATTCATCCATGCCCCTACAAAGGACACAAACTCATCTTTTTTTATGGCTGCGTAGTATTCCACGGTGTATATGTGCCACATTTTCCTTGTCCAGCCTATTGTCGATGGGCATTTGGGTTGGTTCCAGGTCTTCGCTATTGTAAACAGTGCCGCTATGAACATATGTATGCATGTGTCTTTATAATAGAATGATTTATAATCCTTTGGGTATATTCCCAATAATGGGATTGCTGAGTCAAATGGAATTTCTATTTCTAGGTCCTTGAGGAAGCGCCACATTGTCTTCCACAATGGTTGAACTAGTTTACATTCCCACCAACAGTGTAAAAGTGTTCCTGTTTTTCCACATCCTCTCCGGCATCTGTTGTCTCCAGATTTTTTAATGATCGCCATTCTAACTGGCATGAGGTAGTATCTCAATGTGGTTTTGATTTGAATTTCTCTAATAATCAGTGATGTTGAACATTTTATTCATGTGTCTATTGGCCTCATATATGTCTTCTTTTGAAAAGTGTCTGTTCACATCCTTCGTCCACTTTTGGATGAGTTTGTTTTTTTCTTGTAAATCTGTTTTAGTTCTTTGTAGATTCTGGAAATCAGCCGTTTGTCAGATGGGTAGATTGCAAAAAAGTTTTCCTATTCTGTTGGTTGCTGGTTCACTCTAATGATATTTCTTTTGCTGTACAGAAGCTCTCTAGTTTAATTAGATCCCATTTGTCTATTTTGGCTTTCGATGCCAATGCTTTTGGTGTTTTAATCATGAAGTCCTTGCCTATGCCTATGACCTGAATGGTTTTGCCTAGGTTTTCTTCTAGGGTTTTTATGGTGTTAGGTCTTATGTTTAAATCTTTAATCTATCTCAAGTTAATTTTAGTGCAAGATGCCAGGAAGGGGTCCAGTTTCTGCTTTCTGCAAACTGCTAGCCAGTTTTCCCAACACCATTTATTAAACAGGGAATCCTTTCCCCATTGCTTGTTTTTATGAGATTTGTCAAAGATTAGATGGTTGTAGATATGTGGTGTTGCCTCCAGGGCCTCTGTTCTGTTCCATTAATATATATATCTGTTTTGGTACCAGTACCATGCTGTTTTGATTACTGTAGCCTTGTAGTATAGTTCTAAATTTAAATTGCACATGACCATTAAGAAATTAGTGTCCGAAAGAAGGAATACGAGTGAACAGTAAATGTTTTTCAGATTTTTGAACCTCAACATAATAAAAACAACCTTTTTCATTTTTCTGTGAATCTCAGCATGAGATTTAAGGCTCCACAATTTTTCCAAATTTCACTAAACATAAGAATGTAATACAAATAGATTATTATTGTAATCTATTTTTATACTGACAGTGCATCACTGTAGCTATATGACTATAATGGATATTATGAGTTGATATTCCAAATACATCAAAATTATAAACTCTATGTTTTATAATAAAGTTATTGATTGTAAGTTAAATATATGTTATTAATTTATATTTCTGCAACACAAATGTGAAGACAAAATTAAAACAATATTACAACATCACATTTTATTTATTATATTGGCACGAATAGTGAGGATTTGGAAGTGGTGTGGTGACATTGTAAATTTGTTAAAATTTCTTGGTGAGAATTTGGCTCTCTCATTCTCTCTCACGTGCTCGCTCTCTCTCTCTCTCTCATATATATATATATAAATATATATATATATATATATTTTTGACTTATGATGCCTTTTTGGAAGAGAAAGAAGATGAAAGAAGAGAAAGATTTAGTCTCCAACCAATAATCTGCTATTTTTCCTTTCCTGTGTTACAGTGAATCTAGACCATTTGCAATTTCTTACAGATTTAGTGTGTTCTGAACTAAATTAGTAAACTATTCAACCAATGTTTTAATTTTGTCTTAACTACATTTTATATTTGTGATTTCTTCTGTAGATTAAATAAAATATGAAACATTTCCATTAAATACAAAAAATCTCATGTTCTATGCTTTATAACTCTTTTTAAAAATTGTTAAAGCTTAATTTCTAACCATCAATAACAGATGGTTAACTGCCACCACTTATTCTGGCAAGTAAAATTTGCCAAATCTTTGGTAGCCACTTGCACCATTCGTAATTCCTGACACATAGATTTCTTTCCTCACCAACATCTCCTCTTTCCAAAGTTGTTGCCAAGTTTTTGTTATTTAGGATCATAATCACATAACATACATACTTTAATTCCAAAACCAAATTTTGGCGGCCAGATAATTGTATCTCCTAACTAACATAATTTCATAGTAGCAGAAAGAACCATCAGTTATATTTTTAAAACATCAAGCTTGAATTCATTTCTAAGTTTAAGTTGTTTGTGAAACCATTCTTTTGGGTTCAAGTATATAAGGCTTTTGAAGCAATCTAGTGCATGCCCTGTCAGTCAGATAATTTTAAGTTAGAATAAAGTGCGTAATGACTACATTGTATATTGGACTTCAATTTTTGGGGACATCTACAAGTGTTATTAAATTAATTTATAACTTTTCATCCAACTTATTTTATGGTTTCCCTGAGCCAGAAGGGGAATCAAGTGACTCATTAATATTGTCTTATTATAATTCTGTATACTGTGTTTTGATATTCTACAAGGAGAACACTTTTTCTTCCTCTAAGATTGCTTATAAGATGTCAAAATAAAGCTAATTTATTTTTTCTGTTATTCTATTTAAGATAATGTTTAGGATCAAACTTAACAAAGATCAGCTATTTCTGTTCTTTCTGGACAGGTTGACTTAAGCAATATTCTGATCAATATTACCTTTCATCGTGTTATAAACTAATCTATAAATCTTGTCCTTTTAAGGCAACACAGCAACTTCAGAGAGACTCTTGAAAGCATTAAAAATGAACAGTCCAATAAAAAACATGGACAATTTTAGAAAAGTTAAATGATGAATATTGGAAATATCATGGTTTTTTATTAACCAATAGGATTGGAAAAATAATTGAAAAGCAGCTCCAATATCTGGAGAGGGATTTGGGAATTGGAATCTGACTACATTGGAATATTAAGAATACCTATAAGAATAGAGACAGAATAAAGAATTGGAATATTGGAATATTAATATATTGGAATATTAAGAATACCTACAAGAATAAAGACAAGATCAAGTAGCCTCTCTCTGTTTCTTTCTATATGGATTTCTATGGTGAAATTTAATGTTTCTTTAGTTTATAGATACTAATGCATCCGAATTTAATAACCATTCATAAAAGGTGGTCTTGCATATTGTTTCAAATTTTGATGTGGAAAGACTTAGGCCCAGCTGGGCCACTTATCTGGCTGTTTAATTTTTGTATGCTACTTTTCCCAGATCTCAATTTTTTAATTTGTTAAACTGCAATCACAATATATACATCACGATTGATAAGAGGATCATGTGCCTAAAAAATAATAAGACTGTAGAAATTTAAGTCAAAAGAGAAGTGTTTGTACTAATTCTACAGCTGGACTTCTGTTAGTTAAAATAGACAATGCCAACACAGGTGAGTTCTACTTGGACTCTAGAGAGTAAACAGGAACAGTCACCATTTGGGACAAAAATGTGTCTCCAGAATTACAACAGTAAATTTTTGATGAAGCATTTTAAAATGTAAACTATTTAATTAAAATATATATTAACTTTCTTCACATATCTCTTAGCTGAAATGACGTTTACTTCCTAAGGTGTGTCTGTCATCACAGAGATGAAAGCAGAAAATCTAGATAAATCTAGAAAGAAAGTCTGGCAAAGAAAGACAATATAGTACTTAAACTATTCTATTTTAATGAATTGATTATATCCTAATTTGTAATAGTACAGGAGAAAAAATAGAATGTGCTTTGGTAGTGACAGAATAAGCTAAATTTATAGTAGACAAGCCTACATTATTAAAATATAGTACTATATATCTCATTCAATTGAATAAAATATAGCCTTTGTCCACACTTCAACAGGGTTAAAAACATTTCATTTGCCAAATAACTTTACAGTCCAATTAAGCTCATTCTTACTGACTAGGATGGCATAATCAACTACCCCATCTGAGATTCTCCTGCCAATTTAACTTTCTCAGTATTCCAGCAGTTTAGTACTGCTCCTATGCAAAAAAAAAAAAAAAAAAGTAAAACTACCTTAATTTACATTTTAGATTTTTAGTTATTTTTGAAAAATGTTAATGTCTAACATTTGTTATTCAGCTATATCTGTTAGTGATTCTCTAAAAATTTACTTAGTACTGACTATTGGTCAAATATATTCAGAGATCGCCATGCAAACCTGAACTAACCTGTGATCACAAAGTTCTTCTTTATTTTTTATAATTTTTATAATTTTAGCTCCTATATTTAAGATTTGTTTCCAGTAAATGTTTGTAAATGTTATAAGGTAGGATCTAAGCTTGTGTTTTTGCACAGTGATCTAATTATTCCAAAACCTTTTTAATTGATTTTTTCACCATTGAATTTTTTAATATCTTTGTCAAAAATCAATTGAAGAAAAATGTAAAGGTTTATCTCTGGATTTTTTATTCTGTTCCATTGATTTATATATGTCTGTCATTGCAATAATGCAATACTCTTTGGATTATGGTTATAGTAGGTTTTGAAGCATGTCTGAAACCAGGTAGTGAAAATCCTCCAGCTTGGTTTTTTTTCTAAATAGTTTTGGTTAATATCAGTAATTTTTATTTTCATATTAATTTTATGTTTAGCTATTAATTTTTATTTAAAAAACTTTAAGTTTTGGTTAAGAATTCTATTGATTCTATTAGATTAAATTGGGGAGAGTTGTCATCTTAACATTATAGAATTTTCCTACACATTAACAAAAATGTTTTTGCATTTATCTATATGTTCTTTAATTTTTCTCAGTAATGTTTGGATTTTAGTGTACAAGTTTGTGTTTCTTTTGTTCAATGTATTGCCAGGTATTTTATTCTTTGTGGTGTTGTTTTAATTGAATTATTTTCTTTATTTTATTTTTGGATTGTTCATAAAAATACAATTTATCTTGGACCCTGTTAAATTTATTGATTAGTTCTATCAGCTCTTTTAGATTATTTAGAACTTTTTACATAAAGGAACATGCCATCTAAAGTTAGCAACAGTTTCGTTTTGTTCTTTATTGCCCAGATGCCTTCCATTTCTTTTCCTGGCATTGATTCAGAAAATTTTTGAAAAAAACTAGTGACTGGAAATATTTGATCTGTTATGAGCTTAGAGAAAAATAATTTAGTCTTTCACCAATAAGCATAACGTAAGTTCCAGAGTCTTCATACCATACCAGAGTTCTTTATAATTTTGAGGACATTTATCTCAAGTCCTAATTTAAATTGTAAGTGGATGTCAGATTTGCTCTGATGCATTTTCTGCATTTAGTAAGATCATGATTTTTTTTGTCCTTTATTCGACTAATATCATGTATTACATAAACTGATTTGGGGATGGTTATCCTATGTGGCTTTCCTGCAATATATCCCACTTTGTTGTGATAGTGTATTTTTACATTTTGGTTTTTGATTTCATTTGCTAGCATTTTGTTAAGGATTATGCATCTATGTTCATGAGGCTATTGATCTATAATTTCATTGGCTTTGTTATCAGGGTAATATCGACCTTCTATTGTAAATTGGGAAGTAGCCTTTCATCCTTTCTTTTCTGAAAGTGTTTGTTTATGATTGTTATTTCTCATTCTTTAAAGATTTTATAGAGCTCAGCAGTGACATGGTCTTGGACTGGCTTTTCTATGAGGGGTATTTATTTTAAGTACAAATTCATTGTATTTGCTTTGTATAGGCCTATTCATATTCTTTATTTTTTGCTGGTTTGTGTTTTCCTGGGTTTTCTTCATTTTATTTTAGTTGTATAATTTGTTGTCAAAATGTTCTTCATAATATTACCCCATGATACTTTTAAATTCTATAGGTGTGCTTATGATGTCCCTCCCTTCAACTTCAGGTTTTGATAATTTGCATATTTTTTCTTGATAAATGTATCTAAAAATGTATAAAATCTGAATTCAATTTAAAAATTGAATTTTGTTAATTTTTATCTATTGTTTTTGTTTTATGTTTAATTGATTTCCACTCTCATACTTGTTTTCTTTTTTTCTGTTTGCTTTGTGTTTCATTTGCTCCTTTTTGTCTATTTTGTGTAGACATTTACATTACTTATTAAAAATTTTCCTGGTTTAGATATGTTTTTCTTATATATGCATTTTAAGCTAAAAATTTCCTTCCTATGTATGTCTTTAGTTGAATCTCATACATTTTGTTACATTGTATTCTTCAGTTAAAATATTTTCTATTTTCCATGGTGATTTCTTCTGTGGAGTATGATATATATTTAAAAGTAACTTGTTTTAATTGTTGAATATTTGGAGAGAGCATGAATTTTTATTTGCTGTTTGTCTTAATACATTCAGATTTTTATAACAAAATGTTATACATTGAGTGGCTTATAAATAACAGAAATTTATTTCTCATATTTCTTGAAATTGAGAAGTCCAAGATCAAGACACTTGCGTATTTGGAGTTTGATGAGAGACTCCTTCCTTGTCCATAGATGGTGGCTTCTCTCTGTGTTCTCACATGGTGGAAGGGGCAGACAAGATTTCTGAAGTCTCTTTAAGAACAATAATTCCACTCGTGAGAGCTCTGCCCACATGACCTACTCACCTCCCAAAGGCCCTATCTCCTAGTAGGGATTTAGGATTCTCATTCACTGAACACAGTCATTCAGATCATGGACTATTTTAATTCATATACATTTGATATCAACTTCATTGACTTCAGTCTTTTTAAAATTATTGAGAATTGTTCTGTGGCCTATCATACGCTTTATCCTCATGACTATTCTAAGTGAACACTAAAGAAGACATATAAAGCATGAAAAACTATATTAAAAGATATTCAACATTATTATCAAGGAAATGAATATCATGACGACAATAATATAACACTTCACATCTCAAGCTGTTTTTAAAAACTCAAAAGAAAACAAGTGTTGACAAGAATGCAGAGAAATTGAAAACCTTGTACACCATTGATTGGAATGTAAAGGGATGCAACCTCTTTGGAAAGCAGTATGGTGGTTGCTTTAAAAATTAAAAATAGAACTATAATATGACTCAGGAATATTTCTTCTGGTGTATATCCAAGAGAATTAAGATTAGAAATTTAAGGCAATATCTGCTCACTCATGTTGATTGCAGCATTATTCCCAATAGCCACGACTGGAAACAGCTCAGTGTCCACTGGCCAATAAATAGGTAAATAAAATATAGTATATACATGTAATGCAATATTATTTGGCCTTGAAAAAGTAAGACATTCTGCCATTTGCTACAACATGGATGAAACTGGAGGACATTATGCTAAGTGAAATAAGCCAATCACAGAAAAAAACATTGTGTGATTCTACTTGTATATTTGTAATGCTCATGCTCACAGAAACAGAATAAAATAGTGACGGTCAGAGGCTGGGTGTTAGAAGAAACAGAGTTGTTCAATGTGTATGTTTCAGTTATCCTAGATGATTGAGTTCCAGAGGTATGATGTACAATAGGGCACCTACAGTTAACAATACTGTATACTTCAAAGTTAAGAGCGTAGATTTCATATTAACATTTTAAACCTACACATATCCAAACACAAACACACAAAATACACACAAATCAAATAGAGGTAAGAAAACTCTGGAAGTGTTGAATATTTCTATTATCTTGATTGTGGTGATGGTATCACAGGTATCGTACACGTCCAAACTCACCAAATGTACACATTAAATATGTACAGCTCTTTGTATATCAATTATACCTCAGTAAAATTGTGCAAAAAAGAACATACGTTATTCTTCTGATAGATGGAATTTTTTATAAATATCAATTTTTAAGTTATTTCATGGAGCTGTTGAAGTATTTTTATACATGTTAAAATGAAAACCTAGGCAACATATAAATATGTACAAAAAATATCATAGTAACTTTATATGCCAAATCCTGGACACAATACAAATGTTCATCACCAGAAAAGTATACAGTAAGTTTTGATATATTCATATAATGAAATAATGCTCAGCTCTAAAAATTAAAAACTCTGTCTGATTCATTTAACTATATGTTAGCTTCAAAAACATTGTGTTGAACAAAGCTATACACCAGAGTGCATACAGTATTATAACATTTATATGAAAATTCTAAAACAGATACACCTAACATATTGTGATAGAAATTAGAGCAATGATTGCCTGCATAGGTGGGGAGTGACTGAAATGGGACACAGGGATTTTTGTCATTGGTGGTAGAAAAGTAGTGCATCATGCTTGTGGCATTGCTTAATGAGAAATATATAAGAACACATTTATCAAACAATCAAAATGTACAATTAAGATCTGTGTATATCACTATATATACCTTATTTCCATATGCCATACAATACAATTACATATAATATTGCTTGCTGTTATATAAAATTTGTGACAATTTCCCCCAGTGTCTATTGAACCCCTATGATGATCTGAATGTAAATTTTCATATGCTAACATTTTACATGTAAGAATTTAAATCAGATGGAGAGATCTATAAAGTTAGTAGTTAGGAGAACTAACATAAAAAGAGGAATTAGAGAACAAAAACTATTTATCTGTTTACTTTTCTGGGAATACAGCTTTAAAGAAAAACAATTCTTTTGAGGATACGAACATAGTGTACATGTATGACAATAGCAGTCTCCCATATTGTGTACTATTCCATAGGTAGTGTTGAGTGAATGTGCTGTTTTATTTCATTCTAACGTATTACCTATAGATTGTCATATTTTGAATGATTATTATTGTAAGCCTCTTTTGGTCAAAATAGAGGTGAATTTGAGAAGAACACTTTCTATTAGGCTGGTTGGCAGACCTCCTAGTTTACTGACATTATCAGTACTTTGAATTTTTTTTTTCACATGATTTTTGAGACGGAGTTTCGCTCTTGTTACCCAGGCTGGAGTGCAATGGCGCGATCTCGGCTCACCGCAACCTCCGCCTCCTGGGTTCAGGCAATTCTCCTGCCTCAGCCTCCTGAGTAGCTGGGATTACAGGCACGCGCCACCATGCCCAGCTAATTTTTTGTATTTTTAGTAGAGGCGGGGTTTCACCATGTTGACCAGGATGGTCTCGATCTCTTGACCTCGTGATCCACCCGCCTCGGCCTCCCAAAGTGCTGGGATTACAGGCTTGAGCCACCGCGCCCGGCAGTACTTTGAATTTTGACTTCACACTGCATGTCAAGGTGAGATAACTAGCAGATTTCTTGATTTCATCTGATAGGAACAATAACAGGCATATCAACACTTTTCAGGTATTAGACACTGGGATATAATTCCTTGAGCCACCTGAGGTTAACACTCAAGGTGGATAAGTAAATAATGCACTTTCAATTATTAAAGAACACAACATAAAATTTAGGAGGAGAAAATAAGTTTCTCACAAAATACTAAGTCAATATATGAATATCATCGCAATGTCAAAAATATTTATTTGTTACCTAGTCCATTCTAGGATTCATTCTAACAACACAGGAAGTTTTAAAAATTCATGAAGCTTCATTCCTGCACTCAATGGGTTTATTTTCCCGTATGTCATCATGTACCCTAAGTGTGATATTAGGTCTCATTACAAAAAACAGCTTTAATATGAGTCAGTATATAAAATGCTGCAGATGTGAAAAATCAAATGCTGTGTGGCATGAGAAAGGAAAATAGAACATTTTCTTATTTGGTCATGACGGTATATTTTACAGAGTTGGCAGAATTCTCCTTCAAGTAGGGCTACTCTTCAGCCAGGACATGCCCACAAGTTCCTACCCAATGTCAACACAGTGAATTGTAATATTTGCCAAATAGCCATTGTCCCAAGCCTTCTTATAACACCCTTCTCCTGCCACCCAGATAACCTGGGTTAACGTCAGACACTCAAAAACTTCCCAAAACTTATAAACGAAATGATCAATGCCTAGAAATCATATATTCTAGGACTCTGCTCTAATACTCTGGCCTTTGTCTATTTGTATTAGAACATACTTTTGAAGTAGCATTTGTCGGATGCTTTGGATATTACTTCTGCTTTTAAAGATGTACGTTAATCCAAGTAAGTGAGAATAATGGGGGTCCAAGCAGAAGGCATAAGATGGGTAAAAGCACATGTGCCATTCTATATCGGGAAGAGACTGTAAGTGGAAATACTCATGGATTATCCATGTTGAGGCAAATTTATTTCATAGCAAGGAAGAACTATGATGATAGTAATACTGCAGGAAAAACACTATAATAAAAGCACAATAATTTATTGAAAAATGATAAGCAAAATATCATAATTTGTTGATCTTTCTAAACTAAGAATTACATTGCAACTCATATTTTGTTAGACTTATATATAAGTAACAATATTTTTAAGCTATTATAAATTATACTTAAAATTCAATTTTTCATTATTCATTGCTAGTATATAGAAAAACAATTGATTATGGATTATTGGTCTTATATCCTGTAATTTTGCTTAAGACATTATTTCTAGGATTTATTTCTATTGATTCCTTGGGGTTTTCTACATAGACATTTATGTGGTCTGTGTATAGAGAGTCTTGTTTCTTTCTTTACAAACTGTCTGCCTTTTATGTTCATTGTCTTATTGCACCAAATGGGACTTTCATTTGATTCTTCTTTCAGTTCAAATCCACGCTTATTCTGCTATTTGGAAGATGTAGTTCTATATGGCTATATCCTTCACAACCTTCATAGCCTGAGACACCCCTGAATCTTGTAACTCTTATCAATGAGTTGATGCTATGCACTTCAGGATTAAGATGTTTACTTCTAGGTTAATAATCCATTTTCTTCAGGTTCTACTGAGCCATATATCAATTCTTAACTATTGTATTTTTTTCATATTTCCTAATACTTAATAAATATTATCAATACTTTTTGAGCAAAGCTGATGTCTTCATTTAAAAGTAGAATTTTTTTTCTTTATTTTTTATTCTTTTTGTTGTTCTGCGTAGGCATTAAATAGAGGAGGTGAAATAAAAAATGTCTTTAGTCTGCTAACTTTAATTACAGTAAAATACCTCTATTCCAGGAATATTTTAAATATTATATATAAGTGGACTTATTTACATGTCCTTGTTAATAAATTAGGGTTTTTTAAATAGAAAAGATAAGAGTTTTATCTATACCTACCCTCATGGCCATCAAGTTAACGTGTTAAAGAGTATTATAACATCCATTATGTAAATAAAATAAAACCCATTTTTCTGCATTTCTGAATTGTAATTTGTAAATCTTAAAGTATTACAACAGATTTTTTAAATAGCAGATAAGGATGTGATGTTAAAAGAACACAAGATTTAATTTAAATAAGATGGTCAAAGATCTGTCTAAAGGTATATCAACTAGCCATGGGATAGTTTCAGAAAGAGAAGAAAGTCTATTGTGCTACCAAACATTATATTTTTATTCTAACTATATCTTTGTACCTGTTAACCATTTCCTTTATATAGTTAACATTAATTTAGTGTATATTTTCAAATAAGGAGTACAACTGGAATGTTCCTAAAACAAAGAAATGATAAATGCTTGAGATGATGGATACACTAGTTACCCTGATTTGATCATTACATATTGTATGCCTATCAGAAGATCACATGTACACATAAATAGGTACAAATAATATATATATCCATAACAATTATTATTAGAAATTAAAATAAGAATTGAAGAGAGAAAACAGTTGCACGTGCAAAGTTTTTAAGGCAAGAAGAGTTTTGCAATTCTAGAAAATTGAAAGAACAATATGATTATTGAATTGTAACTGAAAGAGCAAAATCTGCAAGAAATGATGAACAGACAACATCAAGCCAGACTTGGAAGGCCATAACTAAAGTTAAAAATATATATATAGGCATATTGATTTTTTAAGTTTTTATTGTGAAGAAATTCACACTGATATAATACCTAATTTAATATGTGTATACACACACACACACACACACACACACACACACACACACACACACACATATATTTCCCATGTACCAGTCAGCTTCAATAACTGGCATCATTTTGCAGTTTTGCATAATCTCTGACTCCATCTACTCCCCTTGCTCATTCAATTAATTTGGAGTAAAATATATAAAACATTTAAATGCATAAATGTTTACTGTATCTTTGAAAAAGGATATATCCATGTTACACCGACCCCCATTAACGTATCAAATATTAACATCACCTCGTAAATTCTATTCTTCCTTGCTCTTGCTGGGTATGTGTCCCATCCTACACACATAAGCATACACACAAAGGCAAACTCTGTTATAATTTTTCACAATACAGTAGTTTTACCCATTCTAGAATATCATATCAATGTAATCACGTATTATATACTATTTTGATTTTGGCATTGTTCACTGCCTGTAATGGTTTTCAGATTTATTCCTGTTGTTGTATATCCCAGAAGGTAATTGTTTTCTGTTTTTCAGGTAGCATCCTATTGTATGAGTGTAACACAGTTTATTTATTCACTTTCTATTGGTAGAAATTTAGATTTTTCCAAGTTTGCATTATAAAGTTGCTGTGATTATTACTTTACAAGTCTTGTTATGAGCATATGTTTTGAAGTTTATTATCATAAAATGCTTAGAAATATAATTGCTAGTACTTAGGGTTTAAGTATATTTAAATGCATAAGAAGCTGTTAGACAATATTCCAAAATGAATGGGTTGTTTTACACTCTCCCTGGAAAAGTAAGAGTCCAGTTGCTTCACTTGCCAAATTTCGTGTAGTAAGACTTTTAATTGTAGCAACTCTTCTGGGTATTTATAATTTTAGAAACTCTTCTGGGTCTTAGTTTATTTTGCTTTTACTTTTTACTCCCCTTATGACGAAAGATGATACTTATTCAACATTTGTATATCATTCTTTTTACAGTATCTGCACAAGGCATTTGGCATTTTTAACTTGGTTGTCTTTTAAAATATTGAGATGTAGAAGTCCTTTATATATTCTGCATACAAGTCCTTTGTCAGGTATATGCATAATACCTATTTTTTCCATGACTATGGCTTGTCTATTAATTGTTGTAAGGTATATTTGAGTGGGTAGTAGTTTTTCATTGTGTTGAAATCTGATTTATAATTTTTATTTTGTATTTACTGTTTATTTTGTCTTCTCTAGAAAATGTCTATTCACAGTTGTAAAAACATAAACTTAAATCTATGTAGTTTTAGCTTATAATGTAAATCAATAATCCATCATAAATTACTGTGTATATTATGGCATTTATTAATAAGTCCAATATATTGTCTGTATAGATCCAGTTGAATCTGCATCCTTTATTGAAAGACTATACTCTCTCATTGCACTGTGTCTCCTTAGTTGAAAATCAACTGATAATGTATTTGTGGTTTTATTTTTACATTATATTCACATTGATCTGTTTTACTATTCTTATTTCAATACTATACTCTAGGAATTACTGTAGATTTTTTGTGCAACTTGAATTCAGAAAGTATAAGCTCTATAAGAGGTTATATCTCTCATATGGCTTAGGAAGTTCTAACTAAAACTGACCCTCCCATAGAATAGCTTTAAAATATCAATTGAAAAAAGAACAGACAACTGATAGGCACTGGAGAATGAAAAATATATATATATTTCTGACCCAAAGTTGACAGCTGAAAAAGAGACCACCACACAATGTCACCAATTTTATGGCTTTTAGCCTGAGAACCGATCAAGTAGGTGCCACATGGTTGGGCTAAAAGTCTGATAGAAAACTGTCAGTCTTTATAGCCTGAAAAAAACAAAGAAAAGTTAGAATAACCACAGTTGTTAGAAAGTGAATGAGATATCCTGGAAAGCACAAATTTAGAGTGGAGGAGTTCAAATTCTACAAATAACATTTGCCCTTGTTTCTTGCTAACAACACTTGAGCCATAAATCTGTAAGGGCAGAATCAAGGCAGTGCAACTGAAGAGTAAGCAAATGAACTTGTGTTTGGTTTGCCAGTTGAGACACAGAGTTTGCAATTAGAATATAGACACATTAATTGCCAAAAATATGAAAACATCAAAATTCTTTGGGTTGTGTAATATAATTCAACACTTCTGTAAAATATTATTCACAATTTCAAGACACAATTTATAATCACATAACAGTCAAAAAGTAGGAAAATGTAATCTAGTCTCCACAGAATAGTTGATTTATAAAGACCAATCCCATTATTAATCATTTATTAGAATATGCAGACAAATCATATTTATATCACCTATTATTTGTTCAATGAAGTAGATAAAATATATTTTCAAAAAAGTAAATAATAGAAAATTTCAGCTGATAAAAACTAAAACTACTGAATGGTGATTTTAGAACTAAAAATTCAATATCTAAAATAAAGTCACTTGAAGGCTTAAACACTAAATGCAAATAATAGAAAGTTATTAATTGAACATAAAGACAGATCCATTGAAACTGAAGAGAAGAGAGAAATAGGATTGACAAAAAAAAAAAAAAAAATGAACAGAGACCGAGGGATCTGTGGAACAATATTAGGCAAATTATGACATGTAATTCCAGTCAAAGAAGAAAAGAAGATAACAAATGAAGTACACGAAAGTAATTGATCATATGATAGTAAAAATCTTTTCAAACTTAAGAAATGACATTAATGTTTAGATTTAAAAGACTCAGTAAATCCTGAAAATAAGGGTAAATATAAAAAGAAACATGATTATGAACATCAATAAAAGGTTGAAAACCAAAGAGTAAAATAAAATCTTGAAAGCAAATAAAAAACATAGCAAGTTACATAAAAGAAAACACCAATTTGCATGACTGCTTACTTACCAACTAGTAACTGTGGAAATTAAAAAGCAACAGGAAAGAGGTTTACAGAAAAATGCTGCCTAGACGGTATTTATATTTCCAACAAAAGTGTTTTTCAAGAACGAAGGCAAATATACATATCTTCAAATAGGTGAAACTAAGAAGTTCATCACCAGAAAACCTGCATTATAAGTATGTATATGTATATATATATTTATATATACACACACACACATATTTTTCTCAGTATGTTTATATTGGAGAACACAAAAGGGAAATTGTCAGTTTATTATATATGTAGGCGTAGTATTTATAACGTAACTGCCAAAAATAAATGTAATATATGTATACATAGTATACGCATATATAATGAATGTGATAATTTAACATAAAAGACAGGAATATTAAATAGACCTAAAATTGCAAAGTTTCTTCATCACATAGGACCTAGACCAACATTAAGTTTAAATAGAGTGTAAAGTTTAAAAATTGATATTTTACTACCTCAAGCAATTAAAAAATAATTCATGGGATACAGCTAATAGCCAATAGAGAAATTAAGATGGAATTCTAAAAATTATTCAAATAATACTACAAAAGACAGAAGTACAGAGAAAAGATAGAGAGTCTAGCCAAAAACAAAAAATAAAATAGATCTAAATTTAACAATTACAAAATTGCATTAAATGTTAGTGGACAAGAAGTTCAATTAAAATCTTCTATTTCTATAAAGCTATTTTTGGTATTCAACTTTTCTGTATTTTTCTATAAATTTTACAATGATCTTAACAATTTCTATGTTTAAAAAGACCAAACACCACATGTTCTCACTCATAGGTGTGTGTTGAACAATTAGAACACGTGGACACAGGGAGGAGAGCATCACACACTGCAGTCAGTTGTGGGAGGGGACGGGGAAGGACAGCATGGGGTGGGGAGGGTGAGGAGGGATAACGAGGGGAGAAATACCAGATACAGATACCAGATACAGGTGATGGGGGGATGAAGGCAGCAAACCACCTTGCCATGTATGCACCTATGCAGCAATCCTGCATGATATGCACATGTACCCCAGAACCTCAAGTACAATTAAAAAAAAAAAGATTGCTGAAATAATGACTGGGGTTTTGTTAAATCTTGATCAATGTCTATTTTAAAAATGTTGATTCAGCTAATGAATGTAAATGGTCTATTACACTATATTTTCTTTAAATTCTCTCCTTCATATTCAACATAAAAATATTTTTGCCACTATTTATGGCTTTCAGTGACACTGTAAATAAAATTCCATTTTAACTTTATTTTTAAATTGTTTGCTACAGTTCTATAGAAATACTTTTTTTAAACATATTTACATTGTACTCTGAAACAATATAAACTCACATATTAGTTTTGGTAAATTTTAATGTAAATCTCTTAGGATTTTTATATGAATAAACATGCCATTTAAGAATGAGGATAGAATTTTTTTCTTCTATCTTCTCAAATCCTTATGTCAATTGTTTCCTTTTCTTTCCTTGTTGCAATGCTTAGAACTTCCAATACAATTTTGAATAAAAGTGTGAAAGGCAGACATTCGTAAGGAGTTTCTGATCTGGGGAGGAAAATGTTCATTCTCTCATCATTAGGTTGATATTCACTGTAGTATTTGTTATTGCTATTTGTTTCAGGTGTCCTTAATAATACTGAGGCCAGGTTCTTTATTTCCAGTTTCTCAAGAGCTTTTCATCATGACTTGGTTTTGCATTTTGGCAAGGGCATTTTTAGCAAGTTTTGAGGTGATAAAATTTTGTCATGGTTTTATTTAGTTTGTTATTTTAGTCTGCTGGGTGTTAAAATATAGTCATGGTTGTCTAATATAGTCTGTTAATATTATGAATTACATCAATTGACTTTCAAATGTTGAATCAACTTTAGATTCCTGAGGTAAATCACACTTTTACTTTTTACTATAATTTTAATACAGTAATCTAGTGAATTTATCATGCTTCAGTGCCTAAAAAATGTTGTATTTTCTCTATTTATCATTTAATATTACTATCAGATAAAAGGGTTAGTGTAACCAATATATTCAGTGACTACATTTAAAACCATAAGTAGACTTTATGTGAAGTTCAGTGAAAAACCATTGAAGAATCACTTTCAATAATGGGTGATGCCATGTTATCTCAGACCAATATCAGGTTTACCAAGATAGGAAAACAAATTCTTATGATACACAGAACTACATCAAATATAAATGTTTGTGCATCAAAAGACACTACCAACTTAGTGAAGAAGCAACCCACCAGATTGGGAGAACATACTTGTAAATCATATACCTGAGAAGGGGTCAAAACCCAGGTTATAAAAAGAATTCCTACAGCTCAGTAACACAAAACGAAAACAAATAATCTCATTTTAAAAATAGGCAAAGGTCTTGAATAGCCAACTCTCTAAAAAAGATGTGTAATTTGTCATTAAGTAAACAAAAAGATGTTCAACATCACTTATGAGAAAAATAAAAATCAAAACCACAAAATTATAGTTCACATCCTTTATGATGTGATAGACCATTATAAAAAAATAAATAAATGCATAAATGATTGTTGCTGATTATTTATTTCTTGTTCATTTACATTCACCCTTATTCATTGTTGGTGAGAATGTAAAATGGGGCAGCTGCTATGGGCAATAGCAGTTTCTCAAAAATTAAAAACATGTACCACATGATTCTGCTCTCCACTTCTGGGCATATATCCAACAGAATTCAAAACAGGGGCTAAAACAGATAATTTGTTTATGGCCGCATTATTCTCAATAACCCAAAGTAGGAGGAACCCAAGTGTTCCTAGGTATGTGAATGGATAAACAACATGTGATATATGTACGGAATAGAATATTACTCAGCCTTTAAAAAAGAGGACATTTTGACACATGATACAACATGGATGAACTGTGAAAACATTACACTGCCAGTATAATAAAGAGAAAACACCATTTAAAACAAGCCAGTCACAAAGGGACAATTACTTTATGACTTCAACTATATGAGGTACTGAGAATAGTCAAATTCATATGGATAAAAAGTAGAATGCAGGTTGCCAGGAACAGTGAATGTGTGGAATGAGGAAATAGACAATTATTATTTAATGGGTTTGGAGTTTTGATTTGGGAAGATACAAAGTATTTTAGAGATGGATGTGGTGAATGTTGTATAAAAATATAAATATACATAATACCAGCAAACTGTGTACTTAGAAACATTTAAAATGCTTTCCTGTTACATATATTTTATCACAGTAACAGAAGATAGTGAAATATTAACTGAGGAAATCTCCAGTTGTCATGCAGCCCTACCCATTTTGAACTTTTCCTCACAAAATAAAAAGATTTAAATCAGCATGATTTTTATATTTACATATAAAATCAAGGATGGCAATTATGAGAGGGTCAATACCCAGAAAATCTGATCAGGATTACATTTTTACTAAACCTTATGAGCCACTAAGTTTATGTTTTTTTTCTGTCCTTGTTATAAAAAGAAAAAAAAAAGTTGAGATTCTATTGGATTTTTATAATAAGAAATTCTGTCTTTAAGGTCCATGACCTTCATGCTTTTCCTGTGTTTTTCTAGGAATCCCTAAGTGATTCATACATTTCCACAAACCCAGAGTCAGCCAGTCTTTTAATTCTATTCTTTACTGTCAAGTTAACAGACATCTTTCTTCAGGTTGCTGCCATTATCCTCAATAATAAATTACCACCCTGGCAGTCCTTAATTCTGTACATTACACTGATGTAGAAACTAAATTGTGACTTCACATAAGTGAAGTGCATAAGACTTTACAGATAATGCAATGACATTACATAGAACTTTGCCAAATATTTTATGATGATGGAAGGGAACAGAAGGACAATAAAGACATTCTACTAGCTCGATATGGCCACTTTCTTTTATTTTTCTTTTTTTTTTTTTGAGGGGGGGTGGAGTTGAAGTCTCATTCTGTTGCCCAGGCTGGAGTGAAGTGGTGCAATATCAGCTCACTCCAACCTCCCGCTCCTGGGTTCAAGTGATTCTCCTGCCTCTTCCTCCTAAGTAGCTAGGATTACAGGTGTCTGACACCACACTGGCTAATTTTTGTATTTTTAGTAGAGATAGGGTTTCACCATGTTGACCAGGCTGGTATTGAACTCCTGACCTCAGGTGATCCACCCACCTCAGCCACTTTCAGAATCTATCCTCAGGCCTCCAGATAAGGGCCAGATTATCTCATTTGCTCTCATATAGTCACACACACTTGGATATTCCAATAATCTCCATGCCACGGAGGCCACCTTCAACTGGTCAAAGTCTGCGGGGAAAGAATAATAAGATGTAAAGCAATCAATTGTATATAGAATTATGCTAAGAAAATGAATAGCTTAGTTCCCAATTAGTACTATTTGAACCTCATAAGCACAGCAAGGACAGCAACACAAATAGAATGAAGTTTTTTCATATAATCTTCTACACATGTAAATTTCAGTCATTGCATTTCAGTAGTATTAAAGTAGTATCATAAAAGGTAATAGAAATATATCTTGGTGAGGGGAGCGGAAACAAGAAGAAAGTTTTCAGATATAAAGAATAGCAGAAGAGAACCAATTAATTAAGGAGAGTGGCCATAGATGGCATCTCTGAGAGTGGGCCCTATCACCCTCAATCTGATTCCTTTCCAAAGCCTCTCCTTTCATTGCAGAAAAGCCTACATGGTTATCTGGCACTTCTCACCATTTCTAATTAATATCTTCTGAATAATAAACCCTGTGCAAAAAAAAAAATAATTAAGCCCTAGTCCCTTAAAATGAAAAACATTCCTTAAAATTTTTAAATACAAATTTTTCTAGTTTCTTTTTTCTGTCATTTTTTTTTTAAGACAGAGTCTGGCTCTGTTGCCAGGTTGGTGTGCAGTGGAGCGATCTCAGCTCACTGCAACCTCTGCCTTCCAGGTTCAAGCGATTCTCCTGCTCAGCCTCCTAAGTAGCTGGGACTACAGGCAATCCACCACGTCCAGCTAACTTTTGTATTTTTAGTAGAGAAGGGGTTTCACCATGTTGGGCCAGGATGGTTTCCATCTCTTGACCTTGTGATCCACCCACCTCAGCCTCCCAAAGTGTTGGGATTACAGGCATGAGCCAACGTGAAATTTTTCTTGTTTCTACTCAAGAAAATTTTCTAAAATCTTGAGGTTTCATATTACTCCCAGTTGCATTGCACATTTTATTCAACTGATGAAGAATGGGCTCATTCAACTAGGTGTTTGGGAGTTCTCTCTCACCCGAATATTAATCAAACAAACATAATTTGCTTGACTATCTGAATAGACAAACTGACATTTTCTATATTCAACCAGCAAATATGTTATACAAGCCAAGCAAACAAAATCAGAATTTCAGTTGATTTTATTGTTACATTTGGGAGGGAGAGAAAATATAGCTGGCTGTGAAAGATTATACCATCAATTTTAGACTTTTCAGAACATGTATTTATGTCTGAAAAGTAGCTACAGTCATATCAAGTAGTGTTTGTATGAATATGGAGTTGTTTACAGGAAACTACAATAAAGGAACTCTGGCCAAGTTGCTTAATAGCATAATCAGAATTTTTTATTTATCATCATCAAAATGCGAGTCCTAAGTGAAGAGCCACATATAATCACTGTTATCACTGTCATTGTAGCTGCTGTTATATTGACGGCTAGGGGCCTCCGGGTTGATTCTACAAAGCTAATTAAACAGATTTTCTTCTAGAAATGATGTGTGATTGGATTCCTCACCACCACCCTCTCCTTGTCACTATCCTCATCAAAAAGATGATTTCATAAAACACATTTTTTCAGCTTAAAAAAATGAATAGCAAGAATAATATTTTCTATAATTGTAGAAAATCAAGCCTGGGAAATAATTGAATTGATTTATAATATTCCCTCTGGCTTTCTGAGGCTAGGTTCTTGCACATGATTCACAATTTGTATCAATTTTAATTTATTATTTTATTTGATTACTCATACTCAGGGAACTGTATTGTTTGTTATGTTCCTCAACAAGGTCTGGCAACTAGTTAGTTCTATTCCTAAAACATATAGTAAAAGGATAAATATTTCATTTGAAATTTAGAAATAATTTTAAATAAATTTAGAAGTAAAATGAATGCCAAATACTGATAAATATGAAGTGACGGTGAGCTTAATGAATTGTTATAAATGTGAAGAATATTGAAGAAAAAATGAACTTGATAGCTGTATGTCTGTCACTGATAAAGCCTGAGAAATAAAGCAGACAAAAGAAAAGACTAGGAAAAAGGTTATCTATTTTTTTCGAGCCAGGTATATGTACAGACATTGTTGGGTTTATCAGATTCATATTTGTTTTATTTCTTAGATTTGGTTGTCCAAGTTCAATTATATATTAACTAATCATAAAATGACTTATATGAGGCTGAATTTAACGCAGTAATGAAATTCTTCAATCATGACAGTCATGACTGTCACTTTCACTGGCTAAAGGTCTCATAGTAAAAATATTTTTGGAAGAGACATTTTCTGCCCTCTCACTGGCAAAACAACATTGATAGGCTGACATTAGTTCACAGGTCTTAGATGAGTAGCCAAGTGCCTTATCCAAATGTTTTCAATTGTTTTCTAATCTAAGCTTATAATTATCCTGAAAGCGAATGAATATGTTTTAAATCAATAAGCTAACTGAGCATATTCATCCCTGAGTGTGTTCTTACCATGAAACTTAATCATACTAAGGCTAATCAATACCAGCAACCATTCATTCAACTTTTTTTAAAAAAGTACTGCACATATGGTTGGCATTGTGCTAAGTTCAAAGTGAATCAACCAAGTTTATTTTATTTGTTTATTTGTCTTCTCTCAAAGAGCTTACCGTCTGGTGGCACAGATAAGTAGGTGAAAGCAAAAAGTGATTGTAATATAGGGTATTTGACACTACGTACAAACACAGCAGAACAGTCTCCCTTTGAAAGGAATGACACATTTTATCAGACAATGAGACACCATTGCTCAGTTTTAGAAGAAAAAAATGAATTAGCTAGGAAACAATACAGAGCATAGGATGTAGAGACAGCATTAAGATAAAAATGAACTGCTTTTGCAAGTAGTTAAATTATATTGAGGCTGGGATGTAGAGTTTAAGAAACAGAATTCTGGCTGGACAGGTAGACAGGGGCTATGCTATGAATGAATGTATGCACCAGGGTGAAGGTTTAAAGTTGATCCTGGAGGCTAGTGTGAGTAGGGCTAACGGGATTCTCTAGACTACAATATACACGTTTTTACTGAACAATTTTTTAAACTTCAGGCAGGATTCTTTCCATGTTTCTAGTAGCCCAGCACAGGGTTCAACATGACACTTTAGTTGTCCTCTCCACATTTACCTTTTCCACATCCTGATAAAACATTTCTTTAAAAAAATAGAGAAAAAGAAAAATTATCTTGATATTAGAGACTGTGCAAGAGAGGCTTACAACTGTCAGAATTCTAAAAATAACGTCTTTAACATTTGACAAACAAGTTAAAGAAAAGACATGCCGAAATCATTCAGAAAACTCTGAAATAGTTTTACGTATGACTGGGGAAGGTTTATCCAAATAATGCAACAATAGTTCTTAATACATCACCCAATGTGATTCACTTTTACAACAGGTTGTGAAATAAACCATATAAACATCTTATGTGAAAATGTAATCCTTTCTAGGGTCAGGAAAAAGGCAAAAAAAAAATTATCTTTCACTGATTCTACTTGATTACGCAATGAAAGTCTTAGTGCAAAAATATAAGACAAAGAAATAAAAAATACTGTATTGCTAGAATCTATAATTGTCTACGTAGAAATCCAAAATGGTCCACAAAAAAATGGCACTGGAACTAATAAGTATATTTAGGACATTATCAGAATACAAATTCAATGTACAAAAATAATTTTTAATGAATAATTCAAAACTAAAACTGAAATAAGAAACAGCAAAAGCAAAAATAACAATAAAACAAGTATCAGCCAGCCACAGTGGCTCACACTTGTAATCCCAGCACTTTGGGAGCCCAAGGCAGGAGGATTGCTTGAGGCCAGGAGTTTGAGGAGACCAGCTTGGGCAATATAGTGAGACTCTGTCTCTATAATAATATATTTATTTTTTGAAACAGGGTCAATCTCAGCTCACTGCAACCTCCACCTCCTAGATTCAAGCTATTCTCCCACCTCAGCCTCCTGACTAGCTGGGATTACAAGCACCTGCCATTATGCCCAGCTATTTTGCATTTTTGTAGAGATGGAGTTTCACCATGTTGGCCAGGCTGGTCTTGA
Source organism: Sapajus apella (assembly GCF_009761245.1). Classification (NCBI taxonomy): domain Eukaryota; kingdom Metazoa; phylum Chordata; class Mammalia; order Primates; family Cebidae; genus Sapajus; species Sapajus apella. Next base: position 7,039,086 of record NW_022437018.1, read on the forward strand.
ACTTATGACCTCAGGGGATCTGCCCACTTCAGCCTCCCAAAATGCTAGGATTACTGGCATGATCTGCAAAAATAATCTTTAAACAATTAGCTGGGTGTGGTGGTGTGCACCCGTAGTTCTAGTTATTTAGGAGACTGAGAAGGGAGGATCACTTGAGCAGTAAGCTATGATATTACCACTGTACTACAGTCTGGGCAACAGAGAGTCTCCAGCTCTTAAAAAAAGTATTGTTTATATTAGCAACAAAACTCCTGAAATACCGGCATATACATATAACAAGATGTGTAGATTAGTGTTATGCTTAACATTATAAAATACTAATAAAAGACATCAAAAAAGATGTTGAAAAATACACCCTTTTCGCATATTGTAGGCTTATATTGCTAAGATGTTAACTCTCCAAAAATTGATTTATAGGTGAAATAGAATCCCAGCAATAACTTAATATCTGTTCAATAAGTGGGCTCAAAAGTAGATGGTAGTAACAGGAAAATATCCGTGAAATAGAATATGAAACACTTATTGTAGGACAGAAGTTCAAAAGGGACTATAATGAAAGATCTAACTTTCATATAATTGGAGTTCTGGAAAGAGAGGAGAAAGAGAGAATGATTAGAAAAGTACTGAAAGACTAAGCACTTACTAAATTTGGCAAGACATACGACTGTAGTTTCAAGAAGGCAAGGAAACCCGAAACAAAACAAACCCAGTGAAATCTATGCCAAGATATATCACACATAATTACATTTCTAAAACACAAAGACAAATAAAAATAAATATTTAAAGGAGACAGAAAAAAATAACATTTTATCTGTCAGAAAAAAATCAGTTTGAATGACAGAAAATTTTTCATCAGAACCTGTAGGTCAGAAAGAAATGGCAAAATATTCTTCCCGTGCTAAAAGGAAAAGCACTGACTCTTTAAAATGAAAAAGTGCACTGCATTTGGAGTAAAATAAACAAGGAAACAAACAAATAAGGAACCCCTAGTGTATCTTACCTCCCTAGTGTATCTTACTGATTTTTTCATTAGAACGTAGTAAGCATGTATTCACCTAGTTCTAACATAGACAGGATTTCAATAGCCTAAAAATCAGCTTGCCTAAGATACGGTTCTAGATTGTTGTGCTCCTTTGCCTGATATTTTACACATATTTAATCATTTAATTTAGTTATTTGTATTATATTATTGTGTTAATAGATAAAATTGATATTTATAATTACCTCATTCTGAGAGGGTAGGGGTGGAGAGTTGGTGGAGTGAATCAGTGAGCTGGAACTGGTGTGTCATTCTAAGGACTAATAACAGTGGCAGTTTGGGAGTTTCAAAAAACAAGAACATGTGGTTATCTTTAGCTTCTTATCTATGTACAGCTGATGGAACAAGGGCCTTACAAGGAGCCTACAAGTCTGGTTACATCATTGTGCTATGAAGGGGTTTTATGTCCTTGACCACAAAGTTTGTGTTAACAGAGCCTGGGTCACCCTGCACCACAACATGAGGCATGGAGAGGCCTTCCTCCTCAGAGGCCTCCTTCAGCCTTCTGCAGTTTGTTGTTCCTTGTTTATATGTTACTCATAACCAATTTATGTAGGCACTCCATAAGTCCTTTCTCCTTTGCTGTTTTTCCCAACAAAAAAGTATCTGATGATGGTCCCTGTAGTTTTTTAGTTTGATCAAACTAAACAAGGGAGGTAGAAATAACAACTTGAAAGCACCACAGTGTTTTTCCATTTACATATTAAGCATATGTAATTATGTGGGGACTTTACTATGCTATAACCTTAACTAAATTGGGAAAAAGCTGTTTTCTTTATAATATCTGACCAAAAATACTACTGACAAAAATTATATAATTAATAAGTATGTAACTCTGTGAGAATTACCTTTAAAACCTATTTGAAATTTGTTTAAAAAGGCAACAAGTGAAGAAGGCATATACATTATGTATTTATTAAGGTATTAGATAAAAATTAAATTTACAAATGAATTCTAGAGTGGAAAACAGAATATTACATGTTTTCCACTTTTGCAATACAAGTATTTTGTATTAAAAAGTCAAAAATGTCAAAACCAAAACATTTCTATGGAAAGTCGAGATATGGTGTCTTTGTCTGTTCTTACTATTATAATGACTAGATGATTTATAAATATCAGAAACATGTTGTTCACAGTTCTTGAGATGTCCAAGATCAAAGTGCCGTGTCTGGGATGGCTCATTCCTGCTTCAAAGATGATGTCTTCTAGCTGTGTTCTCACACAGCAGAAGGAGCTAGTTAGTATCTTCTGGCCTCTTTTGTAATAGAGATTTTTACACAAATTCATTTATGAGGGCTGTACCCTCATGACCTAATCCTCTCCCAAAGTTTGCACCTCTTAATACTATTGCATTGAAGATTAAATTTCAGAATATTAATTTGGGGGAGACATTCACATTTAGACTGTAATTTAGGGGATTGACTTTAGTTGCCTATATTATAAATACCATATTTCAAAATATTATAAAAAATAAAAGGCTAGGTTGCAAAATAAAAACTACCTGTATTATACCTGAAAGATAAATGGTTAAAATCTAAAATATAATGTGAGTTACAAAAATCAATATGAAAATGTTAAAAAAATCAATAAACATAAAAATATATTATGAACAGAATATTCACAAAGCACCCAAAAGTATAAAAAGCTGTATAATTCTGTAAGTCAAACAGAAATAAAAATTTAAATAACTAAAATAATAACAAGCTATATACATAAGCCAAATCATTTGTGTTCTTTGAAAGAGGAGATTAAAATAATAGTATGCTGTGTTGTGGGAGATCAAAAATGAAGATTTGCGTGAATAAATAATGAATAAATTGACTCAATCATTATCTTTTGTGGAATTTATTATCAGAAAATGATCATGGATACGTGTAAATATTTAGCTCAAGTTTGGTTATCTCAGCATTAGTTGTAGTGGAGAAAAATGAGAAAATGATTACTGGTGCACAAGGAAGTAAACTACATGAAATGAACCGATAAAAATTTAACATGAAAAAATATTCAGAATATATTTAGTAAATAAACCAGTTTTAAAAACAATAAAGCAGATATCAACTATAGGATAATATGCCAAAAATAGCATAAAGATTATTTCTGAGTCACATTAATTCACCTATTTGATCATTTATAATTTAAAAATTCACTGATTTCTACTGTGTGATCAACCTACTTATAGATACTGTAGGATACAGAAGTGAATTAAACGAAGTTCCTTTCCATATGCAGTTTAAATTCTAATGAATAATATTACAACAATGAAGTTTACATTTAATTTTGCAACATGAAAATTAAATAGATAATAAACATAAAAATAATATTTTCCCCTTTCAACTATTGTATAATTTAAAGCATATAAGACACACTTTAATATGAGATTATGTAAAGACACACGCATGCGTATGTTCATCACAGCATTATTCACTATAGGAAGACAATGGAATCAGCCTAAATGTCCATCAATGGTAGACTGGATAAAGAAAATGCAGTACATATACGCCATGGAATACTATGCAGCAATAAAAACGAGTGAGATCGTGTCCTTTGCAAGAACATGGTTGGAGCTGGAGGCCATCATCCTAAGTGATCTAACACAGGAACAGAAAACCAAATGCTGTATGTTCTCACTTATAATTGGGAGCTAGACATTGAGTACATAGGGACACAAAGAAGGAAGTAACAGACACTTGAGCCCACTTGAAGGTAGAGGGGTCCAGGAGGGTGAGTATCCAAGAACTACCTATGGGGTATTATGCTTATTACTAGTATAGCAAGATAATCTATACACCAAACTCCCATGACATGCATTTTACCAGCTAGATAAGAAACCTGCACATGTACCCCGAACCAAAATAAAAGTTAAAAAATTAAAATGGTGGGTGGTTTAATAGACATAGCATTTACTTTTTTAATTGAACAGAATTTTTTTCCCTAAATTTATACAATTAGGGTGAAAAAGGCAGTGAGAGCTTCCTGCTCCATTTATTTTAGAGAAACAGTCTTACTGTATTGTTGAGAAAAGAACTGTTCTTACTTTTAGTGACCTTTTGCAATGCTATTTCAAACTTTTAAATTAATAAGGCATAGGGTAATATGACCACATGCTTGGTATCTTGTCTTCAGTCATTAAGAAAGATGGCATGCTTTTTCCTGTTTATTTTAAAATCTTTCACTTTATTGGATAAGTGAACATGATTATTTATTTATTTATTTATTTTTTAAATAATCTTTTTTCCCCCCATTTATTTATTTTATTGCATTATGGGTTTTGGGGTACATGTGAAGAACATGCAGAATTGTTGCATAGGTACACACGTGGCAGTGTGATTTGCTGCCTTCCTCCCCATCACCTACATCTGGCATTTCTCCCCTTGTTATCTCTCCCCAGCTTCCCACCCCCCACCGTCCCTCCCCTATTTCCCCCCAACTGACCCCAGTGTGTAGTGCTCCCCTCCCTGTGTCCATGTGTTCTCATTGTTCAACACCCGCCTGTGAGTGAGAACATGCGGTGTTTGATCTTCTGCTCTTCTGTCAGTATACTGAGAATGATGCTTTCCAGGTTCATCCATGTCCCTACAAAGGACCCTAACTCATCGTTTTTGATGGCTGCATAATATTCCATGGTGTATATGTGCCACATTTTCCCTATCCAGTCTATCGTCGATGGGCATTTGGGTTGGTTCCAGGTCTTTGCTATTGTAAACAGTGCTGCAATGAACATTCGTGTGCACGTGTCCTTATCGTAGAACGATTTGTAATCCTTTGGATATATACCCAGTAATGTGATTGCTGGGTCAAATGGAATTTCTATTTCTATGTCCTTGAGGAATCTCCACACTGTCTTCCACAATGGTTGAACTAATTTACACTCCCACCAACAGTGTAAAAGTGTTCCTATTTCTCCACATCCTCTCCAGCATCTGTTGTCTCCAGATTTTTTAATGATCGCCATTCTAACTGGCGTGAGATGGTATCTCAATGTAGTTTTGATTTGCATTTCTCTGATGACCAGTGATGATGAGCATTTTTTCATATGTTTGTTGGCCTCACGTATGTCTTCTTTTGTGAAGTGTCTGTTCATATCCTTTGCCCACTTTTGAATGGGCTTGTTAGTTTTTTTCTTGTAAATCTGTTTTAGTTCTTTGTAAAATTTGGATATCAGTCCTTTGTCAGATGGGTAAACTGCAAAAATTTTTTCCCAATCTGTTGGTTGCCGATTCACTCTAATGACTGTTTCTTTTGCTGTGCAGAAGCTGTGGAGTTTGATTAGGTCCCATTTGTCTATTTTGGCTTTTGTTGTCAATGCTTTTGGTGTTTTGGTCATGAAGTCCTTGCCTACACCTATGTCCTGAATGGTTTTACCTAGATTTTCTTCTAGGGTTTTTATGGTGTTAGGTCTTATGTTTAAGTCTTTAATCCATCTGGAGTTAATTTTAGTGTAAGGTGTCAGGAAGGGGTCCAGTTTTTGCTTTCTGCACATGGCTAGCCAGCTTTCCCAACACCATTTATTGAACAGGGAATCCTTTCCCCATTGCTTGTTTTTGACTGGTTTGTCAAAGATCAGATGGTTGTAGATATGTTGTGTTGCCTCCGAGACCTCTGTTCTGTTCCATTGGTCTATATCTCTGTTTTGGTACCAGTACCATGCTGTTTTGATTACTGTAGCCTTGTAGTATAGTTTGAAGTCTGGTAGTGTGATGCCCCCCACTTTGTTCTTTTTGCTTAGAATTGTCTTGGCTATGCGAGCTCTCTTTTGGTTCCATATGAAGTTTAAGGTGGTTTTTTCCAGTTCTGCAAAGAAGGTCATTGGTAGCTTGATGGGGATAGCATTGAATCTGTAAATTACTTTGGGCAGTATGGCCATTTTCACGATATTGATTCTTCCTAACCATGAACATGGACTGTTTCTCCATCTGTTTGGAACACGGTTATTTAAACGCTCAAATGAGCATTTTTACACATGCAAAATGTAAGTCCATGGAAGAAACATATTCATTTATATTTTGTGATATGTAATTATTTTAAATACTATGGTTAAAGTATATATTAAAATCACACAAGTCAGCTTATAGCCATGGAAAGGAATTCATGACCAGAGGACATAAAGGTACATGAAATAAATGGAGGCAGGCAGCTTTAACATACAGTAAAAGTTTAGGAGATCAATAACATTGATAGGGGGTGGCAGGGAGACACAAGAGGATTTCCTTTCAAGCCTTTGGGTAGCATTGATATTGTATTTGCTTACAGTGTGCGATTAATGAGTTCAGGGCAGATTGCTGATAGAGATGAGAAAAGATATTACATTTGCCTTCAATCGCCACTTCCCACACTGGCAGCTCTTCACCATATATGAATGCCTGTGGGTATGGCTAAGTTTAGAATATTTGTAACACTGCAAGTTATTGTGATCTCATGCAGCACTGAAAACATCTTTGTTCAAAGCCTTTATTTCTACTTGTTTTGTGTTTATTATATGTATTTAATCTATAGATAAATAGTTACATTTCTTTTTTCCTTGAGTTCTTTTTAAGTGGGGACGAGTTAACCATGTATATGCCAAACAAAACACTTTCTCAAATAGGTTTTCGTACATCCACGCTTATTGCAGTCTTTTCACAATTGTCAAATGGTAGAAGCAATTCAAATGTCCATGGAAAGGTTAATGGATAAAGAAAATGTAATACATATATACAATGGGTTATTATACATCCTTATTTAAAAAAAAGAATATCCTGTCACATGCTACAACATGAATGAACCTCAAGGATATTATGCTAAGTGAAATTAATAACAAAAAGACATAGAATGTTTTGTCCTACTTGTATAAAGTCTAAAGTAGTCGAAATAATAGAAACAAAGTTAGAAAGGTGGATGCCAATGACTGGAGAAGGTACGGGATTAGTGTTTAATGGGTACAGAGTTTCAAGATTAGAAAGTTCTAGAGATTTGTGCACAACAATGGGAATTTAACAGGATTGAAATGTACACTTAAAAATAGTTAAGATGGTAATTTTAATGTTATATATTTTACCACAATAAAAAATAATCCTTAATTTCTGTAACAGTAACAATGCTATGATTAAATTAATGGTTGCAAGATAGATTAGATTGTATTTTTTAGCTTGTATTTATTATGGTATTCAATGCCAATCAATATTGGCAGCCTTAATTCCTTGCATGTATAGCATATCTTGCTCTCAGCCTCAATTCTGATTTATATTTACTGTAAGAATAAGAATGGGGGTGTTGTTTTTCTGAAAACTCAAATTTGGCTCCTGGCCTGATTTATAAAACTTCTAATAATATGATTTAATGCTTGCATTAAGACGACTGCAGAAATACTGAGTGACTACATTTCATTCAAAGTAAAATAAATGCTCTCAGAATAATAGGTACTATTTGCTATATATGTTTGCATACATATATAGCAAACTATATCCTTGCTAAAATATTAAAAATCATTTAACCAAATTATGAGAAATAATAACATTGATTTGATGATAAAGAGTTTACCCTCTAGCTTCCTTCCAAATTGCTGTATACAATCTGAGAACATATAACTCCCCAAATATAGATGTTGTCTTTTAGAAAGTGGTATAAAAAGAATACATGATGAGCCAAATGCTCTTTATTCCAAGACAGCAGTATTGGTTAGCTAGAGGCATTATGTGACGTTGAAGAAAATACTTTATAAAACACAGAGTCATATTTTAAAGAGTAATGTCTACAATTCCTCTTAGTAAGGAGTTTGGTATAGAAAAATCTTAAATGCGATTTGCTGGACTAATACTTGAATTTAAGATATTGATAAGAGACAGTGTTAAATATTTTGCACACATGATTTTCTCCCCTTAATTTAGGTAAATATATTTTTCTCATTCATATTAAACATGTTTTTCTAATATATAATATGTAGATCTGATGTTAAATGCTATTTGTGTGTCTGCAAAAAAGAAAAAGGCCTCAGATTTTTAACGCTGCACTCTACTTCTGTAAGTGTAAAAACCTAAAACAAATTTGTTAAGCCAAAACACAAAAGCGGGAGAATTTTCCAGCTTAGATGAGAAAGGTGCACCTGGCTTCAGACATACATGGAATAGGGAGCTCAAATGATGCCATTTAAAGGTTCTTGATTTCTGTCCCAGAACTCTGCTTCCAACGCTCTTTTTTAATTTGGGTAGTTACTGCGATGACCCCACAGCAAGTTTAATATCCATCATCTCAGCCCTGAGAAACTAATGCTGAGTACTACCTGGGTCATGTATTGTCTATCATTACATCAATTTCTATGTCCGGAGATATTGAATATCCTGATTAATTTCAATCTCATTTCCATCCTTGATATTCAAAGGATTATCAGAATGCTGCCCTGAAAAGTAAAAAGGAGTTCTATTAAAAAAGACAGACGATGAGATGTTGGATAAAGGGGAAAAATGCAGGGCCAAAGGAGCAGCTAAAATATGGCAAAAATATTGTAAATACAAAACAAGGCAACATGTAATACGATTTCAGTAGTGGCATAAGCATAAGCCAAGAGTTCTCAGATATGAAAAAAACATTTCAGAATGAGATAATAAGGAAATTAGGAGGTTTGTGTTATTATGGGTGTATCTAAAAAGACAAATAGTATTTCAATAGGTAAATATGGAAAATAATTTTAAACAGAATGAAGTACAAAATGTAGGAAAGCACAGATGTGAGGGAAAGGTTTAGTTGTTTAGCTTGGTGTGTTTAAGTAAGAGAAAAATTGAAACATGTCAGTTATGTAACTTTCAGCCAAATGCATTTTAAATGGCTGACTTGTGTTTTTAACCATGAAGGAGAAGAAGTTACTCCACCATTACAGAAAAAAAATGTGGGGCTTAATCAGGATTTCAAGTTTGGCTCAATCAGGATTTCAAGTTTGGTTTAACATTTAAAAAAAATCAATAAATGTAATATATCATATTAATGGATTATGAGGAGTTGCTTTTTATGGATGAATAAATAAGTGATATCTTAATACAGAATCTATTCCTGGTGAGGTTGCTGTGAACATAGTTGACAGAACAATAAAAGATTTAGAATACTTGGTATACTTAGTTGGTAAAGAAGTGTCAGGAGCGTCTGAGAGCATTGACTCTAGCCTTTAAAGAGGTTATAACATGGGTAAAGTGCTGTCAAACAGCATCAAATGCTACAGAGAAATTGTGAAAGGAGGAATCAATCATTGTGGATAACTGCACTGTCAACTGATTTTAAGAAATCACCACACCTTTTCCAAACTTTAGCAACAACTGTCCTGATCAGCCAACAGCCATCAACATTAGGGCAACACCATCTACCAGCAAAAAGATGATAACTCTTTGAAGGCTCAGATTATTGTTGAATTTCTTTTAGCAGTAAAGAGTTTTTAAAATTTAGGTCTATACATTTTTGGACATAATACTGTTGCACATTTAATATACTATATTATAGTATAAAAACAACTTTTATATGCACTAAAAATAACACAAATAATTCATGTAACTTACTTTATTGAATTGTTTGCTTGATAGTGGTGGTCTGAAACAAAAACCACAGTATCTGTGAGGTAAGCTTATAATTGCTTACAAAAGTAGACAGAAGTAGACAGAAGATTAGAAAGGTAGTGGAAAGTTTGAACAACACTGCCAACCAAATTAATATTTACAAGGCAATAAACTGAACACATGTACAATATACATTTGTTTGCAGAGTACATGATATTCAACAAAATATTCCTTATACTGTGTCATAGAATGTCTCACTAATTTTTTTAAAAATAAAATCATTTATAGATGTTGTTATACTCAAATGTAATTACATTTGAATTAGATAACAAAAAATAAAAAGATCCCCAAATATTTTCAAATTAAGCTACACAATTCTAAACATCCCATGATTAAAGATAAATTACAAGCAAATTTTAAAAATATTTTAAATAAAAATAAAATCACAACATAGCTATATTTGTAGAAAACAACTAAAATAGTGCTTAAAGAAAATATTAGAGATTTAAAATTTGTCTTAGAAAACAACATTTTTGAATTGATGATCTAAGCTTTCCCTTAAGAAACCAGAAAAAGATAGCAAAATAAATACAAGAGGAAGAAAGAAAATTATAAAGAGCAGAAACCAGTGAAACAGAAAATGATCAAACAATACACAAAATCAACAAAACCAGAAGAAACAAAACCTTTTTTAAAAAAATGGTTCATATTGTTGAAAAACACCTTAGCTACTTTGATACAGACCTTAAGAAGGAAAACACATGTTATTAGTTTGAAGAATGAAAGGGAGTGCATCCCTGCAGATTCTAAAGCAAATACAAGAAAAATAAAGAAATATTATGAGAAACATTCTTTCAATAATATTTAATAACATATAAAATTGGCACATGTTGTAAAGTCAAATTGTTAAATTACATAGGAAGAAATAGAAAATTAGAATAGGCCTATATTTTTCAGAATATTACATTTGTAGTTTATAACCTTCCCACAAAGAAAACTTGAGGCTAATATGGCTTCATAAGGGAATTAAATTCAACATTTAAGGAAGGAAAAAAAATAACAATTTTATGCAAACAGTCGGAAAACACAGGGGTAATACTTTTAAATTATTTTATAGAGCCACATGACTCTGATACTGAAACAACACATGCATGTTACAAGGAGAAAGACATTTATGTGGTCAACAAACAAGAAAAAATTCTCATCATCTCTGGTCAATAGAGAAATGCAAATCAAAACCAGTTTGATATACCATCTCATGCCAGTTAGATTGGCATTCATTAAAAAATCTGGAGACAACAGATGTGGAGAGGATGTGAAGAAAAAGGAAAAATTTTACACTGTTGGTGGGAGTGTAAATTAGTTCAACCATTGTGGAAGACAGTGTGGTGATTCCTCAAGGATTTAGAAATAGAAATTCCATTTGACCCAGCAATCCCATTACTGGGTATATACCCAAAGGGTTAAAAATTGTTCTATTATAAAGACACATGCACATGTACGTTCATTGAGGCACTGTTTACAATAGCAAAGACCTGGAACCAACCCAAATGCCCATCAATGATAGAGTGGATAAAGAAAATGTGGCACATATATACCATGGAATACTATGCAGCCACAAAAAATGATGAGTTCATGTCCTGTGTAGGGACATGGTTGAATCTGGAAACCATCATTCTCAGCAAACTGACACAAGAACAGAAAACCGAACACCGAATGTTCTCACTCATAGGCAAGTGTTGAACATTGAGTACACGTGGGCATAGGAAGGGGAACATCACACATGGGGGTAGGTCGGGGGGTGGGGGGCTAGGGGAGGGACAGCAGGGAATGGGGAGGCTGGGGAAAGAAAGCACTGGGAGAAATGCCTGAATTAGCTGATGGGGGGACGGAGACTGCAAACTGCTGTGGCATGTGTGTGCCTATGCAACAACCCTGTGGGATGTGCATATGTACCCCAGATTTTAAAGTACAATTAAAAATTAAAAAATACCAATAATATCTCTCATGAACATGGATACAACATTTCTTAAAATAATTGAGATAATTTAATCCAGCAACATATAAAAAGGATAATATAAGCAAGTAGCATTTATCACAGGAATTAATTTTTTTTTAAATATAAGAAATTAAATCAATATTATTGATTGAATTCAGACAACTGAAGAAAAAATCATACGGTCATTTCAATAGAGGCAAAAAAAAAGCATTTGAAAAAGCTCAACATTCATTTTTGAGAAGAATTATCATAGAACTGGAAATAGGACATTTCCTCAATCCCTAAAGTGGTGAAATATAAAGAAACATACACTATAGATAAGATTGCATTCTAATATTGCCACATGACCCTTTCCCCTGAGATTGGGACCCAGGCAAAAATTTTGCTCTCATTACTTCTGTTTAACATTTCATTAGATGTCTTTGCAAGTACAATAAGAGAGAAAATATTTTTTTAAAGGCAAAATGATTGAAAGGAAAAATAGAGAACTGTCTTCATTTATAGACTCCATGATTTCACACATAGAAAATCTTGGCAATTGAAACTGATTTAATATAAATTAAATCTCTGTATCCTTTTTTGTAGAAATTGATAAGCTCTATATACAATTTATGTTGAAATATGAAATACTTCAAAAAACCAAAATATCTTCATAAAGAGAACAAAGTCATAGTACTTATCCTATGTGATATCAAAACTTACCATGGATGTTGGCATAAGAGTAGACAATTTGATTGTTAGAACAGAACAGAGTCAGGAATAGATCTAAGACATCAAAAGCAATTCCATGGGGAAAGGAAAGGATATTTAACAAATGATACTGAAAAGTTGGATATATGTATTTAAAAGAAAACCTTTGATTTTTATCCCAAATGTGTTAAAAAAAAAAAAAAAAGAAAGAAAGAAAATAATTGAGATGGATCACAGCCCTAAATATAAAAGGAAAAAATTGAGAGGCTTCTGGTATTAAAAATATATATGTTTGAGGGTTGAGGTGGGCAAACAGATTTCAAATCAATGAAAGACATATTTATAAAATTACAGATTAGAAGATATATATGCATTAATAAAGGACCTGTTTATAATAAATAAAATCTCCTACTAGATAATAATTGGAAGATAGCCCACTAAAAGTGAACAAAATATTTGCCTAGAATTTTAAAATAAAACTATATAAAGAGCCAGTGAGTGCATAAAAGCATATTCAACATAATTAGTCACAAAAATATATACAAAGTAAAAGCACAATCAGATATAACTACCTTTCCAATAGAATAGTTAAAATGTAACTCTGACAAAATTAAATATTTCACAACACTTACGTTGTAGAATAATCAAAATTCTCATGCTCTGCTGGCAGGGATGTAAAATGATATAACAACTTTGGAATACTTCCTACCAGTTTCTTATTATTTTTTAAATTTAACTTTAACTTCAGGGTAATATATGCATGTTTGTTATATAGGTAAACATGTGTCATGGGAGTTTGTTGTAGAAATTATTTTGTCATTAGGATGATGGCCCTCTTCTCACAGCTCCACTAGGCAGTGCCCCAGTAGGGACTCTGTGTGGGTGCTCCTACCCCACATTTCCCTTCTGTACTACCCTAGCAGTTCTCCATGAGGGCCCTTCTTCTGTAGCAAACTTCTGTCTTAGCATCCAGGCATTTCCATATATCTGCTGAAATCTAGGCAAAGGTTCCCAAATCCCAATTCTTGACTTCTGTGCACTGGTAGGTTCAACGCCATGTGGAAGCTGCCAAGGTTTGGGGCTTGCACCCTCTAAAACCATGGGCCCGAGCTCTACGTTGGCCCCTTTTAGCCGTGTCTGGAGTGCCTGGGATGCAGGGCACCAAATTCTTCAGCTACACAGCATGGGGACCCTGGATCTGGCCCAAAAAACCACTTTTTCCACATAGGCCTCCTGGCCTGTGATGGGAGGGTCTGCTGTGAAGACTTCTGACATGTCCTGGAGACATTTGATGATGTAACGTTTGGCTCCTCCTTAGCCAGTTTGAATTTCTCTTCAGAATATGGGATTTTCTTTTCTATTTTATTGTCAGGTTGCAAATTTCCCATTATGCTCTGCTTACCTTATAAAACTGAATGCCTTTAACAGAACCCAATTTAGCTCTTGAATTCTTTGGTGCTTAGAAATTTCTTCTGCCAGATATCCTGAATCATCCTTCTCAAGTTGAAAGTCTCACAGGCCAGGTGCAGTGGGTCACACCTGTAATCCCAGCACATTGGGAGGCCGAGGCAGGTGGATCACCTGAAGTCAGGAGTTTGAGACCAGCATGGCCAAACAGGATGAAACCCTGTCTCTATGAAAAATACAAAAATTAGCTAGGCATGGTGGTGTGCACCTGTAATCCCAGCTACTCAGGAGGCTGAGGAAGAATTGCTTAAACCCAGGAGGCAGAGGTTGCAGTAAGTCAAGGTGGTGCTACTGCACTCCAGCCTGGGTAACAAGAGTAAGACTCCCTCTTAAAAAAAAAAAAAAAAAAAAAAAAAAGGAAGTTCCACAAATTTCTAGGGCAGGGGCAAGGGGCAAAATACCTCCAGTCTCTGCTAAAACATAGCAAGAGGCACCTTTGCTTCAGTTCCCAATAAGCTCCTCATCTCCACCTGAGACTACCTCAGCCTAGATTTCATTGTCCATATCATTATCAGCATTTTGATCAAAGCCATTCCGCAAGTCTCTAGGAAGCTCCAAATTCCCACATTTCCCTATCTTCCTCTGAGCCCTCCAAACTGTTCCAGCCTCTGCCTGTTACCAGTTCCAAAGTTGCTTCCACGTTTTCAGGTATCTTTTCAGCAGCACCCTTCTTTATTGGCACCAATTTAAAAAAAAAAAATTTTTTTTTTAGGTTTAAGGATACATGTGAGGTTTGTTATATATGTAAACTGCATGTCATGGGGTTTGGTGTACGGATTATTTCATCGCCCAGGTAATAAGCATAGTACTCGATAGGTTGGATCCTCACTCTTTTTCCACAATCAATCTTCAACTAGGTTTTTGGCATCTGCTGTTTCCTTCTTTATATGCATACACACTTGATGTCCAGCTACCACTTATAAGTGAGAAAATGTGATAATTGGTTTTCTGTTCCTGTGTTAACTCACTTAGGATAATGGCCTACAGCTCCATCAATATTGCTGCAAAGCACATTATCTCAATTTCTTTATGGCTGCATGGTATTCCATGGCGTATATGTAGTACATTTTCTTTATCCAGTCTATCACTGATGGGTATTTAGACTGATTCCATGTCTTAGCTATTGTAAATGGTACTGTGATGAATGGTGCTTGCATCTTTATAGTAGAATGATTTATAGTCCTTTTGGTATATACCCAATAATGAGATTCATCAATTTAATGATAATTCTGTTTTAAGTTCTTTGAGAAATGCAAAACTGCTTTCTACAGTAGCTGAACTAATTTAAATTCCTAACCGCAGGGTGTAAGTGTTCCTTTTCTTCACAACTTTACCAGCATCTGTTATTTTTTGACTTTTTAATAATATTCTGACTGGTATGAGATGGCAACCAATTGTAGTTTTGATTTGCATTTCTCTAATGACTAGTGATGAGTTTTTTTCATATGCTTGTTGGCCACATATATGTATTTTTTTGAGAAGTATCTGTTCATGCCATTTGCCCATTTTTTGTTTGCTTTTGCTTGTAAATTTGTTTAGGTTTCTTATAATTCTGAATATGAGACCTTTGTCAGATGCGTAGTTTACAAATATTTTCTCCCATTCTGTAGACTGTCTGTTTAATCTGTTGACTGCTTCTTTTGCTGTGCAGAAGCTCTTTAGTTTAATTAGGTCTCATTTGTCAATTTTTTTTTTTTTTTTTTTGAGACAGGCTGGAGTGCAGTCACACAATCATGGCTCACTGCAACGCTGACTTCCTGGGCTCAGTCAGTCCTCCCACTTCCACCTCCTGAGCATCTGGGACTAAAGGTACGCACCACCACGTTTGACTAATTGTTATATTTTCTGAGACATGAGGTTTCATTATTTTACCCAGGCTGGTCTCAAACTCCAGAACAAAGGCAATCCACCTCAGCCACCCAAAGTGCTGGGATTACAGGCATGAGTCCCTGCACATGGCCCAATTTTGGTTTTGCTGCAATTGCTTTTGACACCTTCTTTATGAAATCTTTGCCAGGTCCTGTATTCAGAATGCTATTTCCTAGGTTATCTTCTAGGATTTTTATAGTCTTAGATCTTACCTTTAAGTCTTAAATCATCTTGTGTTGGTTTATGTATATGGGGTGAGGAAGAGGTCCAGTATCAGTCTTCTGCATATGGCTAGCAAGTTTTTGCAGCATCATTTATTGAATAGGAGAGAGTTCTTTCTCCATTGCTTGTTTTTGCAGACTTCCTCAAAGATCAGATGGTTGTAGGTGTTTGCCTGTATTTCTGGGCTCTCTATTCTAGTCCATTGGTCTATGTGTCTGTTTTTCTACCAGTACCATGCTGTTTTGGTTACTGTAGCCTTGTACGTAATTTGAAGTTGGGTAACCTGATGGCCTTAGGTCTGTTCTTTTTGCTTAAGACTCCATTGGCTATTTGGGCTCTTTCTTGGTTTTATATGAATTTTAAAATTGTTTTTTCTAAATCTGTGAAGAATGTCATTGGTAGTTTGATAAGAATAGCATTAAATCTATAAATTACTTTGAGCAATGTGGCCATTTTAACAATATTGATTCTTCCTATTCATGAATGTGAAATGTTTTTCTATTTGTTTATGTCATCTCTAATTTATTTGATAAGTAAATAAATCAGAGGTCTTTCACCTCATTAGTTAGCTATATTCTCAGATGTTTTATTCTTTTTGTACCTTTTGTGAATGTAATTGTTATTCGTGATTTGGCTTTCATCTTAGATGTTGTGTACCAGAATGCTATGAATTTTTGTATATTGATTTTGTATGCTAAAACTTTGCTAAAGGTATTTATCAGATCAAGACACTTTTAGGCAGAGACTATGAGGTTTTCTAGGTATATAATCATAGTGTTTGCACAAAGAATAGTTTGACTTCCTTTCTTTCTATTTTGATGCCTTTCTTTTTTTTTTTTTCTCTTGCCTAACTGTTCTGGCTGGGACTTCCAGAATTACGTTAAATGGGATTGGCGAGAGAGGGCATCCTTGTCTTGTACTGATTTTTAAGGGGAATGCTTCCAGCTTTTGCATGTTCAGTACGATGTTGGCTGTGGTTTGTCACAGATGGATTTTATAATTTTGAGAAATGTTCTTTCAATGCCCAGTTTGTTGAAAGGGATGTTGAATTTTATTGAAAGCTTTGTCTTCGTTTATTAAGATAATCATGGCTTTTGTTTCTAGCTCTGTTTATGTATGAATCACATTTATTGATTTGCATGTGTTGAACCAACCTTGCATCCCAAGTATAAATCTACTTTATCATGGTGGATTAGGTTTTTGATGTGCTACTAAATTCAGTTTGCTAGTATTTTGTGAGGATTTTGGTATCTATGTTCATCAAGAATGTTGGCCTGAAGTTTTCTTTTCTTTTTTTCCTTTCTTCTTTTTTTTTTTTTTTTTTTTTTTTTGGTGTGTCTTTGCCAGATATTGGTATCAAAATGATGCTGGCATCATAGAAGGAGTTAGGGAGGAGTCTCTCTCTTCCTCAATTTTGTGGCATAGTTTCAGTTGAAATGGTACCAGCTCCTCTTTATACATCTGGTAGAATTCAACTGTGAATCTGTCTGGTCCAGGGCTTTTATTTTGTTGGCAGACTTTTATTACTGATTCAGTTTCACAACTCATTATTACTTTTTTCAAGGATTTGGTTTCTTCCTAGTTTGGTCTTTGGAGTGTGTATATGTCCAGAAATTTATCTTCTTTTAGATTTTCTGGCTTGTGCGTATAGTGGTATTTGTGGTAGTCTCTGGGATTTTTTCTTGTATTTCTATGGGATAAATGGTAACATCCCCTTTGGCATTTCTAATTGTTTTTATTTGAATTCTCTCTCTTTTTTTCTTTATTAGTCTAGCTAGCAATCTATCTGTCTTACTAATTTTTTTCAAACAACTAACTCCTGACTTCATTGATCTTTCATATGGTTTTTCACGTCAATTTCCTTCAGTGTCTCTCTGATTTTGGCTGCTTCTTGTCTTCTACTAGCTTTCAGATTGGTTTTTATTATGTCTCTAGTTTCTCTAGTTGTGATAGTAGGTTGTTACTTTGAGCTCTTTCTAACTCTTGGATGTGGGCATTTAGTGCTGTAATTCTCCCTCTTAACACTGCCCTAGCTGTGTCCCACAGATTCTGGTATGTTGTATCTTTGTTTTTATTACTTTCAAATAATGTAATGATTTCTACCTTAGTTTTGTTATTTACCCCAAAATTATTCAGGACCAGGTTATTTCATTTCCATGTAATTATATGGTTTTGAGCAACTTTCTTAGTATTGATTTTTATTTTACTTCCACTGCATTCCATTGTATTTGGTATAATTTCAGGTTTTATGAATTTGCTAAGGATTGTTTTATGTCTGATTGTTGTGTGGTCAGTTTTAGAGTATGTGCCATGTCTAGATGAGAAGAATGCATACACTTGTCTTTTGGTGGCATGCTCTATAGAGATCTGTTAGGTCCATTTGATGAAGTGTCAAATTCAGGTTCTGAACATCTTTATTATTTTCTGCCTCAATTATCTGTCTAATACTGTCAGTGGGTGTTGAAGTTTTCCACTATTATTTTGTGGTTACCTAGGTCTCTTCCTAGTTCTGTGAAAACTTGCTTTATGAATCTCAGTGATATTGTATTGGGTGGGTATATAGAATATTTAGGTGTTCTTGTTGAATTGAGCTCTTTACCATTATGTAATGTCCTTCTTTGTCTTTTTTTGATTGTTGTTGGTATAAAGTCTGTTTGTCTGAAAGTAGGATAGAAATCCCTGCTTTTTTTTTTTTTTTTTTTCTGTTTTCCATTTGGTTGGTAGATTTTTCTCCATCCCTTTTATTTGAGCCTGAGTGTCATTGCATGTGAGATGGGTCTCTTGAAGACAGCATACTGTTGGGTCTTACTTTTTTATCTGAATTAACACTCTATACCTTTTTATTGGGGTGATTAGCCATTTACATTCAAGGTTAGTATTGATACGTGTAAATTGTTCTTTTTCATCACATTGTTAGCTGTTTATTACACAGACTTGACTTTGTAGTTGCTTTGTAGCGTTACTGGTCTGTGTACTTAAGTATGCTTTTGTAGTGATTCCTTTGTTTAGCATTCCCTTCAGGACCTTTTGTATAGCAGGTCTGGTGGTAATGAAATCCCACTAGACCTGCTTTACAAAAGCATAAGAAATGATCTTATTTCTCCTACACTTAGAAAGCTTAGTTTGATTGCACATGAAATTCTTGGTTGAAAAGTTCTTAATAATTCAAAATATAGGCACACTTTCACTTCATGTCTCTTTAGTCTTCTGTTATCTGTAATGGATTTTTGGTCTTTTCTTGTCTTTCATAAACCTGAAAGAACTAGTCAGTTATTTTGTAGAATAGGGCTTATCAATATTTTCTCACAATTAGACTGAGATTACAAGTTTAAAAAATACCACAAAGGTGAGGTGCCCTGCTCATCATATTATATCAGAGGTATAGAATATCAACATAATTTAATCCTTGTGACATTACCTTGAATCAGCTAGGTAACATGTCATCTACCAGGTGTTCTCCATTGTGGTTACTGTTTCCTTTTCTATTCCCTATATGTTAAAATTAGTCAATAAGTCTAGTTTGCACTCAAGAAAAGGGAAATTTAAGTTTACTTGCTAGAGGGAGAAGTACTAAATTATCTGTACACACAGTAGTAATAGTATTTAGGAATAGATACTTTTGATGATATGTCAATATGTAAATATTCTGTTTCTTCTTTAAGCTTTGCCCACTAATTTTTGTAATTTTTATTTAATTTGCCCACAGCATTTATTTCTATGGTTCTTTTCCCCATTTATAATTTGGAATTATTTTGTAAGAAATAATTCATCCACATTTCTTTATTCAGTCATTTATATCTGTAGAATCATGGATATTTACTTTAGTCTTTGGTCATAATCTATATTTTCTTTGCTTTCAAATTGTTCTAACATGGGCCATTAGGAACTTTTTCTAATTGGTTGATATATTTTTTCAACATGCACCTATTCTTTCAAGTTTTTTTTTTAAGCACTTTCTTTGAACCGTTTAGTTTTCTGATATTGCAAGATGCTCCAGGCTCATCTCATAGTTCCCATTTCTTACTCTATCTAAAACCAACCATTTTTCCAAGGAGCTCTGTCTCCTTTTCCTGAAAAATTGTATTTAGAAATTAAAGTCATAGGTTTGATAGCTATCTCCTAGTCTAGTCTAGTATCACAGAGTTTATTGTACTATTACTTTATTGGTTATTTGTAGCTTCTTTCTCTGACAGTGATTATCTCATTATCTATAAATATTTACTTATTCTTTCAACCCTTGTATACATGTATGATACTTTCAGAATTGTTAGTCTGTAAATATGTAAGAAATAAATTTAGCAACTAGAGTACAGTGTTTTTCTAGGATTCTTTTTGACTCAGATTAGCTCTTTTTTTCCAGCCCCTTCAGTGAGATTATGTCATACATTTACAATACAGCTATATTAATTTGTCATAGTCACATTTCATCTCAAGTTTCTTGGACTTCCTGGGGTTTTTTTATTTTTATTTTTTGTTTTAATTTGCACATAGTAGGGTTCACTCTTTATCATATACAGTTCTACAGAGTTTGGCAAATGCATAGAACCATGTATCTGTCACTAAAGAACTTTGCCGAACTATTCCATTATCATTAAAAATTATCTGTGTCATGTCTTTGTAGGAAACACATGTCCCCTCCCCAATGTCTGGCAACCACTGAAATTTTTTATTGTTCCTATAGTTTTGACTTTTCTAAATGTCATGTAAATGGAATTTTTAAATATATAGCTTTTTGTGTCTGGCTTCTTTTACTTACCAAAATGCATTTTGAGTTACAATTTTTTGATTCAATCAATGATATGTTCCTTTTTATTGCTGCCTGTTTTCCATTTTGTGAATATACCTCCAGCATGCTTAACTATGCACATCTGTGGAAGGATATATGGGTTGTTTTCAGTTTTTGGTGACTAAGAGCAAAGTCATATAAACATTCACATAAATCTTTTTAAACAGATGTACTAAGATATAATTCACTCATGTAAAGTATAAAATTTAATAGATTTTAGTATACTCAGAGTTGTGCAACAATTACCACAATCCATTTTAGAAAGTTTCCATCATGCCAGAAAGAAGCCCCATGTTCATTAGCAGCCACTTTTTATTTACTCCTAACCACACAGCCCTAGGCAACCAATGATCTACTTCTGTCTCTATGGATTTACCTATCCTGGATAGGTAAATATTATATTATATGTAATATATAGTTCTTTAAGTGGCTTTTGGTCACTTAGTAGAATGTTTTCAAGGATCACGCATGCTGTAGCATTTTTCAGTATGCTTTATTTTAAAATGCAATTCAGTTTTCTAGATGTATCTATCACATTTTATTTGTATTTTCATCCATATTTAAGCATTGCATATTTCCACTTTTTGGTTATTATAAATAATGCTATTGTATACATTCATGTATACATTTTTGTATGAGCATATGTTTTTATTTCTTTGGAGTATAGACATAAAAAATAATTTGCTGGATAACATGATGTTTAATATTTTGAGGAACTGCCAAACTGATTCCAATGCAGCCTCATCATTGACTATTGTGGGACATTCCCATCATCCGTGGATGATTACCATCATTTTTGTATAAGTTACATTGGAAGATTCAATTCCATTAATAAATCACTTATTCTCAATTTAGTATATAAGATTAACATAATTACAATCCAATATTCCATCAAACATTTTGTGAGTTTTGAAAATCAATTATAAAATATATAAGAAAAAAAATACTAGGATAGCCAAAACAATGCTTTAAAAAAGAAAAAGAAAACGTTGGAGAACTAATGCTCCATAATTTTAAGATTTACTCTGGGGCCGGACGCAGTGGCTCACACCTGTAATCCCAGCACTTTGGGAGGCCGAGGCGGGTGGATCACAAGGTTAAGAGATCAAGACCATTCTGGTCAACATGGTGAAACCCTGTCTCTACTAAAAATACAAAAAATTAGCTGGGCATGGTGGCGCGTGCCTGTAATCCCGGCTACTCAGGAGGCTGAGACAGGAGAATTGCCTGTACTCAGGAGGCGGAGGTTGCGGCAAGCCCAGATCGCGCCATTGCACTCCAGCCTGGGTAACAAGAGCGAAACTCCGTCTCAGGAAAAAAAAAAAAAAAGATTTACTCAGAATCTATAGTAATTAAGAAAATGTGATTATTGACAAAAGGATTGCACATAGATCAATGAAACAAAATAGAGAACCAAAAAATAGACCACCCAAATATAGCCAACTATTTTGTAACAGAGATGTAAAGAAAGTTTATTGGAGGAAGATTGTCCTCTAGACAAATGATGATGAATAAATTGTATGTCCGTATGCAAAAAACAACAAAAAAAGAAAAAGAAAAAAGAAAAATCAACCTATATTTCACATCTTATACAAAGTTAACACAAAATAAATCATAGATCTAAATTCAATATATAAAATTATAAAACTTCCAGAAAAAGAAAAATATATGCAACTTTGTGTTTAGCAATGAGGTGTAGCTACATCACCAAGGCTATGAATTCTTACATAAAAATTTGACAAATTGAAGTTTATTTAGAAATGTTTAAGTCTTGCTTGGTTAAAGGCACAGTTAAGGAAATTCAAAGACATGCCACATATTGGAAGAAAATGTTAGGAAATATTTTATGGAACTGCCTCAATTTTTTAGAAACAACTTTATGAAGGTACAATTTAAATATCATATAAGTCATCCAACGTAAATGTAAAATTCAATGATTTTTAATAAATTTCTAGATTTGTGCAACGATTGCCTCAGTCCACCTTGATAATGTTTTAAAACCCCCCAAATTCCTCCCAGCCTACTGCATTCAATCCTTACTCCCATCCCCACTTCCAGTCAACCAGTCATTTATAACTTTCTCTACAAACTTGATTCGCGGGGGCATTTTTAATTCTTATTTATACAATATAGTTTTATGATACATAGTCTTTTGTACCTGGCTTATTTCACCTACCATAATGTTTCTGAAGATTATCCATCTTATGGCATGAATCTGTAATAATATTTCAATTATTTTTATTGTTGAATAATATTCCATCCTCTGTATATAGCACATTGTGCCTATCCATTCACCATTATCACTAACTTTCACTATATACACTTTGTATGTTTTTGTTAAATTCATTTTCTGGTAATTGATATCTTCTGACACTATTATAAACAAAAGGTTTTTAAAGGAATTTTATTTTCAGGTTACTAGTTGATAATATATAGAAATACAATTCATTTTTCCTGTTCCATGATTAATTTCTAAATATAAATCTCATATTCTACGAGCTTGCCAAACTATTTATTGACAATAATAACATTACCTTAGATTTCTTTTATAGAAGATTAAGGAATATAAAAATAAAATCTGTTTTACTTCTTCCTTTTAAATTTAGGTGCCAGTGAGTTGTGTTTGTTTTTGTTGTTGTTGTTTTCTTGTTTTTACTTTATTGCATTTGGTAAAATCTTTGGTACAATGTTGAATAGAAGTGGTAAGAGCAGACATCCTTAGCTTGTTCCACATTCAGTCTTTCACTATTAATTATGGTGCTAGTGGTAGGTTTTTGTGGATTTCCTTTATCAGCTGAAAGAAGTTCCCTTTTACTCCTAGTTTGTTAAGATTTGTATTACAAATAGATGTTCTATTTTTGGTAAATGGTTCCTTCTGAATCTATTGAGATTACCATCTGTTTTTGTCCTTTGTTCTATTAATATGGTGTGCTACATGAATTGATTTTGGGATGCTAAATCATTCTTGCATTTCTATGATAAATAATACTTGTTCATTTTGTATAATCCTTTTTATGTGTTTATGATTCATTTTGCTAATGTTTTAGGATAAACATTTAAGGATTTCTAGGCTTACGTTGTTAAGAAGTATTGATCTCTAATTTTTTTATTCGTGGGTTATTTATTGGCCTTTCTTTTTATTAGTGTGATCATAGAATGAGTGGGGAAATGCTCTCTCCACTTGCTGAAACAGTTTACAAAGGTGATATTATTTGTTTCTTAAATATTTGATAGAATTCACCAAACTTTATAGTCTTTAGACTATAAAGTTTCCTTTGCAGGAATATTTTATTCTAAATTTAATGCAATTAGTTATTATAAATAAACCCATATTTATTATCACTTTTATTTTATTTAATTAATTAATTTATTTATTGAGACAGATTCTCATTCTATTGCTCAGACTGGAGTGCAGTGGCACAATCTCTGCTCACTGCAACCTCCGCCTCTCAGGTTCAAGTAATTCTTGTGCTTCAGCCTCCTGAGTAGCTGGGATTACAGGTATGAGCCACCACGTTTGACTAATTTGTATATTTTTAGGCCAGTGGAGTTTCTCCATTTTTGCCAGGGTGGTCTTGAACTTTTGGCTTCAAGTGATCAGCATACCTTGGTCTCACAAAGTGTTGGGATTATAGGCATGAGCTACCATGCCTCACCTAATATTACTTTTTAAATCAGTGTTGGTAATTGTTTGGTTATTCTAGGGATTCTTCAGTTTATGTAAGTACTATAATATGTAGACATAAATGTATCCTCAACGTTACCTTAGAATATTTTAGTTACTTGTAGTCAGTGCAATGTTCCCTCTTTCCTTCCTAACTTTTGGAATTATTGTCTTATTTTCTTTCTCAATCTATCTAAACATTTGTCTTTTTAAAATATTTTTAGACAGCTGGCTTTTGGTTTCACTGATTTTTCTATTGTTTTCCGTAGTTGTTTTATTGAACAGTCTAATCTTTACCACTGTAGTTCTACTTGCTTTAGATTTAGTTTGTTTTCCATTTTCCTATTTTTTTTTTTCTTTTTACACTTTAAGTTCTGGGATACATGTGCAGAACATGCAGGTTTGTTACATAGATATACACATGCCATGGTGGTTTGCTTTACCCATCAGCATGTCATCAGCATTAGGTATTTCACCTAATGCTCTCCCTCCCTTGGCCCTCCACCCCCCGAGAGGCCCTGGTGTGTGATGTTCCCCTCCCTGTGTCCATGTGTTCTCATTGTCCAACTCTCACTTATGAGTGAGAACATGTGGTGTTTGATTTTCTGTTCCTGTGTTAGTTTGCTGAGAATGATGGTTTCCAGCTTCATCCATATCCCAGCAAAGGACATGAAATCATTTCTATTTATGGCTTCACAGTATTCCCTGGTGTATATGTGCCACATTTTCTTTATCCATTCTATCATTGATGGACATTTGGGTTTGTTTCAAGTCTTTGCTATTGTGAATGGTGCTGCAGTAAACATATGCGTGCATGTGTCTTTATAGTAGAATAATTTATAATCCTTTGGGCATATACCCAGTAATGGGATTGGTGGGTCAAATGGCATTTCTGGGTCTAGATCCTTGAGGAATCACCACACTGTTTTCCACAATGGTTGAACTAATTTACACTCCCATCAACAGTGTAGAGGCATTCCTATTTCTCCACATCCTCTCCAGCATCTGTTGTTTCCTGACTTTTTGATGATCACCATTCTGACTGGCGTGAGATGGTATCTTAATGTGGTTTTGATTTGCATTTCTCTAATGATCACTGATGATGAGCTTTTTCGAAATTTTATTTGTATTGTGATTTTTTTTATTATTGTAAGTTCTGGGGTACATGTGCAGATGGTGCAGGATTGTTACATAGTTACGCACATGCATGCCATGGTGGTTTGCTGCATCCATTTCTCCAGATGAGCTTTTTTTCATGCGTTTGTGTTTGTGGGCTGCATAAATGTCTGTTTTTGAGAAGTGTCTGTTCATATCCTTTGCCCACTTTTTGATGGAGTTGTTAGTTTTTTTCCTTATAAATTTGTTTAAGTTCTTTGTAGATTCTGGATATTAGCCTTTGTCACATGGATAGATTGCAAAAATTTTCTCCCATTCTGTAGGTTGCCTGTTTACTCTGATAATAGTTTCTTTTGCTGTGCAGAAGCTCTTTAGTTTAATTAGATCCCATTTGTCAACTTTTGCATTTGTTGCCATTGTTTTTGGTGTTTTTGTCATGAAGTCTTTGCCCATGCCTATATCCTGAATGGTATTGCCTAGGTTTTCTTTTAGTGCTTTTATGGTGTTAGGTCTTATGTTTAAGTTTTTAATGCATCTTGAGTTAATTTTTCTATCAGGTGTAAAGAAGGGGTCGGGTTTCAGTTTTCTGCATACGGCTAGCCAGTTTTCCCCACACCATTTATTAAATGGGGAATCCTTTCCCCGTTGCTTGTTTTTGTCAGGTTTGTCAAAGATCAGATGGTCGTAGATGTGTTGCATTATTTCTGAGGCCTCTGTTCTGTTCCATTTGTCTATATATCTGTTTTGATACCATTACCATGCTGTTTTGGTTATTGTAGTATAGTTTGAAGTCAGGTAGTGTGATGCCTCCAGCTTTGTTCTTTTTGCCAAAGATTGTCTTGGCTATGTGGACTGGTTTTTGTCCTGTATGAAATTTAAAGTGGTTTTTTCCAATTCTGTGAAGAAAGTCAATGGTAGCTTTATGGGGATAGCATTGAATCTATAAATTATTTAGGACAGTATGGCCATTTTCACAATATTGATTCTTTCTATCCATCAGCATGGCATGTTTTCCATTTGTTTGTGTCCTCTTTTATTTCCTTGAGCAGTGGTTTGTAGTTGTCCTTGAAGAGGTACTTCATACCCCTTGTAAGTTGCATTCCTAGCTATTTTATTCTCTTTGTAGCAATTGTGAATGGGAGTTCACTCATGATTTGGCTCCCTGATTGTCGATTATTGGTGTGTAGGAATGCTTACGACTTTTGCACATTGATTTTTGTATCCTGAGATTTGCTGAAGCTGTTTATCAGCTTAAGGAGATTTTGGGCTGAGACTATTCTAATATACAGTCATATTATTTGCAAACA
This sequence comes from Sapajus apella, assembly GCF_009761245.1. NCBI lineage: Eukaryota > Metazoa > Chordata > Mammalia > Primates > Cebidae > Sapajus > Sapajus apella. The sequence goes on from NW_022437018.1 coordinate 7,065,758, forward strand.
GAGATAATTTGACTTCCTCTCTTCTTATTTGAATACCCTTTATTTCTTTCTCTTGCCTGATTGCCCTGGCCATAACTTCCAATTCTATGTTGAATAGGAGTGGTGAGAGAGGGCATCCTTGTCTTGTGCCAGTTTTCAAAGGGAATGCTTCCAGCTGTTGCCCATTCAGTATGATATTGGCTGTGGGTTTGTTATAAATAGCTCTTATTATTTTGAGATACGTTTCATCAATACCTGTTTTATTGAAAGTTTTTAGCATGAAGCAGTGTTGAGTTTCATCGAAAGCCTTTTCTGCATCTATTGAGATAATCATGTGGTTTTTGTCATTGGTTTTGTTTATGTGATGGATTACGTTTATTGATTTGTGTATGTTGAACCAGCCTTGCACCCTAGGGATAAAGCTGACTTGATCGTGATTGATAAGCTTTTTGCTGTGCTGCTGGATTTGGTTTGCCATTATTTTATTGAGGATTTTCATACTGATATTCATCATGGATATTAGCCTGAAATTTCCTTTTCTTGTTGTATGTCTGCCAGGTTTTGGTATCAGGATGGTGCTGGCCTCATAAAATGAGTTATGAAGGAGTCTCTGTTAGATAACTGGTTTGGGATTTTTAAAAAATATATAGGTCTTTAGAATTACATTTTTCTACCAAGCACTTTTTTAACTGCCTCCAGTTGCTTTGGATGTGGTGTTTTTGTTTACATTTAATTCAAAATATGTTCTAATTATCATTCAGGTTTTTTTCTTTAATCTATAACTTATTTAGAAGTATGTCACATGATTTCCAAATATCTACAACTTCTAAAATTTCTTTCTATTGTAGTTCTCTAGTTTCATTGCTCTCAGAGAACATCACTTGTGTTGTTTCAACTTTAAAAAAATGTATTGAGACTAGTTTTATGCCCTAGAACGTAATATATCTTGGAAAATATTATATGGGTGCTTGAAAAGAAGGTACATGCTGTAGTAATTGGGTAAAGTGTTCTATAAATGCCAGTTTGACATTTGTAAAACAGGCCTAATTAGTAGGTCAAGTTTTTTGATATTGTTTAAGACTTCTTTATCTTTGCTGATTTTCTGTCCAGTTGTTCTAACAATTATTGAAATGTGTATTGAAATCCCCAATTAGTATTGTTAATTTATCTATTTAAGCATACTTTCGAACCTATCTAAAATACATAATTAGCTTATTACTTGCTATTAAACTGAATTACTCTAATCTGTTACATTTTTCAAATTTTATATATGCCTACACAATGTTATGCCTCTTTTAAAATAATCACAAACATAATTGTTTAAATAATAGTTTAGATAGAGTACAAAGAGGTTTGATTTCCTTTCTTTAAAAAAATGGACCATATTAGAGAACATTTCCACCTTGATGGTCCATCATCCCAAAATATTTTTCCATGTACTCCTAGTTATTTCCACAAATAGCCCTAGTTCCTTTTAGTGGGAAATAATAGTTAGAAAACAGTGCTTAGAAAATAGTATTTTTGAGCATACGGACATGCTGCGCACTCTGCTTAGGCTCTGTTATTTCACATCAGCTTGCCTGCAATGGACTTTGACTTTGCATGCTGAGTTGACATGCCTTAAAGGACACACTCTTCCCAATGGCTGGGCTGGACTCTCTACACCAGGTTGACCTGCCTGTAGGAATATCAGATATAAATAAAAATAACAGAATGTTTAGTATAATTTGAATTCATGTAAGCTAATTATTTTTATGTAAGTTTACCTCAAATATTGCCCAGGACATAATTATACTAAGATTATCAGAAATTTAAATTGAACTACGTATTCTGTATTTGATTTGCTAAATCAGGGAACCCTACCCTCATGTGGATGTCCAGCTCACCTACCTTTGCTTCTTACCCCCTGCTCTGGGCCATTAAGTTGGCCTCCCCATGTATTGCCAAATTTTATGAGGCAAAAAGCAATGATCACTTAATTCAAATTTTCTAAAATAAGCTAGAGAATCTAATATAGCAGTCTTCTAAAATTATGCCTTTAAAATAGAGTAAAGATTTTGTGAATGTATGATTTTACAGCTTTTTGTCCAAGGAGCTAGCCTCTTCAGATTTCTTAGGCTATCATCTCACTTATGCTCCTGATGCATGGTACTACTCTTAAGTGTGCAAGGGTTTCCTTCTCTTCACACTCCTGCCAACACTTGTTGCTTGTCTTTTGATAATAACTGTCCTGATGGGCATGAGGTAATATATCACGGTTGTTTTGATTTGTATTTCTGTGGTGATAGAGGATAAAACAGTAGTTACAAGGAGCCAGGTTGGGACAGAGAAAAAATGAAAAGATGTAGGCCCAAGAATACAAATGAACAAATATGTAGGATGAACAAGTCTAAAGATCTAATGCACACCATGAAAACTGTAGTGAATAATAGGGTATTGTGTTGAGGGCTTTTGCTAAGTGGGTAAATTATAGCTTCTCTTGCCACAGGGAAGAATAAATGGGTAACTATGTGAGATGATGGAAACGTTAACTTGTTTCACTATGGTAATCATTTTACTAGATACATGTGTCTGATACATCATGTTGTATACCTTGCTTATATGTTATATATGTTTTAAATATGTACACATATATACACTAGGGATATACATATATCCATATCCATAGTATATAATATATATGGAACAGGGGCATATATACGCACTTATTCAGAAGGGTAACAATAAAATTTAAGGCAATAATTTATACACTCCCAATGGCTGAGTGTATGTTTGTGTGCACACCCACTGAATGTGTAATTGAGTGATGGGTTTGGTAAATATGATTATTTAAATCAATGTTTTATATTTACTGAATTAAGCTAATATGTAATTCTTCCTCTAATGACGTAGAGTTAGGCCTGAAATGATAAATGAAACATCTACATGGAAACATAAGTCAGGCAATTATTGAGATGAACTACCCTTTCTGTAATTTTTCAAACTTTTAGGTAATGTTGTACCATGATACCCCCAGAAAATGGACAATTGCAGATATTTTTAAATTGTTAATCCAAGCTTACAAAGTAAACGGCAGGCTTTCTTTCATTTGTTAAATGCAGAGATATAGTGCCTTTAAAATAATCTACTCACATTTAGCATATTTTTTTACATGAAAGAAAATAGTGCTGTATTTGATGAGCGTTTCGGTTTCCTGACTGGTAAGGTTTAGGTTCTTTCAGACTACTCTATAAGGACTTTAATTATAGATAACTAATGGAATATTAGTTATATCATTTTCCTGAAAAATAGCTTGCTTACTGAAAAGGACTCAATACATTTGGATTTATCTATCACATTTGTAACCCTTTGGGACTTAGGTCTTTTGTTATCATTTTAAAAGTCAGCAATCTATGAGCACTTCTTACTTTAAAACACATTTTTCCTCTTTTCAGCTATACTATAATGCCCTTGATGCCAGACTCAAAATCTGCCAATGTTTTTCACATCCACAAAACCCAGTAAAGTTAATGCCTGACTTTGTCAATGTCCCTGTCTCGGGGGTAGCTACTGTGTTCCATGCTATTAAATAAATGCACATGCATACACAACAAAAGTATACTATGACTGATGCAACTCACAAACTCTTTACCTCTCTCATTAATTATATGTGTGTCCTCAGATTTTCTCAGCTTTGTCTCCTATATACATGTCTGGTTAGCCCACCTCAGCTACTTATCTGAATGGCACCTGTCCCGCACAGTGCAACTGAAAAATTGGGTAAATATTTATATGGCAAATTTTGACTAATGGGAAGTAGGAAACCAGGACCAGACTCGCTGACGTATAAATTCTCTCTCTATTCTTCCACAATGTACCTTCCAGCTTGTCTTGAAGCTGTGGCTGCAGCAACAATAAGTCACCTTCTTTTGCTTCTCATTTTTCTCACTCTCACTTTATTTTTTCCTCATTCTTACTGCCCTGAAAAATTGTTGCACCCAATAAACATGAACACTTGATTTTTTTCTAAAGTCATTTTAAGCTCTATTTCCTAGGAAAGGTAGGCTAGGATACCTTTTAAAGTAAGTTATAAGGGCTGTCTATATTCATACAATTCTGAATCACAACTCTACCTGACATTTGCATATGCTTTCTTTTTTCTTTGACTATGAGCTCAGGTTCTCTGCAGACATAAATGATCTATCATTCTAACTAGCTGTTTAATTATTAAGGTACATGAATATTTTAATACACTACTTTTCATTTGATACATTCATTCAAACAAGCAAATAATAATTAACCTATCATTCAAAAATCAGTTTTCCTTGACTGGAGATATAACCTAATTATAAAGAAACAAAGGTTAACTCCTGATTTATCAAGTGCACATGGATGTGTTATGCATTATCAATAAAAGACATAGACTCTTGATTCAGAATGTAAAATAGTTACTAGGGGGGAGAAAAAGAAAAGGATCATTAATAATTTTTTTTCTTGGTTCTCAATGAGACTTAAGCGGGAATTTATGTTTTTTGACTATAGATGTTTAAGGTCTCCATTTGATATGTGAAAATGGTAACATTATTTAAATCTTAGCAGTTAGTCTTTCTTGTTATCTTAGGAGGTAACCTCAGTAAAATAATAAAAAGGGGCAGAATAGAAAACAAAGGTTTAGATTTAATTGTAACTTTAAGACCCTTGAGGCCCTGGACATTGTAAAGGTTTCATCTTATATTTCCCTCCTAAATATATTTTTGCTGGAAAAGATAAAATTATTTTTAAAATTTGGTCTTTAAAAATGTGCTTTCTGGTCTTCTTAAGCAAAGACATTCTTGATAAGCAAATAAAAATGTGATGCATTTAGGAGTACTATATTAATTAATGAAATTGATAGATACTATGATTATTGAAGTTTAATTAAGTTAATCAATTTTTATTGTTCAGTGCTCTTTTGGAATTCTGGAGTAAACATGTATTTTTACGTTACTTACTTAGTAGAGGTCCTGAAAAGCTCACTGACTTGAGGCACTGTTCTTATAGTACCAAATGAATACAATATGGTAACATCATTGCCTGTTCTTCATTGATGAAAATTACTGAACAGAGAGTAAATGTATTTCAGTGTTTAGATTACAACTCGATTAGTATTTATCCAGCCTTTTTTTCTACTTATATCTATGTTGATTTGTATCAGTTATGAGAGAGAACAGATCCACGTCCTCTTGAGATTACAATTAATGGGAGGAGCTTAACTCAAAATACTAGCATTAATGTAATGTAACAATATAATGCTATGCACATGGAATAAAACTTTTAAAAGTATAGAATTTTATTGCCTAATTATATTCCTGCAAAAGCCGTGACTTTATTAGTAGTTAATTCCATATCATACTTATGCATAAGAATAGCAAATAAAACATGCTTTACATTTCCTTCCATAGAATGTTGTAATTTGCCATGTGGTGAGAAAGGGTTCATGAAAATAAAACTGGGTAATAGAGCATAACTATTACAGATGAATCCTAAGACATCTGAAAGTATTAAAAACTGATACACTTGAAAATCTAATATTATATATTGTAAGATTTGTTTTTTCATGGAAACCCTTTAAAATTCTTGTAAGCCTTGGGAAAGCAGCTAAATTTAGTGAACTCTCTACTAATTGTTCTCATTTCATCACTTGGCACTAGAGTCTTCCTCATTCAGGCCTTCCAAAGTAGAGTCACGTATGCTGCATATGTTGTGTGGGCACAGCCTGGCTCCACATGCCAAGGCTGTTCTCGTCATGACTCAGACCCACGCTCAGCAGGCAGGAGTCAAAATATGACTAGCTTCTGGGGAGTGCTTGAAGTAAATGAGTTCAACTGAGAGTTTCTCAGCCTCAATCTCAGCACTGGTAATATTGCAGGGTCAGTAATTCTCAGGGAGCAGGGAATACTCTTTGGGGTATTGTAGAATAGTTTAGCAAACTTAACCCCTAGATGCTGGTAGGGGTTTCAATTTATTTACATCAAAAAAAAATTATTTACACCAAAAAAATTCTCCAAATAGTGTCAAATGTTTCTATAGGTGAGGGATGAAATCGTAACTGGATGAGACCCATTCAATTAGCCCCATGTTATGGTAGAAGGCTATCTGGCCATCCTGATATTGTACCATTTGTGGTCCTCCTTGATTTCATATGCTTAGCATTTCAGATGCCCACTGAACCCGAAGTTGCCTAAGAGTCCTTTGGTTGTGGTCTGGGAAAGGACTTAGAGCAGTTAAGTCCAGGAAATCTGGAATCTGAGAAATTTAAACTCTAGTTCAGGCAACTCCAGTTACAATTTTATGACCTTGGATAATGTACTTAAATCTCTGGTTTCAAAGCCTTCACCCATTAAATGCGGCTAAAGAAGAATATCTTCCTCATGTGATATTACAACTAAATGAGAGAATACAGATAAAGGGCAGTGTCTACACATGGTTTGCACTCAATAACTATTACCTTGACTTCCTCTCAGAATCAGAATTATACTTTAAAATTATTATAAATAGCATTTAGGATAGGTCATGTAAAATATTTTTATTGTCCTTCTGGTGTCTTAGTGACATGGGATCCTAGCATCCCATAGATATAGGCTGGAGTCATTTGCTTCAGTCAGATGATTATCCAGAACTAAGACGCTGTTGATGACACATCATTTCAAACATTTTTCTTTTTTTTTTTTTGCTGACCTTATTCCTGTTGTTGTAACCTACCCATTGGATTGGACATTCTTACATACATTTTCCCTGAACCACATTTAAGTTTGCCAGATGGATGTCCTTACTGTGCCATACATACAGAGGCACCCTCGAGGGTAGGCCAACACCAACTTCTGCTCTGCATATCGGTTTCCTACTCCTTCCAAAAGACTTGTCCACATTACTCAGGTCCCAGGATGTCTGATGTGCGTGTGAAATTCATATGTGTGGTTTTGAAATGGAATCCACAAATCTATGTGTGTGCATGTATTTGTCTTTGACAACTAAAAGTGTCCTGCCAGTACCCTCCTAAAATTCAAACTAATGTTTTAAAATGCATAAAATAATGATATGGATTGGAAGGAAATCAAACATAAAAGAAAACAAATATATTGAAATATAGCTATTACTATATTTTGATAAATACAATATGTTAAAATGTGTTGTTCTTTTATTAATTAATGGGATCTAATTGTGGACTTAATTGCTACTGTAATTACCTAGTGATATGTATGTCAAAATACTTGCAGCAGCTATGATATGATTGAGAAATACCTGTAATTTTGGCTGGTGAAAATTAACAGACACTGCTAATAGTCATGGTTTGTTGCCAACATTCATAGTAGAGGGAAACACTAAATTCACTTCATTGTTAGTGGAAAAAAAATGCTTTCATAATATCCAAATTTACTCAGAACTTCAAATTCATGAGTTCTCTCTATAGATTGTTCAAGCCTCAGGGTAACAGTTACCTAACTAAAACAATTTGAAATTGTTTCACATAGCACTTAGGTGGAAGTCATCTTTCTACTTCCACATCACTTAGAAGTAGAACTATATTCAAACATTTTGGCCCAGCTTATTCAGTCTTCTTACAGTTTAGATGTGCCATTAATTTTTTTCTATTTTAATTCTCCAAGAGTTAAATTGAGCTAATGTAAGTCGGGGTGTTCAGCTTAGACTCACTTCTTTTTATTGTGCTGAACACTGCTTACTGATTGGAACAATTTCCTCTCTCTGTAGTGAGTGGACTTTTTCTCAGGTTGATTGATATTTCTATAGATTGACTCCGTTTGAAATAGTGCCTGCACTGTAAGCCAGTACTTAAAAGCTGGAAATGAAGTCCAGCAGGAGTTATTCCAGTTCGTTTCTAGTAAAACCATACTAACAGCACACGAAGGAAAACAGAAACAAAGAAAAAGGGAGAAATGGTAGTATGTTGTTTTTTGTTTGTTCATGGGAACAATCTTTGTATATCAGAAGTTTGGCTCTGAATGTTTAAAACTGTAACACTGAATAGTTTCCAAACCAAGTTCTTATCAAGTCCTAACATTTAGCTTTGGGATTATGTTCTTAATCATTTTCCCTGCACTTGGAAGTAAATGAGTCAAGTGGCCAGAAATCTGAGTTGGGAACTTAAAGGGCTCAGTCCTTGCTTTGCAGTTAAAAATGGGTGAATTTAGTAAAGTTGCTTAATATTTCTAAGCTTCTGATGCTGCATACATAACATGAGGGGTGGCAAGGGATGAACACTGGATTGCTTGATAGTTCTGGGACTCAAGTTATGTCCCTTATTTACTCAACTGTCTGCAAGAAAGAAAAAGCAAATCTCAAAGGATTTTGAACAATGAAAACACTGCTAACACTCTCGTTGGCACTCAGAATGTCAGAGACACCGTAAAGAGCGAGGTCTTGTTATGAAGTGAGTTTTGTTCTCCCCCAAAGTTTATAGTTGAAGTCCTAACTCCCAGTGTCATGGCATCTGGAGATGGTCTTTGGGAGATAATTAGATTAATATGAGGTCGTGGGGGTTGGGCTTCATGATGGTAGTAGTGCCCTTATAAGAAGAGACTCTGAAAAGTTTCTCTCTCACTGCAACCCCCTCTGTCTGCCATATAAGATACTGTAAAAAGGCCATCTGGAAGAGAATTCTCCAGAACCCCACCATGCTGGCATCCTGACCCCAGATTTTCAGCCGTCAAAACTGTGCATGTTGTTTAAGCCACCCAGCCTATAGTATTTTATCATGGCAACCCGAGCTCATGAATACAGGTCTTAAAGAATAGAGGGATGACAAAAATGAAATGGAGTAAGCTCAGTACATTTTGAAAGGTGTTCACTGATAGACTTGAGTGAAAATGTGTGCTCTCCAGACAGAGGAATTATATCCTAATCGGTCAGGACAGAGCTCAGGTTAGCTTTCCTTCTCTTAAGAAATTTTCAAGTACTCCTTATCATTACACCCAACTTTAGGTTTCCTATCCTAACCCCTGGAAGAGTATAACTATGCCTTATTCATTTTTGCTTCCTTAACCTTACACATTGTCTGGCATACTACAGGAGTTTAGATAAACATTTGTTGAATTAAACTGCTGAATTATATTTTGTTTTCCTATTCTGTGAAGGCACTACACCAAGGTGCTAGAAACTCTTATTTCCCTTTCTCACCAAATGTTTAATGTTCATTCTGCATCATTTTAGCACTGTTTTTAAAATGTGCATAATGTAAGAAGTGAAAAATACCACTGGGTCATAAGAATGTACTCACAAATTAACGAAGAAATAATTGAAAATGTATCGTCCTTTATGTTTCTTATAGAATGTAGACATCATCCTCATTGCTTAGCATACTGTTTGTGTGTTTTAGAATGCCTGCAATAAAAATGATAACAAACAAGTTCCATCAAAACAAAAGTCAGCTTCTTTAGTAGTTAAGAGTCATAATTCAAAATTCATGTCTATTTTCAAGGACATCAATTTTATTTAGAAAGAGAGTAGAGAAAATACACAGATACTCAGTCTACGACAGAAAGCTGATTTATTGCTGCTGCTTCATTCTCTGTAGACTTTCTGCTCTCCTGTATGACAGTGTGAGCATTTAATTCAAAATGTGTTTCCTAATCTATAGGGATCATCTTGAAGAGCATCAATCTGGGTAGATAGAGTAGGGTTGTCCAGTGTAATCTCAGGAGTATCCTAAAGGACTGTATGTTTATTTTTATCCTGACTTTTGCCCTGAAATTTCTGAGTTGAAAAGCATCCATGCATTGTCTTTCACATGTCCTAGTTTATACTTATTGTAAGTGTAGACTGTTATGTTTAGATAAATAAATAAATTTTATTGGGATTTGCTTTCAGAAGGGAAAACTTATTCAATTAAATGAGAGTCTTAAGGTCTTGTCCATCAACATTACCATATAATACTCTGTGTACTGTAAGAAAAAGCCACTTTTTTCTTCTTGTTTAAATGAAATGTTATAATTGACCATTTGCTAAAGCATGCAATACTTTGCCGTGGTCTCAGAAACATCTCATTGCCAGATAGTCTTTGATTCTTCATTTTCCCAGGTGGCTCTGTTAACACTCTGCTTGGCACCAGTACTTTAAATTACCTAAATTGCCATGTGGTATCTTTTGCTAATAAAGAATCCTAATTTTGGTTTAGATTCCCCATGCTGTCAGTTCCAATCCCTTTGTTCAGTCCATTAGGGTTGCTGCAGCTATATAATGAGAAGGTTCTTTCTGCCAGCCACATACCTAGTACTGTTTTTTAAGCATAACTCATTGCACTAACTTTCTTCTAAACAGGATTTTATTCAACCTATTTTGGAGCAATAAACCAGCTCTATTTCTTATTGATGGGTTCTGCATCTACAAATTCAACCAACTGCAAATGAAAAGTATTTTTAAAATAGCAATACTACAATAAAAAAATAGGAAAAAATACAGTATAATGACCATCTGGATGACATTTACATTGTGTTAGATATTATATTGTAGATATGATATTAGGTATATGGGAGGATGTGCATAGGTTATATGGAACTACTATGCCATTTTATATTAGGTGCTTGAGCATCCTTGGATTATGGCATCCACAGGGGTCTGGGATATAGATATTATAAATATATACAAATACCCCTTGGTATCCCCTTGAGGATATATTTGTATATATTGTATATTTTTATATATTCTCTCTCTCTCTCTCTCTCTATATATATATATATATATATATATGTATATATTTACAACATATACAAATATATTCTCAAGGGGATATCAAGGGATATTTGTATATATTTATATATATGTACAATATATATATATATATATATATCCCAGAACCCTTGAGGATACTAAGTGATATTTGTATATATTTACACGGTATATATTCCTGTTTATTTATTTTGAATATGTCAACTGACTATTTTATAGGTAAATCATTATAAAGAACATGAATGAATAAAGTTTACAGATTTAATAAAAACAATCTTTATATGTTTTAAATGTGTATGCATTTTTTAAAAACAAAATTTACATGTGGCATTTCTGTATATCAATAATGATCAAGACGAGAACCAAATAAAGAAGGAAATTCCATTTATAATAACTACAAAAAAATTAATATATCTAGGAATGTTTTTAGCCAAGGAGGTGAAAGATCTCTACAAGGAAAACTGTAAAACACTGATGAAACAAATTGTAGGTGACGCAAACGCAGAAATGGAGAAAACATCCATGCTCATGGACTGAAAGCATTAATTAAATAAAATGACCATACCACCAAAAACATTCTACAAATTCAATGCAATCTCTGTCAAAATACCAATGTCATTTTCCACAGAAGCATTTTTTTTTCAATTTCGTGAGAGTCTCTATCAAAGTGAGGTTTACTGCATATAGTGAAAAGGTATGCTACAACTGAAAAATTATTATAGTATTAAAATGAATTATGTATATAGGAAATCTACTCGTGTATATAAGAAAACTAATTAAAATTGCATTTATGTGTGTCAAAATAATACCATTTAAGATTATTTATGTCAATAATTACATGCATGTGATGGTTAATATTGAATGTCAACTTGATTAGATTGAAGGATGCAAAGTATTGTTCCTAGGTGTGTGAGGTGTTGTCAAAGGAGTTTAACATATGAGTCAGTGGACTAGGAGAGACAGCCTTGCCATCAGTCAGTGTGGGCACCATTTAATCAGCTGCCAGTGTGGCTAGGATAAAAGCAGGCAGAGGAATGTGGAAGGACTAGACTGTCTAAGTCTTCTGGCTTTCATCTTTCTCCCATGCTGGGTGCTTCCTGCCCTTTAAACATCGATCTCCAAGTTCTTCAGCTTTTGGACTCTTGGACCTATACCAGTGGTTTTCCAGAAGCTCTCGGACTTTCAGCCATAGACTGAGAGCTGCACTATTGCCTTTCCTACTTTTGAGGTTTTGAAACTCAGACTGGCTTCCTTGCTCCCCAATTTGCAGACAGCGTATTGTGAGACTTCACGTTGTGATCATGTGAGTCAATTCTCTAATGAACCCCCTTTCATATATGTATCTATCCTATTAGTCCTGACCCTCTAGAGAGCCCTTACTAACACATATGCACATGTACAAACATATATATGTGCAATGTGTGTAATTGTAACCTCTCTGGAAGTATTTGCACCAACTTACCATCTATGGAAATAGTAATAACAGAAGATTTTCACTGCCCACTCCTCATTTCTGAATTTTTAAAAGTTCGATAATGAGCTCCCACTATTTGAAATTGCTTTAAAAAGGTGAAAAAACAAAAACTATAAATTTGTTTATTTTGCTATGTAATCCAGAAAATTTATATCAAAAGATCTAAAATTTTCAAGAACATTAAATAATTATGTTCTAGAAGAATAGTTTAATTTAGCTCATGATGTGTGTATCAGTACACAATATAACTAATAACCAAGAAGTTCCTTAAAAATACTCATTCAAATACAATGGGTATTTTTTCCTAGGCCTTATTCAATAAGTTATCTGAACTGAATAGAAGGAACTACAGTCTAGGAACACCTGTTATGCAGACAAGAATCAAATACTGGTTTTATAATCTAGAAAAAATAAATTAGGTAATGATTTTTTGAATTTGTCCATTCTCTCATTGCTACAAAGAAACAACTGAGACTGGATAATTTATAAAGAAGACGTTTAATTGGCTCACAGTTCTGCGGGCTGTCCAGGAAACATGGCAGCATCTACTTGGCCTCTGGAGAGGCCTCAGAACACTTCCAATCATGGTGGAAGGCGAAGAGGGAGCAGAAATGTTACATGGCCAGGGAAGGAGCAAGAGAGAGTGAGGGGGGAGGTGCCATGCACTTTTAAATAACTAGGTCTTGTAAGAATTCACTCATTGTCACAAGGACAGTACCAAGCAAGGACGGTGCTAAACCATTCATGAGAAATCCACCCCCATGATTCAACCCCCTCCCACCAGGCCCCTCCTCCAACACTGGGAATTATAATTTGACATAAGATTTGGTGAGGACCCTGATTCAAATCTGGCTTTAAATCTGAAGCCCAATAAGGGATTCTTCCATCGGAATACTTGGAAACGAAAATATTTGTACCTACCTGACCTATCCACTGAATCACAATCTGAGGAGAGACCATAGGCCTGGGTGCAGGCATATTCAAGGGGCTATAGGAGAGAAATAATAACATCTGTTTTACATTTGAAGCATTCAGTAGATATGTGATCCAACTGAACTGGCCACTTCTTCAGTGGGAAGTAATCACTAGAGAGAAAAAAGGATACTCCTGGTATTTGCTCCAAAAGTGTCTTGGAGATGCCGAATGTATGTTTGCATATTATAGGCTATGAAAAAGCCTACAGAGAAAAATAAATCAATACCAAATAGAACCCTGTTTAAATGTTCCCCATACTTGTTTGCCTATAGGACATCTATTTTTCATATCTATGATTACCTTTTGTATAATAAGAGATGTGTATAATTAAATATTTTAAAGATTCATTTTTAATGACTTTGACATAAAGAATAAGCATATTGTTAATAAGGGTTATTGCCACTCTTATGATGTTTATGTGGCTGAATATTAATTTTAGGAAATTAATGCCATTAAAAAGACTACAAATTTTTTAATGTTTTAAAATAAACTCCAAGAATTCCCCACATTTTTGTAGAAGGGCTACTCTTTCTTTTTAACATATAAACTATTAAATTTCCACATAGCTGTATCACATTAATTTTTTGTCCTCCACTAATAAAAGGGAAGAGAAACAAAATCCTAGTCAAGAAGTTCTAGACACAGGAAGGAGATACATGAAAACATAATCTCTTCTGCCAGCTATGAGTCTAGCTCTTGAATCTGCTTAAAATTTTTTTTTCAAGAGTCGCTTCGATCAAATTTTCAACATCTGAATTATTTAATTAGGAAATAAAAATAATAAAACATGGAAATGCCAGTTTATTTTCTTTATGGCTAACTAAATTAATAATTTAATTTAACTGTTAAACATGCTATTTTCACAAGCAAATAATGACTGCATTTTTTACTAGTGAACTCTTGAACTTTTATTCAGGCACTGCTAGAATTAAAGTACCAAACTACCAAATGTATAGCTATAATAGGTGATTTGAAAATAGAAAGACTATAAGGTTTCCAAAGTTCTTTGTCTGGCCTACTGCTGTTTTTGAAAGGTGCTATTTTCCTGTGTTTTATTTGAAGCATTATCTCCAGAAACCTCCTATGAAAATATATAACCTCTAGTTGATGTTTTGCATTTACATTTAACTGAGGTTTTTGTAAGCATGAATGCATCTATACTAGTGGTTCTCAATCCTGATTGTACATTAGAATCATCCATAAAACTTTAAAAAAACAAAATGCTGAACAACACAAAACAAAATACATCTAAATCTCTAGGTTTGAACCTAAACACCTTTTTCTGTACAAAGATCATTTCAGATTCTGATTCCACTTAACGTTAAGGAGTAATGAAATAACTGGCCCCGTGCATCTCTATTATTAACACTGTTATTTACTCAGGGCTGGCTACATAATTTGTGAGGCCCACTGTGAAAGGAAAGTGAAGGGCCCATGTTTTAATAGTAGGGTGAAAAGCCACTATAGATACGGCTTCTTATTTTTTCTTCTGCACTCTCTTTTTTGACTTGTCATGGTGTTTTGTATTTGCTATTTAATGTTCTCTCACTAATAAAATAATTATTACTATTAGCATGAGTTTTAACATTTCAGGTTGAGTATCCCTAATCCAAAAATTCAAAATTCTTAATGCTCTAAAATCCAAACATTCTGAGCACCAACATAATGCCACAAGTGGGAAATGCCACACCTGACCTCATGTGACAGGTTGCAGTCAAAATGCAGGCACACAACCCACAGTTTATTCAGCATATCTAAGAAAGAAAGTACTTTCATCTGTGATATATCTATTTCATATATGCCCAGATTCCCCTGTGCAAGCTCATCCACAAAGGGTAATCAAATGGCACCTGTGTAGACCAGATGCACCCACAACAGGTTCCCCACAGAGCCCCAAATGACATCAAGACCTATGTGTATTGCTCATTGTGTTTTTTTTCCCTGCTTTTTGTCTGCACTGTGACATAAAGATATTACTCAAAATGTCATAAAGGTCTGCAGAGACTACTAAAGGTAATCATCATTAAGAAAAAGCAGAGGCATTTATAATATAACACAGAAAGTCAATCTATTGGAGAAACTGTACAGCAGTATAAATATGAAACATCTTAAAGAAGAGTATAGTCTTGAAATTACAACCATGTATAACCTGAAGCAACAGAGGGATAAATTGTGGAAGCTCTATGCTGAAAGTGATAAACAGAAATTAATGAAAAATATAAAAAACAAACACTGCATGAAGCTAAAAATGAAGATCTCAATCATGTGTTGAAGAGTAGATCCATCAGTGTTGCAGTGAAAACATAACCCTGAATGGTATGATCATGAAATAAGGAAATGTATCTATCACAATGAAGTAAAAACTGAGGGGAATTGTGAATATTAACAGGCTGCTTGCAGAAATTTAGGAAAATAGAGAGCATTCCATTTTTAAAGATCTGTAGTGATAAAGCATCTGCTGATCACAAAACATTGGAGAAATTCATTGACGAGTTTACCAGAGTCATCACTGACATCACTGATGAAAACCTGATGCCAGAACAGGTCTGTAATGCTGATGAAACATCACTGTTTTGGCATGATTGCCCCAGAAGAACACTGACTACAGCTGATGGGACAGGCCTTCCTGGAATTAAGGACACGAAGGACAGGATAACCATGATGAGATGGGCTAAATTAGGAGGCACACATCTATGTAAACTTGCTGAACTAGGCAAAAGGTTGTGCCCTCACCGTTTTCAAAGAGTGAATCTCTTACCAGTTCATTCTTATGCTAACAAAAAGCCAGGGATCACCAAGAACATCTTTTTGTTTGGTTTCACAAACATTTTGTTCCAGGGGCAGCTTGTGTTTACCAATAAATAAAAGAAAACTTTCCTTTCTCCCTGTGTAAACATCTTCAGTCTAAGTGGTCAACTAATACAGGGGCTGACATGAGTAAGAAAAAACATGATAGGGTTTCTTGGTCATTCTTGCATTTTATTATTTATTTATTTATGCGATGGAGTCTCAGTCTGTCTCCCAGGCTGGAGTGCAGTGGCACAATGTCAGCTCACTGCAACTTCTACCTCCCGGGTTCAAGCAATTCTCCTTCCTTAGCATCCTGAGTGCCAAAATTACAGGCGTGTGCCACCATGCCTAGCTATTTTTTTTTATTTTTAGTAGAGATGGAGTTTCACCATGTTGGCCAGGCTGTTTTCAAACTCCTGACCTCAAGTGATCCATTCACCTCGACCTCCCAAAGTGCTGGGATTATAGGCATGAGCCACTGCGCCCAACCCATTCTTGCCTTTTAGAAAGCCATGCATTACCCTCTTTTTGTGTCGTAAACATGTTTCGGTTTGAAGGAAGAGTGTGGCATTTTGGGGCTGTCAGTGAATGCCGCTGTTTCAGTTGCAGGTATACTACTCTGAGTCTCGCTGAACTCCCATATGAGTTCACCAGAATTCTGTGCTCAGGAGGTAGCATGAAGACTATATGCAAGAAATGGTAGTTGATGCACCTATTGTTTACATCACCCCTGTTCATGCACACTCCATTGTTTCATCAGAATTCACTTACAAAAAGTTTATAAACTATAAAATAGTTTTATAACCTATAGATAGTTTATAGATAACAGTATTACAATAGGGCAATAGCAGAACATTAAATCAGGATGGGACCCTTTTGAGCATGTGCCTCTGTGCAATGCACAGATTGAGCACCCAAGAAGCCAGACCTGCCCTTACACTCCAGAGCAGATTTCCCACAGATTAATAGACTGCGATAGTGAAAGGTTGGTAGTGAACTCAAGTTGAAGCTGTAACATTAAGTACTTTGTTTTAGTACCTTAGATTCTCTGAGCCTCAGTTTTTAACAAAAAGGGCAATAATGACAGTTTATTAATTGATGGTAAAAAAATATTGCCTAAAGAAACTTCACTTCAGTTTTATGCATACTTGTTCTTCCTAACTACTTTGGCTGCACTAACTGGCAGTCCCATTGGTAGTCTCAAGGTACTGGTCCTAGTAGCCTTAGGAATTTGATCCATCATTTTTTTCTGTTCTGACTCATGATGCCTAAATGTTTCTCATTTCTGGAGAAAGCAAAGCTTCGGAGCAAAAGGCACTCTGAAAATGGTATCCAAGTCTTTCTTAAAAACTCTCCCCATTATAAAAATTTAGAGCCTGTACTTACATATCTGATACATATATAATGCACATATTATAGATATTATACATTTACATATGACATCCAAACATATTAATGCATATACATTTGTATATGCTAATCATGTGCTGTTTTCAGAATCGTTTTTCACCAATTCCCTTCTTTACTCTGAATCACAGAAGCTGAACTCGGCTAATTTGGTTTCTCAGGCTTCCATGCTAGGTTTAGCCAAGGGAGAAGGCAAGGTATTTTTAACTTTATTTATATGCTTTGAGTAGTGTCATCAGCAGTGGTCTCAACCAACCTAATGGTTGGTTCCATCTCCCATCAGGTGGCCCTACTGAGTTTTCTGCTCCTACCTAGTAACCCAGGCTCCTAGGTTCCAGTATTCTGTTCCATGTGCCCATCTATCACTAAGGAGGATAGTGCCTAATGCAATTGATTTTGCCTCATCTTTTTTTTGTTTGTTTTATCCACTGCTCTAAATAGTTTTGTAAATAAGTCCCCACATAAAATTCTCTCAGTTGAATTATCTGGTTGGGGGTTGATTTTCCTGGCCAAAGTAGGGTGTTTATACACACATATATTCATATATGCACACTTATAAACACATATCTGTAAAAACATATGTTATATACATATGAGTGCATGTGTGTGTGTGTATAAAGCTACAGTGAATAAGCTATCTTGTACCTCCCAGGTTTTCATGGCAGAAAAGTACAGGAGTTCAAATCGATTAAGTAACACTAGTATAATAGTCAAAGTTCTCCAGATAAAAAACCATTAAGAGATAGATAGATAATAGATAGACAGAAATAGATAGGGCTGGGCATGGTGGCTCATTCCTGTAATCCCAGCAATTTTGGAGGCCAAGGCAGACAGATCATGAGGTCAGGAGTTCGAGATTAGCCTGACCATCACGGTGAAATCCCGTCTCTAATAAAAATACACAAAACAAAAAAAGATAGCTGGGCATCATGGCATGCACCTGTAATCCCAGCTACTCAGGAGGCTGAGGCAGGAGAATTGCTTGAACCTAGGAGGCAGAAGATTCTAGTGAGCTGAGATCGCACCACTGCACTACAACCTGGGCGACAGAGTGAGACTCCTTCTCAAAAGAAAAAAAAAAAAAGAAGAGATAGATGATAGATAGATCGATCAATAGATAGACAGTGATCTCTTCCTTAATCCCTCTATCTATATATAGACTTATTATAAGAAATTAAAAGAAAAGAGATATTATTGTCAGAAAAAACATATATAAAGATATTTATTGTAAGACTGACTCATGTGATTAGGACTCATGAGAAGTTCCAAGATTTGGAGTTCAGAGGCTTGAGAACAAAATGGTAAGGTAAGTTCTTGTTCAAGTACAAAGGGAAAACTGATATCCCAGCCTGAAGAACACTGGGCAGAAAGAGTTAATTCTCTCTTGCTCAGCTTTTGTTCTATTCAGGCCTTCGCTCAATTGGTTGAGGCCAACCCACACTCAGGAGGGTAATCTGCTTTACTTAGCCTACCATTTCAAATGTTGAGCTTATCCAGAAACACCCTCATAGACACACCTAGAATAATATTTAATGTAATATCTGGGCACTCCAGATTAAATATCTGGACATAAAATTAATGATAACTAGCACTAAATCTAAGCACTCTCAGCCCTCACCTGTTAGAAAATAAAGGTAAAAGAATACCAGGGAAGGAATTCTTTTTTTTTTTTTTTTTTTGCTTTTGCTGGCAAAGACAACTGTCATTTGTAGCTCATTATTAAAACTTGGAATTTAGAATTCAATGCAGTCTTTGTCACATCAGTCATCAGAGACAGACAGCAAAGTGCAGCACCTTAAATAAAACACCTGTCTGTTGCTCTAGGCAGATTTTGAATTGTTTCAGCCTCTCTCTCTTTTTTTCCCCTGATCAGTGAATTTGCCTAGATATTTTTGTTTGCTTAGCAACTTTAAGTGAGAAAACAATCCTGGGGTAGCTTTCATACTCAAACTAATATTAGATATTTCAGTACATTATTGAGGCAGTTCAATCACTGAGATTTATTCATCTCATGTTCTCAAATTGCTTAT
This sequence comes from Sapajus apella, assembly GCF_009761245.1. Classification (NCBI taxonomy): domain Eukaryota; kingdom Metazoa; phylum Chordata; class Mammalia; order Primates; family Cebidae; genus Sapajus; species Sapajus apella. The sequence continues at coordinate 7,085,114 of NW_022437018.1, forward strand.
GACACATCTATTTCTTGCTGTCACTGCTAATTTTTTGCTTTTGGAAGCAAATAATAATTCCAGTTATTTATTCTGCCTTTTCTACATTGTAGAGTTAAGTGACTGTAGATAAAATTAGTCTCATACTAGAAATACACTTTATAAGTAGATCAGTTCAATCAAATTTTAGCAAATTAATCTTAGTAGGATTCTCCATTTGAGAGAGCAATTTTTAAAATATTGTCTAATAACAAAACTCACACAAATGTATTATAAATAAAATTTGCAAAGCATTGGATTTAGAACATATAAGTAAGATTTTGAATAAATTTTTACATGAAACTATAAATTAACCTATACTAGCAGCTTTGTTTTATAATTTCTTAAACCACCAAATTATTTCCACAAAAAGAAATTAACAGAGAAGTCATGGCCTTATAGAATATCTCATTCCCTTCAATTCCATAATCTTATTAACATTATTTTTACTTGTATTAGGAATCAGGTATACAATATCATATATTAATCAGTGAAGTAATTTGTTTTGACCCCCAACATATTATTTAGGTATTGAGCCTGTCTATGTTCTTCTTTTATTAACCATAACAAGTTTAAGTACTGGATTTCAAATGAATCTATGCACATATGAAAATTAAAGGATACATATTAGTATCTGATTTTAAGTTTTCACCAAAAAATCCAGAATTATATTACTTTGAAGGTCATTATGTAAATAAAAATCCAAAGTTCCCTATATGGTAGATTTACAATGTAGGTTTATGTTGACCCACAAGTTGTTCATTAATTTTCTTTAAGAAACTAATTGCTGCAACATTTGGAAGAAGGACTCTTCTTTTTTCTGTTATCATCACTAGGAGCTTTACCTCTTTTCACTCCTGTCAAGCAAGTTAATAATCAGTCAATGATATGACTTTTCTGGCTCTGACTCCTGACTCTCTTTACTGAGAAGCAACAAACTCAATTTTCTGAGAAAAGAATACGCATTTGCTCTTATGGAAACCTGGTTCTTTAATATTTTTCTTTCTTTCTTGTCTTTTTGTTCCCTTTATATCTAAACCACAACATTTGTGTCCTGAAAAGAAATAATAGAATAACATGAAAGACTAAGCAACCAAACACTCATTTCTGGTGTGTTCCGTTTCCTGAGAAAAATTAATTGGTTTTCATACTAAAGCATCCCTGGCCACAGTTTCCAGGCAGAACTCAAAGACATTTTACATCAAAGGGAGTAAGTGCCCCTAGCAGTGAACTAAAGCAGCAGAGACCTAAAGAAATGATGCTTTCGGGCATCATTGTTCTATTTGCCCACTAACACTTAAGCTTTTACCCTGTATATGGGTGTAGGTCTTCAGTCTCTGAAGTTTCACAAGAAACATCATACTTCTGGAATTCATCCTTGATATCTTCCAGCACTGAGGTTCTCAGCCTGAGGTTATCTGTTAAAACACATCTGTCTCCTAACATGTTACTGCTCTTACAATAAAACTACAGTCAGCATTAAATTCCTTTGGGACCGCTAGATTTTAATACATACAACTAAGATTTTAGATGAAGCTACTTCACTCTCAGCTGTGTAACTTCCTTAAATTTAATTTAGAACAAATTTCTGAGTTGTAATTTCATTTGATTCCCAAAGAATGGCACCCAAATGATTTAATAATACTTTATCATATACCAGACGTAGTGTCAATTGCTTCATGTGATGTCTCTTACCATTTTTTTCTCACAAGCCTATTAGTTTTTTTTGTATAGAAGAGAAAAATAGATGAGAAAGGTGGTAACTAGTCAGGAAATTAAGCAGAGTATACACTTTATAAATGGGAGTTTTACCATCAGGATGCCTAGGTTCAGAATCAGCTCAGCACATAAAGACTATGTGAATTTGGAAAATTCTTTATCTCTCTGTGCCTCAGTTGATTTATCAGTAAAGGGATATGAAAATACTAACGCCAGCTGAGTGCTGTGGCTCACACCTGAAAATCACTTTGGGAGGCTAAGGTGAGAGGATCCCCTGAGGTCAGGATTTTGAGACCATCCTGGCCAACATAGAGTGAAACCCCATCTCTGCTAAAAAAAAATACAGTAATTAGCTAGGCATGGTGGCACATGCCTGTAGTCTCAGCTACTTGGGAAGCTGAGGCAGGAGAATTGCTTGAACCCAGGAGGTGGAGCTTACAGTGATCCAAGATCATGCCAGTGTACTCCAGCCTGGGTGACAGAGCGAGACTCCATCTCAAAAAGAAAGAAAGAGAGAGAGAGAGAGAAATAATAATGCCTACTTCACTGGTTTAGAATCAAATTAGTAAAGATATGTGACAGACAAGAAAAGTACCAGATATTTATTAAACATTCAGGAGATATTAGCCAGTATTATTACTTAAGATCACATAGCTAGATGATGACAGAATAGGAGGTTAAATCTGTTCAACTGGGAACAATTAACACTCCAGTGCCATTCAGAGATATGTAAATAGCATGTGTCTCCTCTAACTTCCAAATATTCAAAAATAGTCAAATTTTTATGAATCATTAAGTCCTATGCAAATGAAATATAATTCTCTTAAATGTGTATAAATCGAAAAAACTTCTCTGTAATTACATGTTGCTACTTAATTACATTTTAATCATTTTTTAAACCTTCTCTTAATTGCTTTAATGGGCCTGTGGTAGAATGTAAATGCTTACCTGTTTTGGTTTGGAGAATTCAACTTGTTTGGGTTTTATTTTGAGGGACTCTGTTAGAGGAACTTCCCAGGTAGGCTAAGGGCTTTTGTTTCAAGCACAGGACTTTTCCTGTCTCTGGTCAGCTAGGGCTTAGTTCCGTAGAATCTGGTTTCAGCTGATCTGGTTACAGTTTTGTGGATAAAAGACTTTCCCCAGCAAAAGGTTCACGTCTGACTCTCTCCTCCAGGCCACCCTGCTTCATAAGCTCTCCCTAGGGGGACAACTGTCTTCAGCCCTGGTGCATTTGCGTTCAAATCTTATTAAATTTTATGTGGTACATCTTAAAAGGCCCAAGAACGTGGTTTGGATGGTGAGAAATGATAGGAGTGTCAAGAGGAAGCACAAAAAAGTTAGAACAAAAACCTGAGGAAGTTGGAAAGCAAAGTGGTAACCCAGAAGCCAGAAGCCCTGGGCAGCCAAACACTCATATCACATAGCCAAATGCAGTTTCACAAAACCTTTATCTAGTGCCTGTGCTGGTCCATCTACTCTGCATGGGAAGTTGTCTTCTCTTCTGTCCCAGGAGATACCTTACCAGATACATCCTGAGGAGACAGATGCCTCATGCCCATGCCCATGCCTGAGCCAGTCTTCCTTCACCTTGCCTAGTTTCTCCATCAGTGTACTCACTGGGTCCTCTGTAACCAAGTAAAAACAAAGAGGGCCCTAGAGAAAGAAACCTTCACTCTTGCCCTTGAGATTAGACTAATCTGACATAATACATTTTTAAAAATTATTTCATCTCAGAAAAATGAAAAAGTGTACATTTAATTGACTATTTTTAAATCTCGGATAAAGTCATCTTAATTATGTATTCCCCAAATAAGAAAATATATTGAGAACTAAATAATTGTTTAAAGAACATCCTATCATGGTCTGGGATTGTTTTTTAATAATTTTTTTTAAAAAAGAACATTCTGTATTACACTTATTTATTGTCTTTAACTTATACCAATCTAATTCATTTTCTTCACCAAAACTAAAATTCAATACGAAATTTAAATTCTTGTTTTCTTAATAGTGATTAACAATAGGGTTTCTTATTGAGAATTTATTTATAGTAGAGTAGATGTTACACTGATCATGTTGGCTATTTTAACTATTTCATTAGTTTCATTAATTTGCTTTCATTGTAAAGATTATCCTTATTTTTAATAATACCTATCAACTCAGCATTCTAATAATCTTTGAAATAAAGAGATTTCTAAAGTATTAAATTCATTTTAGTCTCTTTCCGACTTCTGTGTAATTGCATATACCTTCTTATATAGAATACTGTTTTTTCTACTATGCCATCTATTACATTTTCCATTTTATGAAAGGATGTTGATATCTTTTTCTCTTACACACTATTTTATTAGTGTATTATGCTACTATTATACCTATTTTATTAGTGTCTTTATACTATTGAACAGTCATTTTTGTAAAATATTATTTTGCCATTGTTTTGTCTAACATATTTATTGTTGCACCCATGACTCTACCCTTTTCTACTAGTGCTTATTATTTTATAAAGAATTTGAAGACAAATCAAGTAATGTGATTTATCTTAATATACTTTCAAGCTTGTGATCCCTTTATTCTAAAAAATATTAAAAGTTGTCCTTTGAATCTACTTCTTCATTTTATGTTACCCATATATCTCCTTGTGCTTCATATTTGAAATCCCCTGAACATTTTTTTATTTCAGCCTCATTTTTATAATAGCATTCTTGTAAATAGACCCATTGCATTTCCTCATATTCCTCTGTTTTCAGGAGAGTCTTATATTTAGTAACCTCTATCAAGTGTTAGTCATCTGTTACACTGTCTTTATTTAAAAACCAGTTACTTGTCTCTTGGTGTTACAACATTTGTTTGTGTTTATAGTTTTTTTTTTTTTAATACAGTGTTAACCTTTTATTTGTCTCTGCATTCAACTTTCTTATATTTTGAAGTGTATATGTATGTATGGATTGGAGATATGTGAATTTAAATAAATTCTATCATGCTATATTTAAAGAGTTTTTAGGATACACATGTATATGTATGTGTATAATTTTCATTTGGGAAACAAGTCTTTGGAAAGATGTTTCCTATTTGGTGTCTTTGGGGATAGTCTGATACACTCCCATGAGCAGACGCTTGCATCTAGATTTCATGTATCAAAAGTGACAAATACCTATTGCATAAGGCACTTGTCTAGCCATTTATCATGATCAAATATACATAAAACATATTCACTGTTTATAAGCTTTAAATACAATTCAGGTATACATGATGGATTAACTTACATCACCAATTATTCATAGGGAATCCCCAGAGATGTGTTACTGAGATAGCCATGCTCTCACAGTCACAGAAAGGACAGAACTCTTTACCCAGGAAGTGATCAAGACAAATTTCACCAAGGCTATGAAAAATTAAAAGATGTGGAAAGACTAGAGAAAGGATCTTGAGCTCAGAAACTTAGAGAAACCAGGCAGGTAATATAAATTCATAAGCCTGGGATACACAAGGTGCAAGAAAACTAGTGTTGTTTGTATCTACATCAAGCCAAAAGCAAAATGCATTGTATTATTGTTCTAATTTTTTCATTATAACATAAACCCCAGACATAAAATCATGTAAAGGAGACTATAGTTTAATGAATTACTATCCACATTTATATCAATAAATATAGCATTGTCAACCACCCAGAAGCCATTCCTTGAGCCCAGTCATAATCATAACCCCTTCTTCTCTCTACAGGTAACTAGCATATTGATTTAAAAAAAAAAAGAGTCCTTATTCCTTTTTACATAATCCCAGTAAAACTTGAGAGATTCTATTAGGTATATCAGTATGTTCCACAATCATCTCTTGTATCTCCTAACACAGACATGGAATTGACCATTTCTCAAAGAGGCCCTAGTTTTTGTGTGTGTGTGCTTTTTTTAAAATTTTATTTTTGTTTTTTGCTTTTTCCTCCCACCCTTGGTGCCTTCTTTCCTTTCTTTCTTCTTAAAATGCAATATAATACATAAAGGTGACAATCTTTGTGCTAGAATGCTGGGGATACTCATTGCTGTAGGACTGGTCATTGTTTCTTGTCTTTGCAGTGATAGAGCTGGAAAATAAATGGTTCATTCTGACATTTCCAATATTAAGACTACAGGCTTTTTACTTAACCTCTTTTGTATTTCATATGTCTTCTCTAGTGTATGCCAAAAAGTTCATATTATATAAAAACAGCCTCAACAAATGAAACTTAAACTACCACCACCAATTATGATTACTTAAAAAGTTATTTTTCTGTACTTGAATATACTATCTTTATTCTCCCCATTTTATATACCCCCACACAGATATAACATACATATGATTTCCCTTTTATATATCAGTTACATGTAGAACTTACCATCTATGTGTAACTGCATCATCTTACTCCCAAGGTTTATTTCGAGATCTTTCTTGTTTTGGTTGTCTGTGCCTACTGTTTAGTAAATTGCTTAGGAAGGGTTGATAGGAACAAAATTCTCTTAGACCTTACATGTTCTTAACTATTTGTACCCTTTATACTTGAAGGTCAGTTTTCCTGCATATAAAATATTTGCTCAAATGTTCATTTGACTAATTTAAATATTTTACTTGAATTTTTTTTCCCCGACGTAAACCTTTTCTGTTGAAAAATGTGATGAGACATGATTGTGCTCCTCTCATACCTTTTAAATTATGTGTTCTTTTTGTGAGATGTCCAAGGGAGTTTTCCTTTTTCTTTAAATTGTAATGATTTAGCTAGACTGTTGGTCTCAGTCATTTGAAAATGCTATTCTCAGATTAATGTTGTGCTTTTTAACATATAGTTTAACTTATTTCTTGTTACTAAAGGGAAGTTTTCTTGAATGATAGATTTTATAATTTGTTCTAACCCCTTGCATTGATTTTATAAGAGTTCCTGTTATTTATGTGTTGCATTGTCAATGCTTATTTTCTTTATTTGTTGCTCTCTTGGATATTTGTTGTATCTCTTGTGTCTGAGTTTTAAAGTTTTTCTTATTTTTACTTTTTATTTTTTAAGGAATTATCTAATATAATTATTTGACTCTGCCTTCATTCTAATTTAGTCTTAATTTTCAAAATGAATTTTGCTTTTATTGCCAACTTCCTCTTGAGTTCCAGGACTTTGCTTCTGAGGTTTTCTGGTTTGAACATACCTTTCTTTCATGCTTTGTGTGCAGACATGTTCTATTCCTTATTGTTTTTTCTTTCTTATAACTTGCATGGGAATTGACTGTACTAAACTCTCTAATTTTTTACATACATTTTATTTTTCTGAATTTGTAGAAGGCTTTGTTCACATAGACTTTCTAACATCACAAAATTCCCTCTTACATTGCTTTATAGAATGTTAAGAATTATTATAACTCTAATTCTCTTCTCCTTCCTCTTTGCTTCTTTTTGCTTCCAGATGAATTTATTCAAGAAGTCTTTATGTGAGGTCCAGAAAAATAAGTATCAGTGAGAATAGCGGTTTTGGTGGTCAAGAGTGGCATGTTGGAGTTTTAGCAGGAAAGGGTGGTGTCCCTAGAGTGGGCGAGTAGCATGGGTTGGGTATTGGATCCCTCCTGGGATAAGGAGGGCCTGGCATAATGTTGTCATAAAGAGAATCTGATGAGGAGGGCATTCACATAGAAGGGCAAGTGAGCCTGTTTTTTTTTATGAGGAAACACAGCCTGCACAGTTACCTCATATCTTATTCTCTGCAGCTTAAAATAATTACTTAGGTGTTCATAACTACATAACTCACAGTTACTCCTGGTTGAGAAATTGCTTTACAGTGTATTTCTTATTTATTTTAAATTTTGATAACCTTAAGCTGAGGAACATTTGTTCCTACAGCTAGTATTTATTACAGATTTCCTTTTCACAGTAAAATAAGTTTTACATTAGAATTATTTATAAGTTATGTACCTTACACTGTATTTTTATAACGGGGTTCCCATATTACTATATGCAGAGATTGAAAAATTATAGAAATACAGGTTTATTTTAAATGATTAGTGTAATAACTCACTCAACAATTTATATATTTATCAGTAGAACTGAAATTTTGAGACATGATTCCATTTTCACTACCTACCTGTCTCCTTTTGCTTTGTATGCATTTATTAATAAGACTGTAATAAAGTTTCATGAGGTGTCATGTCAGGTTTGCTGTAGATGGTAGACAATATATTCAGTCATAATGTTTGGAAAAAATGCAGATGAGTTCTTCAAATGAGCGCTGTATATTTATTGGCTCTTAGCTGGTAAAATAACTATTGAAGATATTTCTGTGGGGAGATGACATGGTATGGTCCAAGTACTTTCCATGGTTCATCTCAAACTTCATATATGTAAATAAGATGGAAATCAAAAGAGAATGAAATATGAATGTAGCCCTCAATCTCCCTCTCAGATATCAGATGATTGAAGAAAGCCTTTGGCAAAAGAAAGACCCATTCGTGAACTGAATTGAATGTGCTTATGGTGCAAGCCTTCTCCTTAACACCTGGCTAAAGTGAAACCCCTAGAGCAGTGGTTCCGCATGACTCCAGATACAGCCATGCTCCTGATGTCTCCAGTCTTGCTAATAGGATAGTCAGGATTGAATGATATTTGTAAAAGGTTAATCTAACCACCCAGTGTATGATCTCCTTAATAAATATATTTTGATTATAAAATCTTAAAAAAGCTCTGTATCTCAGAGTATTGTAAATGATCCTCCCATTCCTAGTTTCACTGTACCAAATATGCCTCACAGAATGATAATGAGAGAAATAGTATTGCAAACACCATTATTATTGTAATTTTGCAGACCCTCTACCCTTGTTATTTGAAGTATGAGCTCTAATTTGAGTCTTGATAATTCCTGTCGAGTGGTGAGCTGAAGTGGGGTCTGAACCGCTGGATGCTGCTGGTGGTTACTGCATGGTTTTGTCCCTGTGCCCAGCAGAGGCTGCTGCAGTGCAGGCTGCACAAGGCGTGGGAGGACCCACCCCAGGTTCCTGGAGAATCCTGGTTCTGTGAGTCCTTCCCAGGGCGTACGCTTTGCCTAGGCAGAGGGGCAGGGGTGAACATGGCTTGCATGCTTTTATGGCCCGATTAGGAATTGAAACCTTCTTTCAGAAGCGTGGTAGAACTAAAGAAGACAAACAATCAAGGAGCATCTGAAAATGTGATAGGAAAACTTAAGCTTTACTAGTGATCCCTAACTCTGTCTGATATTTTTAGTGAGCCAATCACATTTTCAGACAGCTATATTTTCAATTTCAGTGAGCCAATCATATTTTGCGGCTGCTACATTTTCAGCTAATCACATTTTCACACTGCTATGGGTAAGGAAGGTGTAAGATTTGTGGTATGTGGTGGAATCAGCTGCAAAAGACCCTTATATGGCTTCCTTGCAACACTTATTTTTGCCTTTATTCCACTGTACCTAGCAAGTGCTCTACTGTCTTGGAATTGGCCAGGGTGATTGAGGACAGGGAGTAGAAACAACAACAACAACAAAGACACAAAAATGTCGAGAAAATGTAGCTAAAGCTAAACGACTACAAAAGGATTGAAGCAATGAACAAGCTTTTCAATCAAAGGAAAATCATTTGGAAAATTATGCAGCTTTGGAAAGACCCACTAAGGTTTCTTATTTGAATTTCTTGGCAGTCATGTTGAGCAGATAAATGTGAACAAAAGGAAGAATCATGTTAGTTATAACCTCAATATTGTAGTAACTTTTACACTAGGATGTAGAAGTTTGTTGTTATCTACTGACAGTTACTGTAAATTAGCATTTATTATGATAAATTCTTTATAAACTGACTTAACCATTTGCCATCCTGTGGAGAAAAATGACTTTAGGTTATGAATTCTATTCAAATAAATTCCATTTAAAATGGGGTCATATTCTGAACAAAGAAAATTAAGATTGTAAAAGTCAGATTTGTCCTCTCTTGAGGTGAAAAGTGTGCTTTGGCTTAAAAGAGATACAGTATACTAATCACATGTTTTATCATTATTGCTTATTTCTTAGAATAGAATTATTTCTGGCCTTCTCAAAACAAAATAATAATAATGAATACTTATATTTGCGACATTTTTCTGATTTTAGTGTTTGAGACTACTGAAAATTATCAAGATATTCTGCATTTTTTTGAAGCTTAATTTTATAAAAAACTCTCCTATCTTGACTATGTAGAAGACCACCTATTGGATATAACAATTTTTGTACTTACCGACATTTTCTTAGAGATGACTTGTTGAGAAGGATAACGTTGTAATTTATAGCTTCCAGTAAAAATGCCAAACGTTCTAGTACCTTGGAACCAGTTTCTTCTTATGCTAGGTAAAACTATGAAATAGTCAAAATGTTCTTATTAGTTAATTTGCTGATTATTTAGGCACCACTTTCCCTTTTTATTCCATTGTTTGTTTTAACTCATGTGGTAGTGATGTACAATACTTTTTGATCAAACTGGTTCAAAGTGAAAATTAACATTTCAAATTTCTTTTATTGAACTCGTAAAGAGTAACAGTTAAGTAATACTTCATAAGTGGTAATATTTAAAATTTGAAAACTTTTTGTTGAAAATAGTAATTGAATTAAAAGTATAAATCATATCAACATGAAAATGTGCTATAATTAGAAGTGAAGAGCTATAGGAGGTTTCTTTTAGTTCAGTGGTATAAATGGAATTCTGTAAAATCAAACACAGTTTTATTAATGCATAGCCCCATAATTTAATTCACTGTTGGTATTTAATAGCTTATAATGTTTTCTATAGTTCTGATAATAAATTTTAAATTGCAAAACATTGTCCAACCCCTATAAACTAAAAATGCAAGTAGATATTGAAATAAATATATTTCTTGTTTAAAAAATTAGAAATAAATAAATACAGTAGGCTGCTAGTGATGTGATTGAACACATATTATTCATAATACAGGACAACCTATTTTAGTAGTTTATTTCATTGAAACTAGTTAATACAATAAGGGTATAGGTTGCTAGTTGTAATTAGTTCTATTTACTGTCTACAGAGCATAAGCATACACCACAGCTCTGGCATCCCTGAAGTCAGCTCTATAGTAAAGCTCAGAAGAGCCATAATGAAAGGAGAATGAAATTTCCATAGAAAATTAATTTCAGAAGAATTATCTTAATAAAATCATAATATTAGTTAATAAAAGTCATAATAGAGCAAAAGGCATACACATTTTCAGATAGGGAATGCTGATGACAGTGAGTACCTTCCAGTAATCTGATCAACTTCTCAGGTAATATTGACCATATGTATCTTTGATACGTGACTACAATATATGATATAATGCAGGGCATATAAAATACATCTATAATTGAAATTATTATACTGTATGCTATTTTTTTCTAATAAAACAGACACTTGTTGTCTAATATACCTAATATAATAACATAGTAGGCTGCCACCTCAGGACTTCTGTGCATCCTATTCCCTTTGCTGGGAATATCTTTCACTACACATCCACATAGCTCTTTCCCTCGTTGGCTTCACACCTTGTTAAAATTTCTCCTTAACAAAAAGGTGTTTTCTGATTACCCCTTATAAACTAGCATGATCTGCCTCCCAGGATAACTCTATTTTTTTATGGAACTTAGTACATGACATGTGTTTTTTATTTATTAATGCCTTTCCCATTGAATGTAACATCATTGGTATCTCCACTGACTGGACCACTCAACATGTATCTATCAAATAAATGAATAAAAGTTTAGATAAAGGAGTTTTTCATTAATACATGTAAACAGCATTGCTGTAATTTGAATAAGTTTCTGGTTACAACACTTTTAAATATCCTAAAGTTAACCCTATTTAACTTATAATAGTAGACTAATATTATTTAAATTTTTTCTATTTCCAAATTTTTTATCACACATACATATACCATTATATGTTTCCAAAATTCAATAAGAGAATAGCCTGAGAAGGTGTTGAACTGTACAGAAGATTCTTGTATTTCACTACTTTACCTTTTTATCTCTCATGAATTAAAAACAGCTGCTAAGGCCTACAGAGGCTTGTTGGCAGATGAGGTCGTTGTAGCTAAGCTCTTACTTTGGGTTTTAGTTGGCAAAGGATCCCAGTGCAGGTCTTTCTCCTTGTTGGGTTATTGGGTGAGAATTATAAGGAATATGGTAGTATGTAAGTTTGTGAAACACACATACAAATGCATACACAGACAGACATATGTGCTGCATTATTTTATGTTAGAATATTATGTCCATTAAACAAGGGTGGGACAAAATAGAGTCTCATGTTCAGAATATATTCATTAAAGCCAGATGCTTGCTCTTCAAAGCTAACTATACCAATTACTGTTTGCACAAGCTACGTAATCAATTTAGGCCTTAGTTTCTGGATTAATTCCTCTTGCTATGATAACAAATTACCACAAGCAATGGCCAAAAACAGCACAATTTTTAATTTTTTTTAAGTGGACAGGTAAAAAATGTATATATTTGTTGTGCACATGATGTTTCAATGTGTAGTCATTGAGATATCACTAAATTAATCTATTTAATACATGCATTGCTTCACACACATCTTTTGTGGTGAGAATAGTTAACAGTCTGCTTTCTTAGCAACCTCTTAGTGCATAATATACTGTCATTAACTATAGTCATCATGATGTACAATAGATCTCTTGAACTTATTCCTCTTATCTAACTAATTTTATGTCCTTTGACCATCATCTCCCCAGTCTTCCTACCCCACGTCCTCCAAGCTCTGTTGAAACCATCATTCTATCTGCCATTTCTGAGTTTTGAGTTTTCCAGATTCCGCATATAATATCAGTAGTATTTGCTTTTCTATGCCTGACTTTTCACTTAAAATAATGCCCTCCAATTTCATCATTATTGTCACAAATGACAGCATTTCCTTTCTTCTTAAGGCTTCTTTTTTTTCTTTATATTGTTTTATTTTGTTTGTTTTAGAGACGGGGTCTCACTATGTGGCCTACGTTAGTTCAAACTCCTGGCCAGAAGCTATCCACCTGTCTCATGCTCCCAAGGTCCTGGGATTACAGGTGTGAGCCAATGTGCCAAGCCTCCTCTCTTGCCAAACAACCATAATTGACCTCCCAAAACAGAGATTTATTACATGTCAACATCCAGTAGAAGTTTATTTATGAATACTAGATAAAAAATTATATATGATTATGCTTTTTTTTTTTTTTTTTTTTGAGACGGAGTCTCGCACTGTTACCCAGGCTGTAGTGCAGTGGCATGATCCTGGCTCACTGTAATCTCCGCATCCTCGGTTCAAGCAATTCTCCTGCCTCAGCCTCCCGAGTAGCTGGGACCATAGGCATGCGCCACCACACCCAGCTAATTTTCTTGTATTTTTTAGTAGAGATGGGGTTTCACCATGTTGACGAGGATGGTCTTGATCTACTGACCTCATGATTCGCCTGCCTCCGCCTCCCAAAGTGCTGGGATTATAGGTGTGAGCCACTGCGCCCGGACTGATTACTTATTTTTACAAAATCATTTAGTAATCCAAGAAGTAGTTGCTGATAATTGAGTATGGTGTGGAATAAAGTGATAATCTAGAGCAGAATTGTCCAATCTTCTTGGATTCCCTGGGCCACACTGGAAGAAGAAAAATTGCCTTGAGCTACACATAAAATACTCAAATACTAAGAACAGCTGATGAGCTAAGAAAGAAAATTGCAAAAACATCTCATTACGTTTTAAGAAAGTTTACAATTTGTGTTCGGCTGCATTCAAAGCTACTTGGGTGAGCTTGATCTAGAGTCTATGAGTGATTGGCTGGTGCTGTCATTGTAGCCCATTGTACTGGTCACTTACAGCAATGTCATGGCAATTTCCTAGTAACAGTACTTATGATGAGTCTTCACTGTTTATATGTATGGGTGAATAACAAATTTTTATTTAAATTATTTAAATTCCCTATGCAAGTAGATTCTCATATGCTCCATAAATTACATCTTACAATGACTATAAAATAACCAAAAGAATGCATCTCAAATCATGCAGTTAAATTTTTTAAATCATTTAATTTTCTTTGGAATTAAGGTAGTGAAATTCTGGAAATATTGTTAATGTGGAACAGGTCAGGACTTTAGGGAAGAGAGCTACTCTATTTCTTTGAGTCAATTTGGCTGCAGTATAAGTTAACATTCAGAGTAAATCCCTAACCAGTACATTTGTCAGCTTGTGTTTACTAAATAGAATCCTAGAATGTGAGTCATTGGAATTCTACTACTATTAAAGTTATAAAAATTCAGGAAGCTTAGGCTAAAATTTCCCATTTATATTGCCACAGAAAACCCATTTTTCTCTTAAGCAAACAAATAGAATACACAAATTTGCATGTAGAGATGCTTAACTCATTTAAGGTAAAATAAACACTGTTTGCAAACACCTTTTCGTAAAGGATATTCCCTATAAAATTTTATTAAACAGCACTTTATTAGCTCAGTTCAAGCTTCTGTATAAAATTGAAAGAAAAAAGATTTTTTTTTCATATTGCTATTTAATTCATGCTTTTTGTCCTTTCAGACTAGTTTCCTTCAGTCATCATAAATATTTATAAAATATGGGGAATCTTCATGTGTGTGTAGTGGAATGTGGGCAAATATTATGTTTAGGAAACCAATTTTAAACATGTCAAAATGAATATTTTAGCACACAAGAATTTTATGTAGAATGCACCTGCAGACTACACTTTTTCTGTTTGTCTTTTCCAAAATAATTGCTGTAATCCCAGCACTTTGGGAGGCCGAGGCAGGCAGATCACCTGAGGTCAGAAGTTCGAGACCAGCCTGACCAACATGGAGAAACCCCACCTCTACTAAAAATACAAAATTAGCTGAATATGGTAGCGCACACCTGTAATTTCAGCTACTCGGGATGCTGAGGCAGGAGAATCATTTGAAGCCAGGAATTGGGGGTTGCGGTGAGCCTAGATTATGCCACTGCACTCTAGCCTAGGCAACAAGAGCAAAACTCCATCTCAAATAATGATTATAATAACAACAATAATTGCTTATATATTTTTAGTAATAATTTCTCAGTTACATCTCATATTCTTCTAAACAAAAAGGCAATTCATGTATAAAATTCTGTTTAATGACAAATCTTTTTTACTGTTATAGACAAAATTATTACTTTCAAAAATAAGCCTTTAACAAGTATATCTAATTTAGGTTTTAATTTTCTTTATCTGCTCTTTTAACATGTTGTATGTGTAGTAAGGATTAAAAATAAATAGAACTGGAAAATAACTGAATTTTAAATAACTGGCATTATGTTTTATATATAGTTGAATAATACGTGCAAGTTTTATTAAAGATAGCTTTACACTCAGTCAGTTTTCAGCCATAATATGAATTTTTGTTTCTATTTATGTGTGTGAATATATGTGTGTGTGTGTGTGTGTGTGTGTGTGTGTGTGTGTGTGTGTGTGTATACTAACCAAATGTTAAAAAAGACCTAATACCAATTTTCCTCACACTATTTTAAACATTTGAAGTGCAGGGAATCTTTTTTTTTTGGACAACTGCCCCCCCAAAAAAATCAAGAAGGCAATCCCATTTATACTAACTACAAAAAATACGTAAGAATAAATTTAACAACAGAGGTAAAAAATCTCTACAATGAAAACTATAAAACATTAGTGAAAGAAATTGAAAAGTAGACAAAAAAAATGAAAAGATATCACTTGTTGATAGATTGACAGGATTATATTATGAAAATGTCCATGCAATCTACAGATTCAATGCAATCTCTATCAAAATACCAATGACATTTTCCGTAGTAATAGAAAAAAATTCCTAAAATTCGTATAGGACTACAGAAGTCCCTGAATGTACCAGAGCAACCCTAAGCACAAAAAAACAGAGCTAGCAGTGTCATACTACCTGATTTGTAAATATACTACAAAGCTATAGTAACCAAACAGTGTGGTTTTGGCATAAAGGTAGACACATAGAACACTGAAACAGAATGGAGAACTCAGAAGTAAATCCACAAATTTATTGCCAACTGATTTTCAGTGAAGTTACCAAGAACACACATTGGGAAAGAAGAGTCTCCTTAATAAATGTTTTTGGAAGAGTTGGATATCCATATGCAGAAGAATAAAACTAGGCCATATACAAATATTAATTCAAATTGGATTAAACACCAAAAGCAATATCCAAAAACATAAAACTACTAGAAGAAAACAAAGGGGACATATGTCAGGACATTGCTATAGGCAATTTTTTTTTTTAAATAAGACTTCAAAAGCAAAGAAAGAAAAAGCAAAAACACTTGATTTTATCAAACTAAAAAGCTTCTGAACAGCAAAAGAAACAAAAGAGGGAAGAGATAATCTATGGAATAGGAGGAAATATTTGCAAATTATCTGTCTGACAGAGGATTACTATCTATAATACACAAGTAAATCAAGTAACTCAGCAGCAAAAATTATTAAATAATTCAATTTTAAAAAGGGCAAATGGCTTGAATAGAGATCTCTCAAAAGAAGACATACAAATGACCAAGACACATCTGAATAAAATGCTTACATCACTAATCATCAGGGAAATGCCAGTGAAAACCATAATGAGATATCATCTCACCCCAGACAGAATAAATCTATTACCTAAAAAATTAAAAAGGACAAATGCTGGCAGGGATACTGAGAAAGGGAAATCTTACACACTGTTGATGGGAATGTAAATTAGTACAATCATTATGGAAGATGGTATGGAGGTTCCTCAGAAAACTAAAACTTGGACTACTACATGATCCATCAATCCCACTACTGATTATATATTCAAGGGAAAGTAAATCAGTATGTTAAGGAATTATCTGTACTTCTGTGATTATTGAGGCACTATTCACAATAGCCAAGATATGGAATCACTTTAAGTATTCATCACGAGACAAACAGATAAGGAAAATGTGGTATATATACACAATGATTACTATTTAGCCATAAAAAGAAGGAAACTCTTGGCTGGGCACGGTGGCTCACACCTGTAATCCCAGCACTTTGGGAGGCCAAGCTGGGTGGATCATGAGGTCAAGAGATCAAGATTATCCTGGCCAACATGGTGAAACCCCATCTCTACTAAAAATACAAAAATTAGCTGGGTGTGGTGGCACACACCTGTAGTCCCAGCTACTCAGGAGGCTGAGGCAGGAGAAATGCTTGAACCCAGGAGGGAAATGTTGAAGTGAGCCGAGATCGAACCACTGTACTCCAGCCTGGTGACAGAGTGAGACTCCGTCTAAAAAAAAAAAAAAGAAATTCTGTCATTTGCAGCAACAAGTGACATACATTAACTTAGAGAACATTAAGTGAAATAAGCCCGACACAAAAGAGAAATACTGCATGTTCTCACTCATAAGTGGAAGCTAAAAAAGTTAATCTCATGAAAATATTAATATGGAAAACAGCAGTCACTAAAAGCTGGCCAGGCACAGTGGCTCAAGCCTCTAATCTCAGCACTTTGGGAGGCCGAGGCAGGTGGATCACCTGAGGTCAGGAGTTCGAGACCAGCTTAGCCAATGTGGCAAAACACCTTCTCTACCAAAAATACAAAAATTAATCAGGCGTGGTGGCAGGCGCTTATAATCCCAGCCACTTGGGAGGCTGAGGTAGGAGAATCTCTTGATCCCAGGAGGTGGAGGTTGCAGTGAGCCAATATAGTGTCACCGCATTCCAGACTAGGTGACAGAGCAAGATTCTGTCTCCAAACAAACAGTAGTTACTGAAAGCTGAGAAGGGGATAGAAATCCAGATTTGTTTACCAGATACAAAATTACATTCAGAGAGAAAGAATAATTTCTAGTGTTCTATAGACTGAAGGGTGACTAGTTAACATTTTATTGTATATTTTGAAATACCTAGAAGAAAGGATTTTTAATGTTCTCAATACAAAGAAATGATAAGTGTCTGAGGTGATGGATTTGCTATACTCTGATTTGATCATTATACATTGTATACCTGTATCAAAATATCCCACTATTTCCCATATAAAAGTATAGTTATTACAGTTATTAAATCTGTACAATTTTTGAATACAAAAAGTAACATCTATTGAACATTTGATGTCATAAAATACAAAATAAATTAAACATTGTTTTATTTCCATGATGAGTATTTCACTCCAGATATTTTCCTAACTCTGCTCTGATATGAAGGGCAGAAATTGAGTTAGATTTGGTGAATTAGAACCTAAGTGAAATATGTGGATGAGAAGGAAGAGAAAGAAGAGGAGATAAAGGAAACACCTTATCTCAATTTCGTATAAGTCTGAATACATTTCAAAGTACTATTAACACTTTAGAATGGAAATTGGCATATATTGCATACACTCAAAACTGGAGATATTAGCAAGTAATAATAATAAAATGCCATCGAAACATAGTGAGTGAACAGATGCTCCTTTTTCGTAGCTACCGGTGGGTCTCTTAAACAGGGTTTCCTTTGCTGTATAATGCTGAAGGTAAATATTTACCCCTACTTTTGGTCTCCTTTTTCCTGAGAACCATTCTCCTCCCTTTGCATCTCTTTGCACCATTACTCCCATCTTCACAGAGACTATGCCTGTGAGATGAAAGAGGGAAGGAGAGTAGTTAGGTCACCCTGAGGCCTTGCTTCGATTCACATCATACATGGGGTTCATAGGTGCCATCTTTCACAAAGTTGCTTCATGTCTTTCTTAATGAAATGAAATTGATTTGTACACTACACGATGACCTGCATAGGAGGGGTAGCTCACAAAGCTCCATTTCTGGCCATATCTCTCTTTAGCCAAGTTTACTAACTATGGTTGTGTTTTCATTTGTTTCCATCCCCTCCTGAAAGAGATACTTTTAAAATTCTACATTGGGCATAAAAACTATTACACGAACACAAACAC
Organism: Sapajus apella; assembly: GCF_009761245.1. Lineage (NCBI taxonomy): Eukaryota > Metazoa > Chordata > Mammalia > Primates > Cebidae > Sapajus > Sapajus apella. Next base: position 7,103,759 of record NW_022437018.1, read on the forward strand.
ACATACACATCACTTAGGTATCCTTGGAGGTTTTACTAAATCATAGAGTACAATTGCAATATTACATTATAAAACTCTAGCCCTATTGGAAAAACACATGGAGTTTAAAAAATACAAAAGTAGAATTAGCATATTAATTTTTAAAATATCCACAGAGAAAACACAATGTTCATAAAGGACTAGCTAACTTTAGTTAGGACTCTGACACCAGGAATAAATTTACTGACTGTTAAAAAGGCATGTTTCGAAGCATAGAATGTTTTTTTTTGTTTGTTTGTTTGTTTATTAAGAAAGAGAGAAAGGAAGAAAGAGAAAGAATAAAAAATAAAAAAAAAGAAAAAATGAAGGAGAGGAAGAATGAGGAAGAGGGAAAGGGAGAAAGAACAGGGGTGTTGCTTTATTGCCCGGGCTAGAATGCAGTCTAAAAATGGGTATGCCTGTAATTGTGTTTAATAATAGAGACATGGAAAAAAATGAGGGAAGAAAATAACTAACAAGCAGCCAACCAATATTTCATTTAAACCTGTAAATAGGTGTGATGTGGTACTGATAAAAGTGTATATTTTGTATATTTAAAGTGGAGAGTTCTATAAATGTTAATTAAGTCTACTTGTTCCCGATCTGAGTTCAAGTCCTGGATATCGATGTTAACTTTCTGTCTCATTGATCTGTCTGATATTGATGTTTAAGTCTCCCACTATTATTGTGTGGGAGTCTAAGTCTCTTTATAAGTCTTATATATCTGGGTATTCCTGTATTGGGTGCGTATATATTTAGGATCTTTAACTCTTCTTGTTGCATTGATCCTTTTATTATTATGTAATATCCTTCTTTGCTTCTTTTGATCTTTGTTACTTTAAAGTCTATTTTATCAGCAAAAATTGCAACTCCTGCTTTCTATTTATTATTTTTGCTCTCCATTTGGTTGCTAAATTTTTCTCCATCGCTATATTTCTCCATCAAATGTTTTTAATAGCTAGTAATAATAATAGCAATAGCATTTTATAGATCTGTCACTCCACTAAGTACTTTATGTGAATAAAGTCATTTAACAGTAGCAATCACAATAGGAGTGCATACTATTTTTATCTTTCACATATAGATGAGAAAGCAGAAACATATCCAGTGTATAGAGGTCATAACCAATAAGTGCTAAAGCAGAACTCACAGAGGTGACAGGCTTCAGTAGCAGTTGGATGTAGTAAATGTTCAGGATTATAATTTTTTTAAAGGCCATTTCTCTAAGATAAACTCCGAATGTCTTAAATTGGGCTTGAGACTTTGTCAAATTTTATCAGCCAGTCTACTCTGTTAAAGGCCTGTAACTGAGCACAATTCCTCAGAATAAGGGGCCTGGCCAGATGCCAGGGTTTTCTTTATTTTTTTATTTTTATTTTTTCCTAATGAACATAAAGTGATTAATGGGAAGTGGTGATGAGAAAAATGATGTCTGGATTTTCCCCAGTCTGCTTCCATTACTATTACCACTGGCTCTGAACCATTATTGAATATATTAGACTCTGGCTAAGGCATTTGTCATCCATACAGTAGGCTGAAGATCATCCTCTAATTCATCTTTTGTTGTTTTTTGAGACAGAGTTTTGCTCTTCTTGCCCAGGCTGGAGTGCAATGGCTTGGTCTCAGCTCACTGCAACCTCTGCCTTCTGGGCCCAAGCTCCTGTCTCAGCCTCCTAAGTAGCTGGGATTACAAGAGCCCGCTACCATGCCCAGCTATTTTTTGTATTTTTCTTTTTCTTGTAGTAGAGATGGGGTTATAATTCATCTTTAAGTTATGTATGTTATCCATGACTCTCTAGAACAATCCCAATGATAAAACCATTAATTTAGGCAGCACATTGAATAATTATGGATAACACTTGAGTAGCCTTTTGTCCTTCACAGAGCTTCTGTGACTTGGACTTCTCACAGATCTTCCTTTACTTGGGCTGCTGCACTGCCATCCTGCTCTGTAATGCTCTAAATCCCTTTTGAAGATGCTGAGCCATCTGCTCGAGATGGAGCCTGAATAATAAGATGCAAACATTCCTAATATAACTTTAGTGCCCCTTTGTGCCACTGTCCATCAGTTGGTTGGGGTACTACTTCTGTCAGAGGCTGTAAAAAGAAAAGAGCAGACAGTTAAATTTCCCTCTCCTTGCTCATCCACTAATGCTTAAAGAGATAATAAAATGGACATTTATTCTTAACTACAGCTCAATTGAAATGTTATGATGTTTTTGGTGACTTCTGAAGGGTAATGGAAAAAGTGCCACCTGTTTATGATGTGCCATTGGGGAAATGACACTTCTTAGATGAATTCCACTTAAAACATAACATTTTTAAAATTTGAGATGGGTTGTTCTCTGGAAGAGCAGCTGATTCCTAAGCATATGAAACAAACAGACCGTGAGGCACATAGTTTATTTGTTTCATCTGTTTCTACAGTTAATACATGGCAGCCCAGTCAGTTTGACCCAGTGTAGATTATGAAGAAGATCCAAATTATAAGATTGGTTGCATTGCAGGTGCACTGATTTTGCTAAGGAGGGAAATCTTTTGACACCTGCTCTCTTTCTCATTCCCAAATAACCTAATCTTTGATTAGGACTTCCTTTATTGCATTGGCTTATTTCTTCTCCATGTTTTTGTTAGGAAATGGGAGAGGAGTTGTAACTAGCATTAATTGATACTAAATAACAAATGCTTTGCTAGGTTATTAAGTATATAATAACTTATTTATTGTTAATGAAACCTATATTAATATATGTTTTTCAAAACACCAGTAAATCATGTTACCAGTACCATCATATTAATACATTATCTAGTGGAACTCTTGAACGCTTACATATTTTTAAATTTTGAGCAGACAGGGAGAAGCGTAGAGAAGATATTCAGTTTTTCTCAGCATATTATATTGTTAAGATACATAGAAGTTGTGTAGCTACACATTGGAGATGGTTTTTGTCATTGTCCCATCTGAGGATGAGAATGGTTCTAAATAATTTAACCTAACAGAAAATAAGGTTTATTCAGAATAATGAAGATAACTGATTAAGCGGTAAAGCAGAGGTGACAGAGTTGATAGGTCATGCTTTTCCTTTTTAACCACAATTTCTCTCTGGATACCTTGCATTCAGTTCTCTATGTAAACGAAATTATCACACAGGAGAGTTCAGATTGGCTTACAAGTCTCTTGGTACAGGCAAGGGTTATTGAAATTGAGATGATAAGTCACTTATAAAATTGTATATAGAATACCTTCTTTGAACAGCAGTGAGAATGGCAGATGAGAGTAAACCTCTTCCACAGAGAAACCTGCTAAGTGAGCTCAGTTTGTCCTAGAGCAATGGCTTGTCTCTTGTTCTTGTCCCTGGTGCTCAGCACAGATGATATTCACTCAGGCGAAGACTGGGTGGCTCACAGATGCCCTTTTCCATGTTCTACTTCAGCATATCTATCAGACCCTCTCCATTTCCCTGCACCAGGGCAATTTTAATGCTTTCCTGGGAGTTTTTCCTCATATCTTTTCATCTATTCAATCTCTTGCTTACCAGTTAGCACTTTTCCTTTGGAATTTTGCCTTTTGATCTATGAAACAACTACAACGACAAAACAAAAACATAAGAACAACCATAACAAAATGTTCTTTACATAATCCTTGGTTTTCTCAACTTTAGTCTCTGAAATGGACTTGTACATCTTATTTTGAAAGTCTAATACTGATATTGACTCTTTGTCTTTCTCCTATAGCAGTAATTACTTTTGAGCCTTTCGTGCTCAGGATGTATGTGATAGAAAAGGTAGTCAACAAGGAAGCTTAAAATTGATTATTATGATATTTTAAAGTAATATTTTCACATACTATTTATGATCCACATAAATCTACCCCTTTATTTTATTATATTTATTATTTTGAGGCACAGTCTTGCTCTGTCTCCCAGGCTAGAGTGCAGTGGTGCGTTCTCAGCTCACTGCAACCTTTGCCTCCCAGGTTCAAGCAATTCTCCTGCCTCAGCTTCCTGTGTCGCTAGGATTACAGGCGCATACCACTGGTAATTTTTGTATTTTTAGTAGAGACAGGGTTTCACCATGTTGGCCAGGCTGGTTTCAAACTCCTGACCTCAAGTGATCTGCCCATGTCGGCCTTCCAAAATGCTGGGATTACAGGTGTCAGTCACCACACCTGGCCAGATTATTGTCATTCTCTATCTGCCATTAATTGAAATCACATATCACACATATGTATATGTTATGGTGCTTACCATATTCTTCCAAGTGTTTGCATCAGTGTCTCAGTGTATCATTTCTTCTATGTACATTTTTCTTTCATCCGTCCAGGCGCAGTGGCTCATGCCTGTTATCCGAGCACTTTGGGAGGCCAAGGCAGGCGGAACACCTGAGGTCAGGAGTTCAAGACCAGCCTAGCCAACATGGCAAAAGCCCGTCGCTACTAAAATTACAAAAATTAGCCAGGTGTAGTGGTGTGCACCTGCAATCTCAGCTACTTGGAAGGCTGGGGCAGGAGAATCACTTGAACCCAGGAGGCAGATGTTGCAGTGAGCCAGGATTGAGCCACTGCACTCCATCTCAAAAAACAAACAACAACAGACAATAAATATTTTTCTTCCATTCTAAGTCTTTTGCTCTAATCTGAGTGTAAATATCTAGAAGACTAGGACTGGAACTTACATTTTATCTTCATGGAACAAGGACTCTACTTACGGATCTTTAAAAACTATTCATGAACTTCTTGCTAGAATTGAGATAAAACGAGGTTTTGGATGACATCTGCTATGCCCAATAATTCAAAAAAGTATTTATTGGGTTCAGGCCATGTGCCAGGCACCGAGTGGTACACAAGGATGCAATGATAACCAGACCTGGAGCTTATACCTTGAACTTGATACTGACATATGGTTCTTCTGAACTGTCCGAGATGGCCTCTCTAAGTTTAGAAGTTATGCTAACCTGATGCAAACACTGTACTAGGACAAAAATACTAAGAGAAATGCCAGATGTTACCATTTTCTTTAAAGTGTAGAAGAACTTTTACTATTCTGGGTAAAGTGCTAATTGGAAGAACTCCTACAATTGTGCCAAAGCAATGTCATGATGAATTACGACCATAAACAAGATTGCTTATTCCCCAATTCTATACAAAAGCTGTGCCATCCAGGCACTTGGGGGCTTGAACTTTCTAATGTGATGTGGATTGAATTTTCTCTACAAACATTGCCAAGATCTGAATTTAAACCTCAGTGTTTCATCCTGCAATCTACATCTGGACACCAGAGGACAATACACAGCAATTCAGAATCAGGGAAAAGTAAACAGTTTAAATAATGAATGAATTTCTGCCACTATAAACCAATGGTGATTATCTCCCTTAGCCCCCTAAATATTTAACCTGCACAATTATGTTTCAGTTGGTGCAGTAACTGCAAAATAAACTTTTTAAAAGCCACCTTATTATGTGTGGGATGTGACTATAAAGTAACGGTAGTTGTTCATTGTAAGACTTATGAAAATTCTGATTTCAATTTGTATTTCTTTTTGTAAAAAGGAATTAGAATTTATTTGACATGATGAATTAAGATAATTTTAATAATGAGTTAGCTTTTTTCTCATGTTTGAAAAGATGGCGTTCGGTCTTCTGAAATAATTACTTATTTCTTCTGTATTCTGGCTGTATGATCTGACAAGTCAGCTGCTTTATCTGTATTTTCATTTATTCAATGGAAAAACAAGGATATATTAATTACTTAGTTCCGCTGTACTGTCACCAATACTATGATTATTAAAGTTGATAGAAAACATCACTAGAAATTAGAAATCCTATAAAATAGAAAATGGCTATATCTTGAATAACATCATTTTGTGGGTGGCAGGACGTACAAGCATGTGTTAAATGATTATAAGGTGGAGGTAGGCACAGGTTAACATAATGGGACTTCTGGTTTCAGCTCCATCATGTAAAGAGCTTTGAAGTCATCTCTTTCATCCTTTAAGGGAGGAAAAAACTGGACAAACTGAAAATAAACTACTTTGTTGGAATTCATCAGGGAATAGATATTGCTGCCCCAAATCTGGAGAGACAAGCAATTTGATGAAACATAGCTAATGAAAATTGCTTAGTTGGAGGAAAAGCTGCTGAAATCCTTAAGATAATAGAAACACTTAAAAAATTATTTTGATGAATGACTGGAAGCTAAGTGTAGACTATCTTAAGATTGAGAAATGGCTGTGTGCTAAAGTCTTAAGGGACTTTCCCCTACACATGTATATAAGCTTTCATTCCAGGAATCCTCCATGTTCTCATGGAAAGAATTTGATTTCCTCATGGTTCTGTCTAGGGTACGAGAGGGAAATGGATGTTGGTGGAGCAAGGAATAGAATAGCTGTCTTGAAATTGGCCTAGACGCCTAGACATATCCTTCATAAAAAGAAAAAAGGCTAGTCTCCAGTGGGAAGTAATTTCCTAGAGGAAAAAATCTGTTATTTTCTTCCAACTTTACAGATTCAAACAAATCCAAATTCAAATTCCAGCAAGATATTTTCTAGATATTGCCAAACTGATTCTAGAGTTTATATATTCAGGTAGAGCTCTTAGAGTGGCCAATATAATTCTAAACAAGAAGAAAATTGGATATTACCTGATTTCAAAATTTATCTTAAAACCACTATAAATATCTTAAAGCCAGCATTATGTTGGCAAAAGCATAGACATGCTGATCAATGGAACAGAAAGAAACTCACAAATATTGTCAATTAATTGTTTACACAGGAACAAAAAAATATAAGTGCATGTAAAAAAGATGATCTTTTCAACAAATGAAACTGAACCTACATATATAAAACAATGAACCTACACAGAGACCTTACACCCTAACACAAAACTTGACTTGGAATGAATCAGGAACCTAAATGTGAAATGCAAAACTATAAAACCTCTAGATGAAAATTTAAAAGAAAATTTGCATGAACTGCGGCTTGAAGATGTTACTGGTACAACACCTAAAACATAGTCCATGAAAGAAAAAAATTAATGTTAAACTTTAAACTTTTAAAAATTAAAAATTAAATTTGCTTTGCAAAATACACTGCTAAGGGAATGAAAACACAAGCTACAAATACAAAGTATTTTCAAAATACATGTTTAATATAAGACTTGTATCTAGAGTGTACAAAGTACTGTTAATATTCAACTCTAAGAAAACAATGCAATTAATAAATGGATACAAAGATCTGAATAGACACCTCAGCAAGGAAGATACACAGATGGCAAATGATCATATGAAAGATGTTCAACACTATGTTATTATGGATATGCAAATTAAAACATCACTGAATATAACCACAAACCTATTAGAATGCTAAAATCCAAAACTATGATAATACCAACTGCTGTCTAGGATGCAGAGCAACCAAAACACTCCTTCATTGCTAGTGGGAATGAATAATGGTACAGACACTTTATACGGCATTTTCTTACAAAGATAAAAATAGTATTAACATATGATTAAATATGTCCCTCCTAAGTATCTATCTACCTGAATAGAAAATTTATGTTTCTTCACACAAAAACCTGTATGCAAATATTTTTAGCAATTTTGTTCATGCTTGCAAAACCTGGAAGCAATAACAATGTCTTTAATAGGTAAATTTGTAAACAAAGTGTGGCACTTCTACACAATGGAATACAATTTGGTGATGAAAAGAGCTTTCAATCCACAGAACAATGAAAATTATTTTTTTCCATAGATACAGGGTCTCACTATGTAGTCCAGTTTGGTCTCAAGCTCCTGGGCTCCAAGGATCCTCCCGTCTTGGCCTCTCAAAGTGCTGGGATTATAGACTTGAGCACCATGCTCACCCATGAATCTTAAATATATGTTGCTAACTGAAGGAATCCAATCAGGAAAGGCTATATACTTTATGATTTCATTCATGTGACATACTGGAAATAAGAAAACTGTAGAGATAGGGAACAAGTCTGTGGTTGCCAGGAATTGGGGGTTGGGGAAGGGTGGAATTGGGGAAGCACAGGGAATTTTATAGGGTTGTGTAATTATTCTGCATGTCCTTGTAGTGGTACACAAATGATACTTTGAATTTGTCAAAACACATAAAACATTACATCATAAAGAATGAGTGCTAATGTATGCAAATTTGAAAAAACAACAAGATCGATGGAATGCAGACTGGTAATGGAAGAATCTAACTGTATTACAAATTCATGGCATCACCTCACTGAAGGGAGTGAGTGAAAAAGGTTCTGATCTCAGTAACTTTGGAAATAAGTAGTAACTGTAAAATTAAAGATAAAAGGAACTGAACATTAGCACTGCGCTCTAGTTGATAAAGTGCCCGACCGTGGGAATATAGGTTAACAGATCCGAAACCACACATATATTCTGGAATTTAAGTAAATAAATGGTGAGTGGTGACAGTCATGTTGGAATGGAAGGTTACAGATAAGCAAGGGCTGAAGGCTAAAATGAAACGTGGTAATGGATTAGAGTTGGAGACATCAGCATGAACACATGGTTAGCTTTTTTGTATATTCAGTTGAAGACAAATAAAAATATTCATAAATGCATGTGTACACACAGGTTCGTATGTACCTATATATTTTCTTGTTCTGTCCACTGAGAGGGGCTAGAAGCAATGACACACTAGTCACAATAAACACATCCTTCACCTATATCTTCTTTTTTCTAATACCTTCTCCAATAAAAGGAACCTAATCTTCTCAGAGAAATAATTGATTCTAAGGCTGGTGTCGGGTGGGAAGTAAACAAAATGGGCCTGGAGTATCTTATAGGGCCATAAAGTAAAAAAGTGCTCAAAAAGCAAAATTATGGTGGTCTGTCAATGGTATGCAGGAGCCAAGAGTAAAAGCCCCCAGTAGCTGAAGCTGGAAGAATTTGAACAACAATATAAGTAACATAGTTTTGTATTATAACACAAAGTATAAAATAAATATTCATGAGTTCATACTGATATAAATGAATGATTAAATAAGTAAATAAATAAGCAGGAGACAATAGACAAATCTCGCATACAGAAAAAAAATTGATGTAGATTTTTTCAGCTTCAAGGACATAAAATATTACTATCCACCCCTGAAGTGCGGGATTCATATAGTGACTTTCTTCCCGTGACTACAAAATGAAAACAAGGGAAAAAAATGAGTAACATTACAGTAAGGAAAATGGACAAATACTACCTGTGCCAAGTGAACAAGTTTAAGATACTAGTAATAATTTATATTGATAGCATGTAAGCTTGACATGATGTGATGCAAATTACATTTTACCTCTGTGGTCTCCATAAGACACATAATCTTTGTCTAACTATAAGAAAAACATCACACAAATCATATTGATGGACATTCGACAAAATATCTGACCAATACTCCTTAAAACTATGAAGGTCATAAAAACAATTGAATTCTGAGAAATTGTGTGTCTAGAGAAGCCTAAACACACATGACAGCTATATGTAATGTGATATCTTGAATAGAATTCTGGAACATAAAAAGGACATTAGGTAAATACCAAGGAAATCTCAATGAAGTATGGACTTCAGGTAATAATAATATTGAATATGGGTTCGTTTGTATGACATATACACCAAAGCAATTTTAACTCTAGCGGAAGCTAAGTGCAGGTATATGGGAACATTCTTGTAACTTCTCTGTATATCCAAGACTATTCTCAAATACAAGAAAAAAAAATTAATGTGATGGGACAACACAAATGAACAAGTCATGTCAGCCACTACCCCTGCCTTCATATCCATGCTCTTTTTTCAAACTGTTTCAAAATTTAATCTAATTTAAGTTCTGGGATACATGTGCAAGATGTGCAGGTTTGTTACACAGGTAAACGTGTACCAATGTGGTTTGCTGCACCTATCAACCCATCACCTAGGTATTAAGCACCCCACCCCATGCATTAGCTATTGATCCTACTAGCTCTTGAAACCATCATTATAAAACATAGACTCAGGCCAGGCATGGTGGTTCACGCTTGTAATCCTAGCACTTTGGGAGGCCGAGGCGGTTGGATCATGAGGTCAGGAGTTCGAGACCAGCCTGGCCAATATGGTGAAACCCCATCTCTACTAAAAATACAAAAACTAGCCAGGCTTGGTGGCACGTGTCTGTAGTCCCAGCTACTCAGGAGGCTGAAGCAGAAGAATAGCTTGAACCTGGCAGGCAGAGGTTGCAGTGAGCCAAGATTGTGCTACTGCACTCCAGCCTGGGCGACAGAGTGAGACTCTGTCTCAAAACAAACAAACAACAATAAAGAAACAAACAAAAAACACAGACTCCAGGCAGAGCCCTGGCTTGATGTGATTGAGAAATACTAAACCCTGAAGCAACCCCAGAAGCATTAATGCTTTGTCCTTGCTCTCAGAAGCCTCAACATTTCCTATATAAATAACTGCAAAGTTCTTCCTCTGTCTCACTTATGTTTGCAAATAAAGAATAGCAGAAAGACATAACCCCATGCCACAACTGCCTGGTCCCTTTTCCAGGCCATTGTTGTGTTTTGTGAAGCCAGAGGGCTCTGCATCCCCCATACTTCTCACCTTTGTCTCCTTTTGTCACCATCCTAACATAAGCCCTCAAATTCATGTAATGGAAGCCTTAAAAAGAAAAAAAAAAACTTCAACATTTTTAGTGATTTTCAATTTTTGTCAATGTTCCCTTAGGAAGAACTCTCAAATGTGGGAAAATGTTGAGACCGATACCAAATTTTGTAAATTCACATGCTTTAATAAAATGGCATTCATTTTAAGTGTAAGAATTGTCACATTTAAAAAGTATGTTCAGCTGCAAAATTATACAAAAACTTTGTTAAAAATAGTCTAAAGAGAAAAGCTTCTGATCTTGCCTGTCATAAAAATTTACAAAGTTGCTATTAGTTGGAAGCATAAGGTTAGCTATGAAACTTTGTAGAAAATTTGTGTTTTTTATGTTGGAATTTTAGTGAACTGTAGTTTTTTTGTGAAAAGTTCCCAAATGGAAATTTTAAGAATTATTCATAGATAAATGCTTTGCTCCTTCTCATGAGGATTTAGTAGTCAAACATGTAAGGTCTTTTAGGCTGACTGAGGACACCACGGATGCCATGGTAACCTCTGTGACTTGTACGTACACTCCAGGTGAGTTACTGGAAAATCTGAAGTAACTGAAAGACCATGAGAAGGAGAAGAATTATCAAACCCTGCAGTGCCTAATTAACTTTGAGACATTCTCTATTGTTCCTTATTACCGCCTCAATTGATAAGGCAATTGGACTTTATAACAGACCTTGGTCAACCTCATGACCCCAGACCCTATGGTCCCCTGCCGGCTTGCAAAAAACCACCCTAAACTGTAACTTCTGTAACTTTCCACTGCCTACCCCAAACCTGTAAAACCAGCTCCTATCCCACCGCCCCCGGCTGACTCTCTTTTCAGATTCAGCATGCCCATACCCAGGTGAATTATCAGCCATGTTGCTCACACAAAGCCTGTTTGTGGCGGGTGTCTTTATTCAAAGCACTCATTTTGACAAAACTGAAATAACCTCCAGGGGCAAAAAAAAAAAAAAAAAAAAAGCAGCTGCTCCTGGAGTGCAGTCACTGCCTTGGTCTTGAACCACTATTGAGACAGATCAAGAACCAGGTTTAAGGCCTGTTGATGCACCCCCCAACGTACACACAAGTTGTCAGTAAAGGAAAATCTTGAGTTCCTTCAAGAGAAATTCCAGGCCCCTAGCTATCCCTGAAAAGCAAGTTAGCAACTTAATAAAAAAGAAGATAAGAACTTAAAATAATAGCTAAGGAAATTAAAGTTAGGAGATGTTTTATTCCCTATGGAAACTAAAGATAACATCTTGAAATCTGTTTCTGAATTATTTTTCTGGAAACCTGGACCCCAGCTAAACAGATCATCTGGCATGGGGACCTCAGATAAGGGGAACTGAAGTCTGAACTCTGACCATTGTTCTTTGTTCTAAATTTCTTCTTGAGGGGCTGGAGGGAGTCACACCCATGAGTCAGAGCTAACATTCTTTTTTGCTAACATCAAATTTTTACACAAAGCTTTTCTTCCCTAATTAATTGCAAATCAGAAAATCCTTCAGTCTACCCATTACCTGTAAGCTCCCACTTCAAGATATCTCACCCTTTTAGGCCAAAACCAAGGTGTAACCTCCATATATCGACTTATAATTTTGCCTGTAACTTCTGGTTTCCTGAAACTTAACACTGCCTTTAAAAACTCCTGTACCTATATGTCATTGGGAAGGTCAGGATTTAAGCATTACATGCTTGTTTCTCCTTGCTTGGCAACGTGCAAGTAAATGCCTTCCTTTCTACTGCTGCAAAACCTTGGTATGAATATCTGAGTCTTAACTGCAATGGGTGAGCAGATCTCCATTCAGTTCCATTATACTACCTGCCATTTACTTGGTGTGATTCACAGAAAAAAATCTCTTATATTATTGTTGGAGGCTCCAGGATGCTTGTGAATGTGATACATGAACTCCATAATATTGCTTTATTCAAATTTGTCTCAGTTTTTTTATTTCTCAGTGATTAAGATTCATAGCAACAAGAAATATCACAAAAGCCATTTAACATAATTCTTTTTGAAATGCCTTACTTACACTTGATCTTGCATAACAGCTTTTAAATCCTTTTCATATACGTAGCTTGATTATTACATTATACAATGTATCCTCAAGTTTTCAGTTTATAGATGAGTAGGCTGAAGTTAAAGGAAGTTAAATGAGACCAATGTCCTTATTTTCTGTTGAGGAAAAAGTTTATCTAGCATTCTATCATGAACAATCATTTTTACCTAGCCTGTACAGAGTGATAAAAATTGAGACCCTTGAGGAGCCCTGAAGTAACTGACAGAAGTGGATTCCTTATCAACTTACCAGAGAGTAAACAGTGTTTAAGATTGTCAGTGTATTTTATTTTCCCTTAAGTATTTACAAATGGGTACTCAAGACATGATAAAAATTCAGTATTTGAATAAGCAGAAAATGTTAGCTCCTGTTCCCCACACACAAAAGTTAAGAGTGCTTATCTTATTATTGAAAATATCTTTTGACAAAAGCTTTAGAAATTACTGTTAATAAACAATCCTTGGATAAAGAATCCATGAAAATTATACTGATGAAGTTACAATATTTCTCAGCTTTGTAAATTTGTTTTGGGGGTATAAAATTTCATGACCAAAGAAATAGCTTTAATATTTTATTGGCAAGTCTAGTGAATAAATCACAAGTGCATATGCTCAGTTCAATTTTGGTTTTAGTACTGAAACTTTAAGAAATATAATCATTGAATTGCTTCCCTGGACCTCAGTGCTTGAACAGGCTATAAATACGGTGCAGCATGAAAGCACTACCAATGAAGCTGGAGAAATCTTGTTTAGAATGTTCTTGTGTCATTGCACACTGCATAGAATAAGGACAGCAGAATTCTGTCCCCTTTTACAAATCATTGACTCTATGTTCCTAAAATTCTCTGATAGCCAAAGTTCAAAGTTTAAAAACACAGCAAGCATCGACCCCATGTTTATTCCATAACAATTGAATAATAATGACGTCTCATAATTTTTTTTATCTGATTGTAATTTTTACATCTGAAATGTGTAAATAATTTACTGAAACTCTTATTTTAAGGCTGAGGTTTTTTTTGTTTTTTTTTTTTTTTGTTTTTTATTTTGAGAAGGAGTCTTGCTCTGTCGCCCAGGCTGGAGTGCAGTGGTGCAATCTAGATTCACCACAACCTCTGCCTCCTGGGTTCAAGTAATTCTCCTGCCTCATCTTCCTGAGTAGTTGGGATTACAGGCATGTGCCACCATGACCAGCTAATTTTTGTATTTTTAGTAGAGACAGGGTTTCACCATGCTGTTCAGGCTTGTCTCGAACTCCTGACCTCGTGATCCGTCCGCCTAGGCCACCTAAAATGCTGGAATTACTGGCGTGAGCCACCATGCCTGGCCTAAGGCTGAAATTTTTAAGTAAAACGTAAAATTGTTTCTGTATTAATATGATTTGTTTCTGATCCTTAATTTAATGTAAGTTAGTTGTGTGACATTGGTCAAATTACTTACCTACTGAGAAACTCACTTTATAAAGTGAGTTTGGCTGGGCATGGTTGGCTCATGCCTGTAATCCCAGCACTTTGGAGGCCAAGGTGGGTGGGTCACCTGAAGGCAGAAGTTTGAGACCAGCCTGGCAACATGGTGAAACCCTGTCTTTACTAAAAAAAATACAAAAGTTAGCTGGGCATGATGGCAGGTGTCTGTAATCCCAGCTATTCAGGAGGCAAAGGCAGGAAAATTGCTTGAACCACGGAGATGGAGGTTGCAGTGAGCCGAGATTGTGCCACTGCACTCCAGCCTGGGCCACAGAGAAAGACTCTGTCTTAAATAAATAAGGAATTTTGTATGAAGATGATCTTAAAGATCCCTTTTATTTATGAGATTTGAAATACATTTGTGAAAAAGACCTACATCATTTGCTAACTTGGCAAAAAACTTTATATAATGAAATAATTTACAATATTATTTTTACAGTAAAATAACAAAAATTATATCACGTAATACAATATTGAATTATCACAGTGTTTAAAAATTATAACTTAATATTTCCAATAAATAGTTTCCATGTGGCTAACCACTTATAAGCAAACACATGCTCATTCTCCCAGTGCTAGTGACATTTTAACTCTTGTCCTTTTTAAAGGATTTTGGTAGGAAAAAAATTCAAGAACTCTGAGTTACTACAACTAAAAATGTTCCATCTCAGTCTCAAAAAAATGATGCCTGTTAAAAGATCATATTAAGATCTTATTAAGCTGACCCAGTAAGTAATGAAAGCAGTTTTTCTGAAAAAATTAGGAAAATGTAATTTGTTTCCTCAATCTCTAACAAAGTAGCATGGTGAGAATTAACAGTGGCTTTGGTGTCTTGTCACTCTCCCCATGCATCCTCATTGCTTACCTTCAATACATTTGTGGAAAATGTTCTACTGACACGCTGAGCTCTAAACCTAGGAATCTGATTCATTTTAATCTACTGCTATGCCAATATAATACAAATCGACCCAGTTAACCCTTTTTATGCTGTCTAAGACTTTGGTGTTAATTATAATACAAGAAAACCAGATTCAAACAAACAAACCCCAATGGTTCTGTCCCTACCCCATAGAGCTATACACGAAAGTAGAGGTGGTATCTGTCATATTACTTAAGTACAAATCTGGAAGGATGAGTCAGAACATATCATTCTCCAGAGCTGTTATGGGATGTGCTGTTACCATGTAGTCTTGCTTCATGAAGAGTAATGCTGGCTGAGTTCAGTGGCTCACGCCTGTAATACAATGCTTTGGGAGGCTGAGGTGGGAGGATTTCTTGAGCTCAGGAGTTCAAGACCAGCCTGTGCAACAAAGTGAGACACCTATCTTTATAAAAAGCCTTAATAAATAAATTAGCCAGGTATGGTGGCATGTGACTGTGGTCCCAGCTACATGAGAGGCTGAGGCAGGAGGATCACATGAATTCAGGGGGTCAAGGCTACATGGAGTGTACTACGGTACACTCCATCCTAGGGGACAGAGCAAGACCTGTCTAAAAAAAAAAATGTTACCCCTGCAACAAAGCTAAGAGCAAGACTCCTGCATAGCATCCCTTCTTCATTCTGATTCCTTATCATACTCTCCATATCTCTTCTGTGGGATGTTTTTCCCTAGTCTTCACAGTCAGGCTCATTCACCACATGCTAGTTTAGTTAGCACACCATGTGTTCTGTCTCCCTTCCCCCCACTTCGGAGTTAGGTTTCCTTTTATTTATAAATGTCCAAAGTAGACAGGCTTTTTTTTTTTTAAACTGTGAAATTTCTTGGGCTCTTTAAAAATCTACTTTTATTCTGAAACAAAAAAAATTATTATAGAGGAGAAAATTTCCTCTCCAGTTTGAAATGAGGCCTACCTTCCTCATTCCCTCTAAACCTTATGCATCACTTCTTGGCATAAGACGTGTTTCGGCATGTTGGTCAGGCTGGTCTTGAACTCCTAACCTCAGGTGATCTGCCCGCCTTGGCTTCCCAAAGTGCTGGGATTAAAGACATGAGTCATCACGCCTGGCCATCATTATTTGTTATTAGAGAAATAGCACCAACTTCTCCACTCCCAATGTTAACATAAGATATCTCTGAAAAAAAAATTACAAACCTAAACATGAACTGTTAAAGTTTTACAAAAACATTGAAAGGGCCAATGGTTATAAAGAGTAGAACTTGTTGGGAGGAGGTTAAGGCTGATCATGCAGGATATTGCAAATCACAAAAGGATTTAACTCTGTATCATAAGGACACTAGAGAGCTATTGGATAGTTTTCAGTAAAAAAAATCATAGTATTAGATTTACACATACCTCTGGAAGTACTGATGAAATAAAGGAAAGAAACGCTTCTAGAAGGTGTGATTCATTGGAGTTCATTTGGAAGTTATCATGAGTCTTAGGACTTCAGAGGAAGACATTGGTGGCAGTCTCAACTCCCAGACAGAATGAAATCCATTTCAACAGACTAGGATACACTCTCTTGGAGAACTTCACATTGAGTCCACCACCACTGCAGATTTTAATTGTTCGCATGCTCGAAGGAGGTGAGCTCTTGAGAGAGCTCCATATTTTGCTTGTGCGTGAGTCCATCTGAATTGTCAACAGAAAACAATGACTTCATCTATTCTACTTTCCAAATTTTACTTGAGTACTTCTTAGTTGAAGGCCGTAAATCAGGTAGAAGGCATGGAAGGAGATTCACATGAGAGCTGAAAACAGATAATGAAGTAAACATTTCCTAATGTTGCTATGTATGATCTATTTAATTACTATGATGTATTCTATCAATTATTTAATAATAATTATAGTGACATCATATGATTTATTGAGATGATCACGACAAACATATCAGAGTTCGATAAATACTGAGTGAAATTATCTGATTATGCAAAAACAGGAATTTCAGTGTGACTTATATGCACTTTACCCTTATAAAAATATTCACCCTTATAAAATTCTTATGAAACAACAAGGGTCTTGGTTTTTTCCCCCAAATAGGTGGCCAGGTACAAGAAAGTTGATTGTACAAATGATGGAAATTTTTAAAAACATGAAGTAAATTTTTTTTTTTTTTTGAAACAGAGTCCTGCTCTGTCACCCAGCCTGGAGTGCAGTGGTGTGATCTTGGCTCACTGCAACCTCCATCTCCCAAGTTCAAGCAATTCTACTAATTTTTGTATTTTTAGTAGAGATAGGGTTTCACCATGTGGCTAGACGGGTCTCAAACTCCTGACCTCAGGTGATCCGCCAACCTGGGCCTCCCAAAGTGCTGGGATTACAGGTGTGAACCAATGTACCCAGCTGTAAAGAAGTTTTAACTGCCCTCCTCCAAAAAGATCTTATTTGTCTGTTTTCAAATAAATTAAAGAATAGAAAAGTCAGTCTCCTGTGGCTGTTGCTGTTGCTGTGCTATCAGTGAAAAACACCACTTGATTCTTGGGCAATTAAATAAATAGGATTCATAAAATGATAGAAGTGGGAGTTCCAGCAAATGCAAACATTTCAATTTCCTATCACTTTAAAGATAGAAATTTAGTTACATTGAAACTAAGGTAACTTGCTTTATAGAACTGTGCAGTTCCCACACGACTTGCAATAAATTTTTTTTTTTTTTTTTTTTAGACAGTCTCACTCTGTTGCCAGGTGCCAGGCTGGAGTGCAGTGGCACAATCTCGGCTCACTGCAACCTCCACCTCCCTGGTTCAAGCAATTCTCCTGCCTCAGCCTCCCGAGTAGCTGGGACTACAGGCGCATGCCACCACGCCTAGCTAATTTTTGTATTTTTAGTAGAGACAGGGTTTCACCATGTTGGCCAAGATGGTCTCGATCTCTTGACCTCGTGATCCACCCACCTTGGCCTCCCAAAGTGCTGGGATTACAGGCTTGAGCCACTGGGCCTGGCGAAAATTTTTAAATAAAAGAAAACCAAGGGCTTCTACAGAAAATGTTATGGTGCATTCAGTAGTATATTTAGTAGGGCAACTATGGAATAATCATGTTTGCTCTATTGGTCAGCATGAGAATTTTATGAAGCATTTTTCTATTTTGAATGTGAAGTTAACAGGTAGAGTGACTTCTGTTTAACAAGTTGCCTGCTATGCATTCCTCACAATCTGGAAAAAAGTTTTGACTTGGATAAGTGTGACAACACATACTCAAACCGAAAAGTGGCCCCCGGGTTTAAGATATCCAAATTCAGACTGATCTCACCTGTTTATGTAAGCTTTATTGTTGTGTCAGGTTTGTCCTATAAACTTGTGAATAAAAAGAGTTTTAATGCAATAATAAAAATGTGGTGATATTTTAATAGTTCAGTAGAAATGTAATGCTGCATTAATTTTATAGGTGGATTTTGCTATGGAAAGAGTAACATATATCCCCTGACTGATGATCACTTACTCTCTCTCACTCTATTCTTTGATGTTCTGGATGTTGTTGATATCCAACAAATTTCATAATTTTAGATTTCCTTAGGTATATTTCCATCCAAGAAATATCTACACTTCTTTCCTGGGGCATCTCCTGTAAGGAATGGTACTTTATTCTTTAGTTTTTTTTTATTCCTTTCTAATTTTATCACCTTCCTGAGAAAACTGTACCTATCAAGTTTCCACACCTGGTTCAAATAAATAGATTAAAGTAAAAGAAGTTAATAAATAGTTTAATATCATTTATAGCTAATGTGATTTTCTATGGAGGAAACCATGTTATCATCATAAAAATGCAAACTTGGCCGGGCGCGGTGGCTCTCGCCTGTAATCCCAGCACTTTGGGAGGCCGAGGCGGGTGGATCACGAGGTCAAGAGATCGAGACCATCCTGGTCAACATGGTGAAACCCTGTCTCTACTAAAAATACAAAAAATGAGCTGGGCATGGTGGCACGTGCCTGTAATCCCAGCTACTCAGGAGGCTGAGGCAGGAGAATTGCCTGAACCCAGGAGGCGGAGGTTGCGGTGAGCCGAGATCGCGCCATTGCACTCCAGCCTGGGTAACAAGAGTGAAACTCTGTCTCAAAAAAAAAAAAAAATGCAAACTTATTTTGTGTATTTCTTTCTTTTTTTTTTTTTCTTTTTTGAAACTCAGACTTGCTCTGTCACCCAGACTGGAGTGCAGTGGCATGACCTTGGCTCACTGCAACCTCTGCCTTTTGAGTTCAAGCCAATTCTCATGCCTCAGGCTCCCAAGTAGCAGGGATTATAGGTACGCACCACCATGCCTGGCTAATTTTTATATTTTCAGTAGAGACAGGATTTCACCATATTCGCCAGGCTGGTCTTGAACACCTGACCTCAAGTGATCCACCTGCCTCAGCCTCCCAAAGTGCTGGGATTACTGTGTGTTTATTTCTAAGTACAACAAGAAAGTTCTTAATGCTTTCTGTTAATGATAATCCACATTTACTAAGCATTTGCTGTGTTCTGGGAACTGTCATAAGGCATGTTACTTAAATTATTTCATCAAATAAATCATACCATGACTCGTTTACAAATACTGTAACTGAGATACAGTGAAGTAGTTAACTTGTTAAAATTTGATGACTCAACTCCCAAAAAAGACAAAACGACTACCAGAAAAACCGTTGACGAATCAAAGCTAGGTCTAAGTAAGAGCACTACCTTGACAGAGTCTTAGTGGCTAAGAATAGGGGTCCCCGATCTCTGGGCCACAGACCGGTACTGTTTGGAATTGGGCTGCAGGGCAGGAGGTGGGCAACAGGCAAGTTAGCATTACTGCCTGAGCTCTGCCTCCTGTCACATCAGCACCCGCATTAGATTCTCACAGGCGTGAGAGCCCTATTGTGAACTCTATGCAAGGGATCTGTGTTGTGTGCTCCTTATGAGAATTTAATGCTTAATGATCTGAAGCAGGACAGTTTCATCCCCAAACCATCTCCCCTACCCCCCAATCTGTGGAAAAACTGCCTTCCATGAAACTGGTCCCTGGTGCCAAAAAGATTGGGAACCGCTTTCTTAGAAGGTTAAGGACATGATATACATGGAGTTTTGTATCTGAGTTTTAGGGATTTATGGCGAGTCTTTAAAAGAGAGAAATTGTAACTGGGCAGCATTTATAATATAATGTTTGATTGGTGGACACATCAGAGTGAGGACCTGAAAAAAAATCTTTGTAAGTAAACTATTCTGTGGAAAGTAAGTTGTTTACCCCATGAGCAAACTGTTTGTTCAGATAAATTATTTTGCAGACAAGGTATTTATTGGTTTAAAGGATTTTTATTCTTATCAATAAATGTTTGGAAACAAAAGTTTGTTCTTAGCCTTCATAATTAAGCTATTTGGACACAGCTTAACATCATATAGGAGGCTGCTTAGAAATAGTAATAGCAATAAAAACAACAAAAATAATGTGTACATTCATTATTTCTGTTTAAGATATTTGAGAAGTTTTGTGACTTTGGATGGTGTCCATTTAGAAAGACAAAAATAGGCTGGGCGCAGTGGATCACGCCTGTAATGCCAGCACTTTGGGAGGCTGAGGGTGGAGGATCACGAGGTCAGGAGATTGAGACCATCCTGGCCAACATGGTGAAACCCCATCTCTACTAAAAATACAAAAATTAGCTGGGCATAGTGGTGTGTGCCGGTAATCTCAGCTACTTGGGAGGCTGAGGCAGGAGAATCACTTGAATCAGGAAGTCAGGGGTTGCAATGAGCTGAGATTACCCCATTGCACTAAAGACAAAGAATATCATGACTAAAGTGTGTTTATAAAATCTAGCAAAGAAGAAAGGAGTTTGGCATTATGGAAGATAAGTCACAGATTAGGGTTTGAATTATGCTAGAAACTTTGATAGGCCATTAGCCTAACACTAGACTAATCAATATGTTCTTGGCATAATATGAGAATGATGAGCATTTGTCAATGAACTCGTCTCTGCTCCATTTTTATAATATAATCTGTGTAATCTACCTGATACAAATAAACATATTTTCAGCCCTTTTTCTTGGGGGCATTTTTCTTGTAGAAAACTAATTATACAATCTATTGAATTGATATTATTAAACATTTCTTTTAAATAAATAAAATCATGAAAATGTAATAGTACCTTATAAAATATAAAACTGGCACAGCCATACTTCAGCCTAAGATAGGTTATTGCAGCCTATAGTCATGTAACTATGTGTCACTTGTCATGAACAAATTAAACCTTGACTGCATTCAACCAATCAAAATGTAGCAATTCGTTGGTCTCTTGCCAATAACAAAACTATATTTAAACTGATCTAGTAGTATCAGGTACTGTTCTTTATGAATGTAATCTACCTATGAGTGAAGATACAGCAGCTTGTATCAATGATTGATACAATCAAGTTAACGTTAAAGGCTCACCTATACCCCAGCCCAATGCCACATCTAAGGGTAGCCTGATAACCCTCAAATTCTGCATAATACCATTTAAACTTACTTCTATCCATCTGAGCAGCTTTTTCAGTGTGGATTTCCCCATTCCATACCATGTCTAACCAGATATCAAATGCTCAGCTTCTTCACCTGCATTGGCCTCTGAAAATGAATCACATAAAGGTTTCATGAGATTTACAACATATATTGCACAAAAAAGAAAAAGAGATTAAAACTGTTTATTAGAAATATCTACACTCCATAATAATTCTTATCCACATGTATCCAATGATTGTTCTCATCCTACAGCAGCCAATCTTGGGTTCTTTCATAATCCCTCTCTCATTCCTTTTTTTCTATCATGTTTTTGATCCCTCAACACTATTCATCTCACCAGGAGAAAACAAAGACAAGTCAAACTTAAGTGCATCTCCTTGTTTTCTTATCAATAAGAATTGTTGCTTTCTGGGCAGCCATCCAATCATTCAGGTTATCATTTTCTATGTTAATGTCTCGTCAAAGAATTTCTGTAACCAAAAAATTTCCCTCCCTCCGGAGAATCCTGGAATCCATCCACTAATATTTATATCATAGGGATCAAAACACAGATTAAGCCAGGCGAGGTGGCTCTTGCCTATAATCCCAGCTCTTTGGGAGGCCGAGGCAGGTGGATCACCTGAGATCAGGAGCTTGAGACCAGCCTGGACAAGATGGTGAAACCCCATATCCACTAAAAATACAAACAAAAATTAGCCAGATGTGGTGGCATACACCTGTAGTCCTGGCTACTTGAGAGGCTGAGGCATGAGAATCGCTTGAACCTGGGAGGTAGAGGTTGCAGTGAGCCAAGATTGCATCACTGCACTCTTGTATGAGTGACAGCAAAACCGTGTCTTAATAAAAAACAACAACAACAACAACAACAAAAAACCCACAGATAAATGAAAAGAGGTGACTTGCCCAATCGTTTGACCAATATCTTTAACTTTTTAACCTTCCCAGAGAGAAAGTTTTAAATGCAAATTTGAATGTTGTAACATAAAAGACCAAAATGCTTTCTTTAGAAAAAGATACTTTCTCTCAGTAGGCTTCACTAGTTCTAAGACTCCAGCATTAATCATAACTAGCATGAAATTCACTTTTCTGTCATGCCTTTAAAAGTCCAGGCCATAACCCTAATACAGTCACTAGCCTGTGTAAAAACAGAATAAGCGACAT
Organism: Sapajus apella; assembly: GCF_009761245.1. Taxonomy (NCBI): domain Eukaryota; kingdom Metazoa; phylum Chordata; class Mammalia; order Primates; family Cebidae; genus Sapajus; species Sapajus apella. The sequence goes on from NW_022437018.1 coordinate 7,126,476, forward strand.
GCTTCTGGGCTCAGGAACTTCTCTAGGCTCATCCTCCCCAACAACCTACATCACTTTACTCTTCTGTTGGCCAACAATGCAATTTTGGCTTTTTCCATAATTTTGCGTTTTGAATTTAAATTCCAGATCTGAATTGAGCAGTCTAGTTTTTTGATAAGCAATTCATTTTGTACCTAATTTAATTAGGTACAAATTAAATTTGTACCTAAATTTAATTCCCTGGAATTGTTGGCTTGTTCTTGAACAATTTTCTTTTTTCTTTTTATTTTTTTAATTTTCATAGGCTTATGAGGAACAGGTGGTGTTGGGTTACATGAATAAGTTTTCTAGTGGTGATTTCTGAGATTTTGGTGCATCCATCACCTGATCAGTATACACTATACCTAATTTGTAAAGGTTTCTTTCTTTTTTTTTCCTTTTTTTTTTTTCTCCTGTTGTTGGGCTGGAGTGCAGTGGTGCAATCCCATCTCATCTCAGCTCACTACAACTCTGCTTCCCGGTTTGAGCAATTCTCCTGCCTTAGCCTCTTTAGTAGCTGGGACTACAAGCATGCACCACCAAGCACTCTAATTGTTTTGTATTTTTAGTAGAGATGGGTATCACCATGTTGGCCAGGATGGTCTCAATCTCCTGACTTTGTAATCCACTCGCCTCTGCTTCCCAAAGTGCTGGGATTACAGGCATTAGCCACCACTCCTGGCCAGAGATTTCTTAAAGAACTAAAAGTAGAACTAATTATCTGGTCCAGCAATCCCTCTACTGGATATGTACCCAGAGGAAAAGAAGTCATTATATGAAAAAGATATTTGCACATACATGTTTATAGCAGCACAATT